>NC_060120.1:627531485-627859985 GCF_021461395.2 Schistocerca americana | reverse complement strand
GAAATATTCGTGAACCTTCTGACTGTCTGAGTCCAAACCAATCACCATCATACGGATTGACAAAACTATTAGGTGATAAGTTTTCATCTGAAAAAAAAGTTAACGTTGAAATCACTGTTACAGACCTACTGGTATTACATTACAATAATTGTCCTTTGCATAGTCAGACTAGTTTTTATGGAATTCGTCACCGTCCATTCACGTACACTGTGAGAGTTGGGTCTAATTAAAATGTTCAAAATCCGGCTCCTGAACTCATGGTATGACATGAAGACGCCGTCGGCGAAACAGTGCGAAGGTTGTAAAGGGAAGATGAAGACCTCGAGGTTCTAGAAGGCGAAAAAGGGAAGTCCTTCTTGGTGGAGAAGCAAGTGGGACGCACCAGAAACTGGGTTCATCATCAAATCTCGGCGTTTTATGGGATAGGGGTACATGAAACCAACGATTAGACAAAATCAGTGAGTCAGTTCCTGAAAAAGAAACGAATTGTTCCAGACTTGTGACATTGTTGCTGTTTTCTGCCATATCGAATGGGAAACGTAATTTACAAATGATAATACTCGTAGACCTGCAGATTGTCAGAAGTCGATTCGGGTTTTACACCATCGCTATTTATTTAGCAGTACCAGACGATTTTCCGCACGAATATCATAGATTGTACACGGAATCTAAGGTACCTTCACTTCTTTTCACTAATCACAATAGTTAACATCTCATCTAAGGTCTTCCGCATTCGACTGGCATATTCACAATTCGTGGGTTTCGATCACTTGGGCTTTCTTTTAATTTATTTCACTTCATGATCGAATTGAAGGTTCACGTCGCCACTATAGACATTGCCACTGCATCACTGGAAATTCATAGTGGTTTGTGTCATGACGGCCATCCGCATTATTGATGTTTATGGTACAAATATTTAAAAATATTAGTCTCTCCCATCTTTCCTTTAAGTTTCATTGTATGTTCTCTTGGCTAAGTATGAACTGAAGGCTCGAATACATATAAATTCTCTCAGCTAGCCAACATTCCTCACTACAAATCCCTGTACCAGCTGCCTTCCTAATACAGTTTAATGATTCATGACAGTAAAATACGGATTAGTTTCATTACACGCCACACTTGTAGCATAGAATGATCACATTTCAATTATGTGTTGTCAAGATCCACGAAACTGAAGCTGTTTGACACACCATTACTGGGCATAGATAATCTGGCGTACTTGCTCAGAAATAGGAACTTAACACTACACGTAGAAATCATCAATCACCAACTGAAATAAAATATATTACTATCATAAACTCCAATCGCTGCAGCAAAATTAATCAGGATTAGAACACGTTTTCACATAAATACACCAAGATCATAAATTATCCTCACGGTTCTTCAAGAGCTGACGACACAATAATAAACTTACAAACAAACAAAAAATACATAAAACATCTACTTAAATGTATTATTCACAGACAAGTCTTCATATTTACATTTCATCTGAATTTCATCTCCTCTGGAAAAATATCGCTTTACATCCTAATTGGAGTACAATCCTTTTATAAGGTCTGTTCCTCCATAGCCTAATAAGTAAGCTCCAGGATGTGGAATTCTTAGTATTACAAGTGGACCTCCATATAACGTTTGCCGTTTCTTCTCTTTAAGAGTGAAGATTTCAAATGAGTTTGCAAGAGCACTTGCTCACCCATAATGTTTGCATCTGCAATCTCCTATTACCATAGGCCTACTTCCGAACTTTTGCCTGTTCAATCAGATTACCTAAAGTTTGTTTCACTTCCTCCTCCCACCGAGGACTCTCATTTGTATCCCGTCTATCATTCGCACCTTTCATTCCTCTCTTTTTGCCGGGATATCAGCTTCACTGGTGTAAACTGGATTGTCGTACTTGTTAAGTGGTCCACAATTTATTCGGACTTTGTCAAGTAGTCAATCCATTTTGTCTGCCTATTGTGGCGGTATGGACACTATATTTAATCCCCAGAAGACTCCCTAAACTGAGTTCCCTTCGGAGTAATACCTAGACGTTAGTAACTGCTTGATAGCTTCTCATGCGACTGAGTGTACCCAAGCAAAAAGTGTGAAATTTGCTGTATTGTCCGAAACTACATCATGTGGTTTTCCAAATATCGGCACGAAGTCGTCGAACAATGGTTTCAGAATAATAGGTTTCTGTCTTCAACAGGTGCACCTTGACATACATCAGAGGCTGCTACGATATACCTACTACATCCACTTCTATCCCTTCGTGTTGGCCCACACACGTCCACACATACGATGGCCAGGAGCTTGTCCGGAATTACGGGGTCTAATAGTTCATATGTTCAAATGCGTATGAATTCCTAAGGGACCAAACTGCCGAGGTCATCGGTCCACACTCTACTTAAACTAACTTACGTTAGTAAGAACACACAGACCCATGCCCGAGGGAGGGCTCGAACCTCCGGCAGAAGGGGCCCCGCAGTCCGTATATGGCGCCTCAAACCGAGAGCCACTCCGCGCAGCGTGCAATAGTCCATTACTCCCTCGATTATTCGCTTTCGTTTTGTGACATGTTTGACAAGACCCTATTTCTTTCAACACTTTCCTTCTGATATCAGGGAAGTAGTAATATGTTCTAATTTTATCAGCACACTTGCGTGCACCACAACGGCCTCAAAAGTGGCGAGCATACCAAATGAGTTCTTTTTCGCACTATCGAGAAATGCAGTCTGTACTCTTGTTGTGTGCCAGCGACTGCCTAACATTTGACCAACGGTCGTCTTGTTCTTGCAGTACAGCCATACTCCGAAAAAGTTACAAAAAATGGTTCAAATGGCTCTGAGCACTATGGGACTCAACTGCTGAGGTCATTAGTCCCCTAGAACTTAGAACTAGTTAAACCTAACTAACCTAAGGACATCACAAACATCCATGCCCGAGGCAGGATTCGAACCTGCGACCGTAGCGGTCTTGCGGTTCCAGACTGCAGCGCCCTTAACCGCACGGCCAATTCGGCCGGCAAAAAGTTACAGATGACATCTTCTCTTTGCCTGATCCAGCATCAATAAGATAGGGATATTACCCACTTGTTCAACCACAGATGTTTTCAGACTTAACCCTTCGGGAAGTCTCGATAGCGCATACGCTTCTGTATTCTCCTTTCCGCTTAAATATACGATTTTAAGAGTGTGTTCTTACAGTGCCAAAATCCATCTTGACAGCCTGGAATGCATTAACTTACAGGTTTACAAGTACGTTAGAGCTTGTTGGTCACAATACAATACGACAGAACAGCGCTCGCTGTTCTGTCGTAGTGTACAAACTTGCGCAGGGCTACAACGTTTTGCTGGCAAATGCTGTTGAACAAAACGTTGCTTTCCATCTCTCATCCTCGTCTGGAATAGGCAGTCTCCTAATCCGACTGAAGAGACACCTGTCATCAGATCAAAGTGTTGTACATGCCTCGGTGATATAACAGCTTGGGCTCTATCAGTGCATTTTTGATAACATGAAATGCTTAATTACATACGCCCGTCCTGTGACTTGGGGCGTTCTTCCGCAACAGATTCAACAATGCTTCAGCATTAAGCGACTGATCCTGCACGAATCTTCGAAAGATCGAGGTGAGCCCTTGACACCCTCTAAATTGTTCTTTTTGATCGTACGGTGGTGAAGATCTTAATCGCGCGAATCTTTCCTAAATCGGGCAGAATTCCTTTCACATTAATCAGATAGCCAAATAATTTCTTTTCCTAGGCAAAGTGTGAGTTTTGAAAATTAACTGTCACTCCAGCTTCTCTAAAAGACTCCAGTACTCTGCTGTTTAACAGCTCTATGTGTTCCTTCCAGGTGGCTGTTTCTGTTAACAGATGTCCATAAAGAGTGTCAAGTGACTTCTCAGTGCTGGTTCCAACAATAATCCAAACATTGGATGAATACTCCGGCGCTTAGATTAAGGGAGAACCTTAAAATGGCACCTTCGTCCTGCTTATAAAAGTGCTTTATTCTTTCGTGAAAGCTGATCAACTCTAATCTGCCATTACAGGTAAGCATATCTATACAGGTCAAGTACTGTACACCATGAAAGTTTTGTATTAATTCTTCATTGTTCTCTGGATGGGTACCTACTAGAACTATTATTATACACTACTGGCCATTAAATTACTACACCACGAAGACGACGTGCTACAGACGCGAAATTTAACCGACAGGAAGAAGATGCTGTGATATGCAAATGATTAGCTTTTCAGAGCATTCACGCAAGGTTGGCGCCGGTGGCGACACCTACAACGAGCTGACATAAGGGAACTTTCCAACCGATTTCCCATACACAAACAGCAGTTGACTGGCGTTGCCTGGTGAAACGTTGTTGTGATGCCTCATGTAAGGAGGATAAATGCGTACCATCACGTTTCCGACTTTGATAAAGGTCGGATTGTAGCCTATCGCGATTGCGGTTTATCGTATTGCGACATTGCTCCTCGCGTTGGTCGAGATCCAATGACTGTTAGCAGAATATGGAATCGGTGGGTTCAGGAGGGTAATACGGAACGCCGTGCTGGATCCCAACGGCCTCGTATCACTAGCAGTCGGGATGACAGGCATCTTATCCGCATGGCTGTAACGGATCGTGCAGCCACGTCTCGATCCCTGAGTCAACAGATGGGGACGTTTGCAAGACAACAACCATCTGCACGAACAGTTCGACGATGTTTGCAGCAGCATGGGCTATCAGCTCGGAGACCATGGCTGCGGTTACATTTGACGCTGCATCACAGACAGGAGCGCCTGCGATGGTATACTCAACGTCGAACCTGGGTACACGAATGGCAAAACGTCATTTTTTCGGATGAATCCAGGTTCTGTTTACAGAATCATGATGGTTGCATCCGTGTTTGGCGACATCGCGGTGAACGCACATTGAAAGCGCGTATTCGTCATCGCCATACTGGCGTATCACCCGGCGTGATGGTATGGGGTGCCATTGGTTACACGTCTCGGTCACCTCTTGTTCGCATTGACGGCACTTTGAACAGTGGACGTTACATTTCAGATGTGTTACGACCCGTGGCTCTACCCTTCATTCTAACCCTGCGAAACCCTACATTTCAGTAGAATAATGCACGACCGCACGTAGCAGGTCCTTTACGGGCCTTTCTGGACATAGAAAATGTTCGACTGCTGCCCTGGCCAGCACATTCTCCAGACCTCTCACCAATTGAAAACGTCTGGTCAATGGTGGCCGAGCAACTGGCTCGTCACAATACGACAGTCACTACTCTTGATGAACTGTGGTATCGTGTTGAAGTTGCATGGGCAGCTATACGTGTACACGCCATCCGAGCTCTGTTTGACCCAATGCCCAGGCGTATCATGGCCATTATTACGGCCACAGGTGGTTATTCTGGGTACTGATTTCTCAGGATCTATGCACCCAAATTGCGTGAAAATGTAATCACATGTCAGTTCTAATATAATATATTTGTCCAATGAATACCCGTTTATCATCGCATTTCTTCTTGGTGTAGCAATTTTAATGGCCAGTAGTGTATTAATCAACCACGCGTCCAGTACTAAGCGAACTTTGCCGTCACTTTTCGGTAGCACGAAGAGCAGGCTACCGTAATAGCCATTCGATGCCTCAATCAGGCCATAAAACCAATCTGTTGATATCTACCACAGATTTGCGTTTGCTGGGCATTGTGTAGAAACTGTGGCAGAATGTTTTACATGGCTAAACTTGAAGATGGCTCATACATCCCTTTGCAGAGCCACCTTTCCTCATAGACTTCGTAGTAACTGATCCTTCTGGTCTTGACTAACGTGTGTTGGATCTTCTAATTTCTTACAGATCTGTTTCTCCAAACTAAACGGCGTCTTATCTTTGCTAATACACATAGAGAAAATATGGCCGCTGCCTGTAGTCAATTTAATGTGTGCCCCCTGCAGTATCGATATTTCTTGCTTTTCTGCTTGATAAGGTTTAATTGGATTTCGGTCTAATCGTACTTCGGCACCATCTACTTTAAATACAAATTTTCTTGTCGAGAAGTTAATATGTCCTTCCTTCTGACAAATGGTTTCTCAGCCAATGATACAATCGACTAATAACTTATTTATCACAAGGAATGTGCATTTCATCACTACGTTTCCAAGTTCAACTACCACATCGTTGCAAAATTAATCGTAATCGTCTGCCAACAGCACCTACGGTAGGAGGAGTAGGCAATCTTTTCTTCAGCGATAATTTGTCAAACAAACAGTGAGAGATCGACAGTGAGAGATCGCTTTAACTGGTTCACCTTCATCCAACACCACAATAGCTCGGATTCCTTCCACAGTCACTTTCACTGCGAAGGTTGGTACTGCTGGATAATGTCCACCACATTGGTTAGTATCCGCACAGAGCTCTACTTTCAAGTCATCACTTTCATTATATAGAGATAAGTTAACCTTCTGCTGATAGTCCCTGTAGTCTCCGTCGACCGCTCCTCTGGGGCACGATGTGGTCTTATTTAGTTTAACGGAACATGATTACTGGCGTCTGCTCCCGCCAGTTCACATCCATTGGCTGTGTTTGTGGCATCCGTCTCATTCCACTGGTGGTTATGGTTCGTGTTATTGTTGTTCGCGTACAATGGGTTCAACACTTGGTCTCGCCGACTACGCTTAGTCTTATTTGGTCTACAACCAGAACCATTTCCATTTGCTCGGTTGTTGCGGTAATTACCATTATTTCGGTACTGGTGATCTTGTGGCGGATTATAGTTACTGATGTTAACCATTTGACCACTTATTTGGTTATAATTATACACACGACTGCTGTACTGGCTACTACCAGGCATATTATTTATTATTCATTGGTCCTTGTCTAACTTTAATGTCCTGTTGAATCAGATCTATTGAAACTAGTTCTGACAAGAACTCTTCGACATTGTCCTCATTATCATGGATGAGCTTGTCTGTAAACTCGACTGGCAATTTTGATTGCAGTACACGTAGCAGATCTTTATGGGCAATCGGCTTATCCCAGCAGCACGCCATATTCGTATACTTTTCAAAATACCGCCCGCTTTTGTAAGAGAAGACTTCTGTGTTAAACACATGTCTTTTAAACCTCTCTTGCTTGCCACGTGACCAATACTTCGCGAGAAAAGTTCTTTCAAACTCTTTGTAGGTAGTGTACTGCTCAGCCATATCCGTAGCCCATTATGCAGGGTCCCCTGGGCAAGAGCCAACCACTTCTGAGCTTCAGTGCATGCTCTTTTTTTTACAGCAACCGAGGCCTGTGGGATGCGCGCCACATACCTCTCTACCTTTGGTGTTTGTAGCGGCCCTCGGACCTCTTCAACATCTCGTGAAAATTTCTTCACCGACTCGTTAATCTGCTCACTCCACTGGACGAAGTCAGCATCTATTTCTTCCCTTACTTCTACCAATAATGTTTTACATTCGGTACTGGAGGGTACGCCTTCTGTTGATAAATTATCTTCGGTCGTTTGTATGGTTTGTTGCTCACAAGTCTCATCTTGCTTCTCTTCAATTCTAGCCCACTATTCAAGTTTGCCAGAAAAAAGGTTTCGATGCTTATCAGACTTCTCCACAATGAACCCTTCGTAACCAGGGGCCATGGTAATAATCTGTGTATTCACTTGCTCTACTGTAGACCCAACCGTACCTTGACGTTTCTGCAAAGCTGTGGTTTCGAGTCATACTTTCCTGCTGTGAAGCTATTTCTGTTACAAGTGACGTAAACGCATCCAAGCACAGCTTAGTCACCGTGTTTTCCATGTTAACACTTGTGTTAGCCTGACTGGTACTTATTTCATTCGCAGTAGTAGTCACCGTAGACACTGTTGCAGCTAGTTCGTCTATTTTGTCTTTCTTCGTACTGATTTCATCTCTTTAATGGCCAAGAGACTAGGATCCATGTTTGATCCAGATGCAGCTATTGGCTGATCTGTAGAGGCTTCAGTAGTTGGCTGGACATCTGATTGCTGTTCACTCTGCATTTTGTAAAGCTGCTGCATGCATGAAACAAAATTAACAGAACAGAGATTACGCACTGTAGAGGTTATGAAATACACAAATGTCCCCCAAAAGTTCTTGTAGAACGTCGCCACTTTTCATATGACGAAAGAAATGTGGAGCGAAATTTAAATTATGATTTACTTCAATGAAAATTAAACTTGAAATGTAGAAATTGGAATGAATTTTACTTGAATGTTATGTTCAAAGTTAAGGTCCTTCAAAAAGAAGTTTTTCCGCTTAATTAAGAGTGCCTTTAAATGAAGCCAAACTTTCAGGACTATGCTGCTACGCCTGTGTTAAATAAATTTACTCGTATGATGTAGGTTCGCACAGTTTGCGTAGTGATCAAATGGTGGCGGTGCGAGGCTGCAGCCTCCGCACGTCGCTCTCCTGGAAAGCTCATTTAAGTTTATTTCTCACGTTAGACATTCTTGGCCGTCTACACTGTAGTACGGTTACGATGTGTGAAGGTAATCGTCTCAGTTTTAGGGGGAGAAAATATTAGTGAATTACGGTTCCAATGCAAAGATGGCCTATTGCGATGGAACCGAACCGCGTGCAGGCTCCATCTAACACTCATAAAGTCGCACAGACAAATGTCTAATCGTGCTTAGGCCCTGTATGTAAACGTGAAGCTCACATTTCCGGAGTTTTTTTTTTTTTTAAATAATAAATTTGTTCGCCTCTGAATAAATGTTTGTTTACACGACAGTTCTGCTTAGAGAAACAACTACTTTCGTATTTGTATTCACGAGATATTATGTCTCAGTCTCTAAGTCGACTTAATTCTCTGATTCCGTAACGGCTGCCGTGCAACAATACAATTGGATCCGCTCCGACGACACGTCTTTCGATTCCAGTATCACAAGCCATTGTAAAAAGTATTAGTCATCCTTTTTATATATCCGTCTTTTTGACGGGAGGTCTTGGGGACCACGACAGTTCACGATTGTAAGAAAATGAAACGCCTACAACCATCCTTATGATCTTATTTCTTGCGTAGCTACCAGTTTCGGCGCTTCAATGTGCCATCTTCAGGACGTAGTTGATGCTGAAGGCGTTATCACGATCCATATATACACTATGTGATGAAAAGTACCCTGACACCCCCAAAAACATACGTTTTTCGTATTAGGAGTATTGTGTTGCCATCTACTGCCAAGTACTCTATATCAGCGACCTCAATAGTCATGAGACTTCGTGAGAGAGCAGAATGGGGCGCTCCACGCCACTCATGGACTTCTAGTGTGGTGAGGCGATTGGGTGTCACTTGTGTCATACGTCTGTACGCGAGATTTCCACACACCTAAACATCCCTAGGTCCACTGTTTCCGATGTGATAGTGAAGAGGAAATTTGAAGGGACACGTACAGCACAAAAGCGTACAGGCCGACCTCGTCCGTTGACTGATAGAGACCACCGACAGTTGAAATGGAAACTTGGATTTCATGGTCGAGCGGCTTCTCATAAGCCACACCTCAAGCAGGTAAATGCCAAAGGACGCCTCGCGTGGGGTAAGGAGGGTAAACATTGGACGATTGAACAGAGGTAAAACGACGTGTGGAGTGACGAATTACGGTAAAAATGTGTCGCTACAATGGCAGGGTGTGGGTATCGCGAATGCCCGGTGAACATCAGCCAGCGTGTGTAGTGCCAACAGTAAAATTCGGAGGCGGTGGTGTTACAGTGGGTCGTGTTTTGCATGGAGGGGGCTTGCACCCTTTGTTGTTTTACACGGCACTATCACAACACAGGCCTACACTGATGTTTTAAGCCCCTTCTTGCTTTAGAGCAATTCATGGATGGCGATTGCATCTTTCAACACGATCGAGCACCTGTTCATATTGCACGGCCTGTTGCGGAGTGGTTACACGACAATAACATCACTGTAATGGACTGGCCCGCACAGAGACCTGTCCTGAATCTTGTAGAACACCTTTGGGATGTTTTTGAACGCCGACTTCATCGACCGACATCGATACTTCTCCTCAGCGCAGCACTCCGTGAAGAATGGGCTGTCATTCTCCAAGAAACCTTCCAGCACCTGACTGAACGTATGCCTACGAGAGTGGAAGCTGTCATCAAGGCTATGGGTGGGCGAACATCATATTGACTTCCAGCATTGCCGATGGAGGGCGCCACGAACCTGTAAGTCATTTTCAGCCAGGTGTCCGGATACTTTTGATCACATAGTGTACACTGCATCAGTGGCCAACATAACTGGATTCCGCTGGCTATCTGTAATGTAGTGTCAGTACTCCAATCATCAACTACAGACTGACTCCAGTTGATGGCTGGAGTGCTGACACCACAGTTACAGATAGTTTGCGTCAACCAGTTATATTGACCACTGCTACAGTGTATATATGGATCGTGATAATCCCTTAAGCATCTACTACGGCCTGAAGACGGCGCATTGAAGCACAGAAACTGGTAGCTACACAGTAAATAAGATCATAAGGAAAGCTGCAGGCGTTTCATTTTCCTAGAATATTCAAAAATGGCTCTGAGCACTGTGGGACTTAACTTCTGAGGTCATCAGTCCCCTAGAATTTAGAACTGCTTAAACCTAACAAACCTAAGGATATCACACACATCCATGTCTGAGGCATGATTCGAACCTGCGACCAGTGTCCAGGATAGGATACCAGCAAAGAGCAGCATCTCCCATATAGTTTATTCTCACAATAACTTCCTTTCGCTGCAGCGAATATGTTAATTTCTTCCTTCAAAATAGGGGTAAGTTCAAATAAAGGAGGTGGAAGTGAGTAGCGATTAGGCACCCTTCTCCCTAAAGTAGACCACAAATGAAGGCACAATAACATTGAGAACAGGTTACTGTCGTGGCCAAGAGATATGCGATAATTGAAGCCCGCGGCTCACAAAACCAGTTCTAGACAGTGTGAGGTGTGTGAATCGGGATCCTGTCGGTTTGAAACACAGCATCACCATTGGAGAGCAAACAACGTACCGTTGGATGGATCTGATCAGCCAAAATGGTCACATAGTACTTGGCAGTAGTGCGAGCTTGCAGACTAACAATGGGGTCCAAGGAGTATCACGATATGGCTGACCAAATCATAAACGAACTTCCGCCATATTTCACTCTATGAACGTAAACTCTGGCAGAAGTTGGGAACAGTGTTAAACATGATTCGTTCGCCCAAGTGATTATCTTCCGTTACTCCAAAGTCCAGCTTTTGTGTTTTCGTTTACCGATTATGGCAATTTGCTTAGCTGGTGAGCTCGCCTATTTATAGGGGTCCCTTCGTACTGCTGACAGTGTTTGTGAGCGCGACATGCAGTTCTGTAGAGACTTCTGCAGATGGCGTCCTATTGTATTTCGTCACAGTTCTGTTCAATGACCGTCTGTAACAGACATACTAAGGAGACTGCCTATACTACGCTTGTCCGTCCTCTTTTAGAATACTGCTGTGGGGTGTGGAATCCTTACCAGATAGGACTGACGGAGTACATCGAAAAAGTTCAAAGAAGGGCAGCACGTTTTGTATTACCGCGAAATATGGGAGAGAGTGTCACAGAAATGATACAGGATTTGGGCTAGAAATCATGAAAAGAAAGGCGGTTTTCGTTGCGACGGAATCTTCACACGAAATTCCAATCATCAAATTTCTCCTCCGAATGCGAAAATATTTTGTTGACACCGACCTACATAGGTAGGAACGATCACCTTGATAAAAAAAAGGGAAAACAGAGCTCGTACGGAAAGATATACGTGTTCATTCTTTCCGCTCGCTATACGAGATTGGAATAATAGAGAATTGTGAATGTGGTTCGATGAACCCTCTGCCACGCACTTGAATGTGATTTGCAGAGTATCCATCTAGATGTAGTTGTAGATATCACGATCACTCAGCACATAGTGTCCTCCTCGTTGTGACATAGTGACTGGTGCTTTTTCCGCTTTGCTATATCCGATGTAAACCTTAGATAAGATAGAAATCTTACTCTGACACTAACTGTCTACTGGTGTAAGTCATATTGTTATCAGGGGTGCCTGAAATTACTCGTGGATTTTCTCATCTGTGCTGCACAAGGAGAAAACGTGAATCGATTATTGTGTATATAGTTGAATTAGTCTCAGTAATAGACCAAAGCTGTGAGGATGCACAGGACGCAATAGAAAATTACTGCGTTGACCTGCGCGAAATGCTTTCCTCGCCACCGGAGCAGCATACCTTGCCACGCAGTCGTTCGTACTACATTGTGCAGTCGGCGCGGCGCGCTTGATGGACAACCACTAATCCGATTGCAGCGCCAAGATTTACGCCGCATTTTTATTGGGCTGTTTTCGGCGGCGAATGGTCGTTGGCAGTAAAGCAGCGGGGCTCATGCTTTGCTGCCTTTCCGCGCCGCTGGAGTGTTATAAAACGCAACCACCGAAATAGTAAAAATAAAGCAAACATAACAGCGGGGAGGAGGAGCGCAGACCCCGTAAGCCGGACGGGCTCTGCCTAACAAATCGGCTTTCTGCCTGATAAAAGCGTCCGAGTGAGGGAGGGAGAGGATGGGGATGGGGCAGTGTTCCATTAGCGCGTCCGTGAGAGTACCCGCTTTTCAGCAAGTCGTCCCGGTAGCCATGAAAGCGCGTAATTAAAACCACTCAAACTGCGCCGGGGCCCGGACACGTGACCAACTGTGGGGAAAAGGGTGGGTTGGGGTGGGGGGGAGGGGTGTCTGGGACACTGGCGGCCTCAGACGCCGTGAAGACGGCCGTAAAGCAGTAACTACTACAGTTGTTTTCTATTAACGTCAGGGCCATTGTCATACCGTGTGGCAGGTTCGGTCCTCGCGTTCTGAGCACAGGAATGGTACGTACTGCACTAGCAGTGTGCCTCCTAGATCTGTTTCACTCTTTGCTGGGCCTGAGGGTACTTTTACGATTCTTTATGGAGTATTTTTTATGGGGATCTTCAAGGCGTATTCAGCGCGTCAACCAGATACATGTGCAATAAAAAGTGAACTATACGTCCTGTATTCACACGACCTTTTCCGTTCATCTAGAAAGGTAGTATGCCAAGGTTCCTGTTCATCTTTTCATGTTTATATACACGACCTCCAGCGGAAGCGGCAGAACGTAACAACGATCGAGTTTCACTTCAGTTATGACACCGTCCTAAATATTCTTACACATTACTATTAATAATTAAAGTCATTCTTTCTGAGTTCATATTTCAGTTACGTGCAGAAAGGAAACACCGCTTGCCTCATAACAAATTAAGTTTAGTTAAAAATTCTTTCTTTGTACTTAACTAATACGTGAAACATACCTGATTGGAAACAAAATATTCAGCAACGAAAGGCGGATTACATTTGTTGTTATGTACATCATAAACATAACAGTATAGTATGTTGAAAACAGATGTACAACAGAAGCGATGCTGAGTGGCACCTAATGTTTGCAGTCTATGGCCTGCGCTGTTTTAAAATTAAAAGAAGCTAATAAATTCAGTTTGTTTCAAAGTGGTACCTGACGATGGTACTCTTGAGGAACTGTCAGAATTCCAATTCACAAGACGTGATTTAACTGTCTCTCTACGGACAAACGACAAATATCCGAAAGATCAGAAAACTCAAGAGGAAGCCAAGAAGGGGAGTTACACGGAAGTGAAACATGGAATCTTAAGAAATGGAATCTTAAGTATCGTTGTCCACTGGATAAGATATTCTAGGGAATATAAGAATTAAATCTGTTGTGCTTAATGGCAAAAAGGAGTGAGTATAAAAAGCGTAGCAATGACCATGTGATCCGCATGTAGCTGCCGACCTATAGGCAGGAGACACCTGGGGAGGCCAACTACTGGGTGGTTATAGCTGAAGTGCTGCTCCTCACAGAAGTCCAGTGTGGTCTGTAATTACGGTATGCAGCAAAACGTGTTAGATATGCTAATGCGTTACCACGAAACCGATTTATATTGGAAAAAATTAGTTCCAATTTTAGCCACCAGAGCTGTGAATCCAGGAAACACGCATAGAGGTGTTTCCATTGAAACCTTCCCGTCTTCTCTATATCTCTTTCGTTACGCAATAACCGTCTCCTCTATAACTCTTTTGCTACGCAACATTCCCTTTTACAATAACCTATGAAACCTTCCCTTAGGATTTCTACCTCTTGCTTAATAATAACAAATGAAATCTGCCCTTTGAAATTAATTCTCTTTCTCAATTTTCGCATTGAAATTTAAATGCTGCTTATTAAAAGTTATGTAATGGATTAGGAAAGGGGAGTGAATAGGAAAGGTCAAACAAGTGAGAAAGGCATAAGGTTCATTTTATTATTAACCGCTGCTTACACAGTTTATTCAATATGGGCACCGGAGACACCGGCGAGAAGCTTCATCCGTAAAGTGACGAGATCAGCAACTGCTCCCAGCAGCTCCGGTGGAATCAGAACAACTTGTTCCTGTATTGTGGCCTTCAGATCAGGTAGTGACCGAAAGTGACCCTGGTTAACATGTTCATGTGTTCATATAGATATCCATGAGCCAAAGGTCTCATGGATTCTGATCAGGTAATCGTGCAGGCCTTGCTTCTAGAAAAACTCTGGAGATAGCACGTTCGTGGAAGGTTGCATTAAGCAGATCTTTCGCTGGGCGAGCGACGTGAGGTCCTGCATCATTGTGATTGCAAACGGTGGTTTCAACACCGTTACGTTCTTCCGAAGCAGAAATCACTTGCCGCGCAGAATGGTGTCGATAATGTATAGGCGTCGCGGCATACCTGGCTGGACCTCTGGATGTATTGTCTTCGAAGAACAACGGCCCGAGAATGAAGGTGCTAAGGAATTTTACAACGTAGTCATATAAGGCGAGTGCAATGGTTCTTGGTGCACAACACACGGTTTAACAGTACACCAAATCCGGCAGTTCTCTGTACTCACTGCACCCTGTAGCGTCAGATGTGCCTCGTCACTCCATAGAATATTCCCTGGACACATGTCGTCGACTTCGATTTGTGTCGAGAACCGAAGAGCAGATTTAGAACGTTGCTGTGAATTATGAGGTTTCAATAACTGCACCGTCTGGAGCTTGTAACGTACAAGTGTAATACAGGCCGTAAAACATCCCGTAATTTTCACTATGGGATGGACAATTCTCCTGATACTGCTCGAACACTAGCACTACTAGGATAACTTGCCGCATTGTCAGTTACAGCAACAGGAATCTCGTCAGTGACCTCCAGCGGGATAGGACGCCCTCCTCTTCCATGTGCCACGCCGGGTTCATGCGTGTTTTCGAATTTACAGTGTAATAGTGAGCTTAGTGACAACACACAGAACTACAGTTCTATTTCCAAAAGCGAGGTAATGTTTGAATAACGCCAATGGAGCGTAAGAGAAAATGCGATAAGGTAGAAACTGCCAAGTGTAGGTGTGTAAAGAATTTTCTTTCGACAACCTCCATTAAGCAAGAGGAAAGGAGCAGCTGTTCGCAGAATATCTGAACAAGACACGAATGGCTACAAAAGATGTTTTATAAATAAACCTGAAAGTCTCTGGTGTAAAATTCTCTTTAATTAATTGCAGTAAACTAAATACGTAGAAACCAGTACAACTACATCTAAGTCTACATCCACATCAACCATTGGACCGTTCAGTCTCCTTCAAAATTGGTCAGGCCATCTCTTTATTGGTCTGCCTAAAGATCTTTTGCCTCCTGGTTTACATTGTTTTACGGCTTTAGTAATTCTTTCTTCTGGCATATGGCCAATATGTTTTTCCATCTTCTATGATATTGTTTTATTATGTCAATTATGTTCTACGTATTCAGTTCAGCTCGGTTACCATCATTTCTCATTTTATACATCGAAGTATATCCAGTCATGTATCTAAGGAAATTCATTTCACAAAAAAAAATGGTTCAAATGGCTCTGAGTACTATGCGACTTAACTTCTGAGGCCATCAGTCGCCTAGAACTCGCTCGGTTCCAGACTGTAGCGCCTAGAACCGCACAGCCACTCCGGCCGGCTTCATTTCACACGCTTCTATTCTCTTTTCTTCTCTCTTCTTAAGAGTGAATGTTTCGGTATCATCGAGTAGTGCTGGGATAGCCGTAACCTTCTACAACTTTGGTAGAATATCTTTGCAGACTTTCTTTCCAAATGTTCTGCTTAAAGTTGCACGGAAATAGTGAAATAGGACTAACTTATTTTGTGTTTCATTGTGTGACCTATAAGTAATACTGCACCATAAATATTAAAATGTGCTAACTTGCTCTGTGATCTACTTGTCAATTTCAGTCTTAATTCGCATGGGATCGTATCCCAAAAATGCCGCTGATTTTGTCTTTGTGATGGAGACATTCAGATTGTATCGCGGGATTAGTCTTAAGATTGATATACTTACGTACCTGAGGCTAACGCGGCCTCTCAATATTTAAGTAGTGGGCTTAACCCACGAATTAGAATAAGATTCAATTACTTAAGTGCGGTTAGAACCGTTTTCTATATATCTTCATTTAAAACTTTCTTTAAATATGTAAAACTCGAATTGTATAGAGTCTTGAATATTTTTTTCTTGAATTTATACTACATATTTCTGCATTTTAAGAATTATCTCTGAAAATAAAAATCTGACTATTTTTCCTAAAGACAGCTTCTTGTAAGTCACTTTCATTCTGACTAATCATTACTTGGTCGTCAGCAAAAAGTAGGATACTAACATCTATGTCATTCATTTTAAAATGATTCATTATCTGTAAAACAAGAATTGATTTAACAGCTGCTGAAGAAGATGGCTATATTTAAAAAAAAACATATTAAATGGCCATAGTTTGTTCCATTCACCTTAGAAGGATTATGCCCTACATTCTATCATACACAGAGCGAACAGTTTCAGTTCACGATAAACTAGGATGAAAGTTAAAACATGTTAAGAATATATTTAAGGAAAAACTCATATAAACCACATCAAATTAGAGATGTTTTCGATGGCACATGGGCACAAATCCACCCATTAAACTGAAGAATATAAACCCACAGCATTCCTTTCATTCTGCGGAGCTACCTATAGGAAGGCAGAGCGCCTGTTAGGTGAAATTGATATTAGGACAGTAATCTGACCTTCTGATGTTTACAACTTGCCATGCGAATGTGACGAACGTACCGTGGGGTACACAATCAGCAATGTACAGTAGCTGAGTGCTGCGCTGACCGTAGATGGCACGTGAAGTGTAAAAATATTGAAAAATCAATTATAGTGGAACACAGCCTCTTGCAAGCGCGTTAAGATAAAATTTGAGAGTACGAAGATTTTCTGCCCTCCCCTCTCTTGTCCGTCTACAACCCCCACATGCAAAAAAATCCAGAAATGAATCAGTTTAGCCGGCGAGGCCGTAAATAGTGGTATAATAGGCGTACGTTATAACTGGACACGCTTTCCCACCCGAGTCTTGCGATAATTAAGCTAGTCCGTCCTTGAACTGACATACTGAGCCGCCGCGTAGGAATCCTTCCTGTTATGTGGTGATCCTCTTTTAGTTTTATGTCTCCTTACAGAGCCGTAGCAGTGCCGTCGGATTCTGAAAGTGCAATACTACTATCTTTGTTTTACGTAATGGAGAGGGAAGATTTTTTTTTGTGCAAATAATTTTTAGACGGTGTAACACCATAGCTCTAATGCTGTACGGATTTATTTTGCTTTTGTTTCATTTAATATTACATCGTTAAGCTTCTGTAAATTTGTTTGATTGAATAGATAACGCAAAATTGTGTACTCCTTTCTTTGTACAAACTTTGATGTCATGGTTTGGTTCTATGCAAAGTAGCGTATCTGTCATTTAAATTCTTTGTCCCATTTGGAGGGAACAAAACTTACTGTATATAATTGTAATTTCTGTGTGAATAATTTTTTGTAGAAATGTCAATCACTGTAATGGAGCACTATAGTAATGTACAGTGAAGGATCAGCTTACTGGATGTGTTAGTGTGCTCAAATATAATGTAATTTGTATTTGAATTTATGTACCTACCTTGATTTTTCTCCTCATCATAACACCTCTCAGGTTCCTCTCCGTTTGAACTAAAGTGACTTCCGAGTGTCCTTACTAAAAGAACATTAAAGCTCAGTGTTTTGCTAATTGATGCCTCTTGAACATAGTAAAAAGGAAGTTAAAGTTAATGTGGCAAGAGAGTGAGTTAAAGTTAATGATGCTTGATGAAAATAATTTTCCTAGTAAAACTGCTTATTAATGTGTTATTGCCAACTTCAAATTAAAAGTTCTTAAGACTGAGGCTTACAAAGTTTTGCTTAGTAAATGATCACATTACTGCCTGTTGTAAATCGCAGAAGGTGAGTCAGTATCTTACATATATGTTAATTTTGTCTCTCACTGTAGTAAAAGTGGAAAACTGCAGTTGTGAAACGTTATATGTTTGCTAAGTGTTTGTCTCTCTTGTGTATTAGAAGTGCATATTAATAGTATAACAGGATCCACAGTTTGTCTATTGTGTTAATGCTCGGTAACAAGTAACGGAAAGACCATTAATTATGAAAACCATTATTTCTTTATTCAAATGATAGTGAGAAGCAACCTGTTAGTGGATTCCAATTAACTTTCATTTTAAATAGTAAAGTATTTAACTGAGAGAGACTTAACCTATATCCAATTAATGATTCTGCAGTGAATAGTAATAATAGCGTTATAAAAACCATTCAGTTTGTGTAAGCCCTGAAAGTAATAGTGTGTTTCGGTGTCTGTTAGAATTTTTCAAATAGTTTGTGCTGCTCTAACTGATAGTTTCAATCTTACAGTAAACATATGTATGTGTCAGAGTGCACTGCACTCGCGTGTGACAAAGTATATGTTGTGTTTATCCATTAAAGTTACTAATAACTATTTTCTTGAACGAGAATGTTAATCATTCTCTTGCCTAGTTAGGCTGGCGACCATTTTCTTTATCCGTTAAACAGTGCAGATAGGCAAAATGTTGTTTGTTACTGTTCAAATATTTATGTAATTCTGACTTTCATTTCCGATTAGCCACCTCCTTTAGGTACAACACGGTTAACATAACAAAATTCTTCTCAGAGAGTAACACTGCTCTGTTGCTTTATACCATAATTGCTTTAACAAGATAGTTTTATTTCACTACCTGCCTACAATTTTAAGGTTATGGTACAGCAGTAGCTGACGGAAGTGTTATAACGGGACCCACTATGGTGCGTTTATTTAAGAAACACCGTAAAATGAACTCGTTCCTACTGATTATAAGCTAACTATTAACGGTACGAGAGCATCGTCAACGTATGACTAGACCGAAAAGCCTCCTGCCAACGACTGTAGACTGAGCGTACAATCGGTATAGTTCGTATAAGATCGTACATCTTCGGTTATGCCGAAGTTATTCTTTTATTTATTAATATCGTTTCCTGGCACTGTAAGATTAGTGAAAGACAGTATTTATAATCCGTAGACTCCTCCCAATGTCTGGGTGGCAAAAGGAAACTTTTATTAGCAAATATTTATTAATAACAATTACTTTACTCTTGCCAGAATAAATGATTACTGCATCGGCACCTCATCCCAATAGCTTTGTAAGAGCCAGATGGCCAATCACCTCTGCTAGCCAGGGAACCTTCCGCTCGCTCCTTACTCTGTCCGTACGGCAGTGTTGATGCATTCACTTCATATATGTGAAACAGCAAAACTGGAAATAACAGAAAGTGTGCTCTTATCTGCAAATAAGCGGTTCCTTACTCCCCCTAAAGCCACTGGCTCTCTGAAAAATAGAAGCTGTAGTCGTTAGCTTGTGCATCAACAATTTTAACACCGAGGGAAGTTACACACTGAGACTGCCTGGTAACGAGTGCTTGAAACAGAGCGTCGTCAAGCAAATATGAGCAAAAAAATAATAATTTTTAAGAGGATAGGTGATGCTGAAAGTGGTATCCGTTCCCCTACAGCCCCTCAGTCGCAGCGAGGAGCTGAAGGGGCTTCACCAACTCACTGTCAATTTCCAAAATTTGTGCTTGCGGATCATAACCTCTACGTGACGTCACTCTGCCAACAGAAGTTAGAACAGCGAGCGGCACCTCCTGACTAATGAAAGGTTTGAACGCCACTGTGAAGAAGAGAGACTTTGCTCTCTGCAGACAGTCATCTCCTCACGGAGATAATGTTGATTATCTTCGAAGGCTCGAGTTCGTAACACAGATTTTACATGATTTTAAGGAGAAAATTTTATAGAAAGACGCCATTACGAGAAGCTTCGATGCCATTTTGTTCTTTGTTCTTACTGAAAATATTAGCCAAACTTTGAACTACTTTCGATCAGAAAATATACTGAATGGCAGCCAATTACATAGGGCTATTATTTTCTATGGTTCGAGTATCATCTCATTACCTTCTCAGATTCAATACACAGTGCCAATAAGTTGTATCTCTTAGGACACCACTTTCAATTTTAAGTTGTCGCCGGGCCATGTGTGTAGATAGTAACGATTACTGTCTCTGTGAGGTTGTAATCAATGAGCGGCTATCGCCTGTATGGTGAGCCAGATTCTCACTAGGGCGAAGCGACATGTGAGACGGTCGTACACTGACAGCCAAAATGTTATGACCACTGCCCAGCGCGAGGTAGTGGTATTTCGGACACGTGAGGCCGTAAGGAAATAATGTAAGTGGAACAGAGACGAATGGGCAGTCATAATAGTGAAGACGCGAGCTGCAAATGAGAAAATCCACTGATATAAGCTGATTTTACAAAAGGCCACATTTCAGTGACACTGCATCAGCCCTAGTGAACAGCTTAAACAATTCGAACATTCAATGTACGTGTCTCAGCTCCGATGTTAATCTCAGGGTGCTGTGTCGTGTGGCAACCACATGTGCAATTTTTCATTCAGGAGGCAGGCGCTTCAGATGCTATCCAGCTATCCAAATTTAAATGCCTTGTTTCTCTAAATCACTTAAGGCAAACGGCTGGGTAGTGCATGTGTAGATTGTGATTTCTGGGGGTACTAGTTCAAAGCTGGTACTATACAGTGTTGGTACTCCTCACTGGTTCTTCTGTCTAGCATTGAATTAATGAGTCACTCTCTGCATTGTCCTCCGGCTACGCTAAAATCAGCCGTAACTGACGACTATTCCTGCAGTCAGCTGTGACTGTGGATGTCACAATTTGACTGAATCGAGGTACTCTCGATACACACTTTACATGATGGTAAATTAAGTGCTCGCTGCCCACATTATGTTGGAGATGGAGTGTCCCATGCGCCGAGTGCCCACGTCCTGTATACTACCGACTGCCTCCATTATCGGGCTATAAAGTCTTGTGACCATTCCAAGGTCTCTCACCCTCCAAGAGGCAAACATTCTTCCTATTACTCCTGTCTGTATGATCTTCTTTAATGCTTCAAGTCTTAATGGTTATAAAATGTGTGTGGATTCCTAAGGGACCAACCTGCTAAGGTCATCGGTTCCTAGACTTATACACTACTTACAGTAACGTATGCTAAGAACAACACACACACCCATGCCCGAGGCAGGACTCGAACCTCCGTCGGGAGGGGCCGCACAATCCGTCACATGGCGCCTCAAACAGCGCGGCCAGTCCGCACGACCTATTAATGGTCAAACCAATAAGGAAAAGTCAGTGTAGGTTACGAATAGATTCTGTGGAGTTCTGATTTTAAATTTGAAAGCTATTATACGGCTGTCCGCCCCAATAGCTGAGTGGTTAGCGCGGTGGTCTGTCACGCCAAGTGGCCCGGGTTCGATTCCCGGCTGGGTTGGAGATTTTCTCTGCTCAGGGACTGGGTGTTGTGTTGTCATCACCAGTGAAAGGCAACAGGAAACCACCACTGGAATCCCTTCCCTAGACGCTCATGCGGTGGACCTCTCTGACGAGGCTTCCCCCATGACAAGACCTGCCGTAAGGCAGAACACAAAGTTAAATTAATACGGCTAAAGCTACTACAACAATGATAACTTTGTCTACTTGAAAAGAAGCGTACAACGCTCTTAACATATGCTCTTTATTGATAACCCTACAGAATAGAGGGTTTGATTATGAGAAAATTGAAATGATCATTGTGACTTTGATAGAGGTGAAAATAAAAAGTATGATAGAAATATATGAAGTACTCTGTTCCGGTCTGAGGACTGTTCCCGAGTCTTTGTTTATCTGTTCTGGACAAAGAATTAAGGACGAGGGAAAAGAACTTTTGAGAGAAGGGACTATATAGCATCAGTCTACGATCAAATGTGCAGGGAGTAGGTATTTAGCGGCAGCAGTTGAAAAAGTTTACATACTGGAAAAAGTGTGCAAGGAGGTCGATTTACAATATATTTTAGAAAACTACATTTGTAGTCAGCATGCCGTTTATAGGCAAGGGGCAAAAATTAATAAAGTCAACAAAGTGAGTTATGAGGGTATGCTGAAAAGTAATGTCCCCGAATGTGTTATGTGAAAATCTTTAAATCATTTAAATAAAACAAACTTCAACATTCAACATCCTCATTTCTCATGTCCATACGTTTATTTCTCAAGACAATCACCATGACGACGAACACGTTTCTACCAGCGAGAGACCAGTTTGTTGATGCCGTCCCTGCAGAAGATCTGACTCCGTTGATGGAGACACAACCTCAGCTACGCTTTCACCGCTCCTTCACTATCAGTCAGCAAATTAGAGCATGAAGCCGAATATGCTGGAGTGGAAAAACGACACCTCAACTGACCGCCGAGACGGGCGAGTGTGGTTTACCGGGTCGCAGTAAATACATCACGAGGCTACGAGACAAGAGAGCTGTGCTGTACACCCTAGCTGTGTCCACGGCGATACAGGACAGAGAGTGTACAGTGTGGCAGCTTGGGCTGTGTGTCTGTGCCTGAAGCGGGTGAATGGGCCCTCCCACGCCGTACTCAACCCCCCGTTCGGCTCGTGGTGCAACACCAGGGCAACGACCATCACAGGCAGCATGTCGCGGCGGACACAGGCCTGCAGCAACGCCGCGCATCCGAACGCAGTTCGCCATTTAAATTACATATTTTTGTGACCGTCTTATAAAGTGTCTATAAATTTTAACCTTTAAAGTGTCACAAGTTTGTTCATGTATTTCCTACGAATGTATTCTCAACAAACATACAAAAATTATTAATTCAGTGCGATATTTATTTTTCTTTCGTTATCACAAATGTAACAGACGCTACCTATTGGCAGTTGCATGGCGGGCTGTATGAATAACAGGGACTCCGTTACACCACAATTTTTTCCCTGTCACATTCAATTTCGCAGGTAAGTTGAACTGGTCAGGTGAGTTCTGGTACATAGAATGTTTGATACAATGATATACACCGGGCAGACAAAAGCCAAGTAACAGCGATATGCGCGTGATAAGGTGGTGGTAGTATCGCGTACACAAGATATGAAAGTTCAGTGCATTGGCGGACCTCTCATTTGCATTCAGGTAAATGGAAATGGCGTGTGGCTAGGGCCTCCCGTCAGGTAGACCGTTCGCCTGGTGCAAGTCTTTTGAGTTGACGCCACTTCTGCGACTTGCGTGTCGATTGGGATGAAATGATGATGATATGGACAACACAACACCCAGTCCCTGAGCGGAGAAAATCTCCAACCCAGCCGGGAACCGAACCCGGGCCGTTGGGTATAACATTCCGCTCAGCTACCAGGGGCTGACATTTGCATTCAGGTGATTCATGTGAAAATGTTTCCAACATGATTATGGAAGCAATTAACACACTTTGAATGCGGAATCTTAGTTAGAGCTAGGCGCAGGGGACATTCCACTTCGGAAATCGTTAGGGAATTCAGTTATTCGCGATCCACAGTGTCACGAGTGCATCGAGAATATCAAATTTCAGGCATTACCTCTTACCACAGATACAGCAGTGGCCGATAGCCTTTACTTAACGGCCGGTCGCTGTGACCGAGTGGATCTAGGCCCCTCAGTCCGGAACCGCGCTGCTGCTAAGATCCCACGTTCGAATCCTGCCTCGGACATGGGTGTGTGTGTGATGTCCTTAGGTTAGTTAGATTTAAGTAGTTCTAAGTCTAGGGGACTGATGACCTCAGAAGAACACAGGAACATATAGAGGTCATGTTATGTGCAGCTCCTGTTCAACAATGGCTTCCGAAAGCTATGTTCCGAAACACTTGTGCCTGCATCAGCTCTGTACTCTGTCGTCAGATCTGCCACAGATCGCTACCTGTCCTGGATTAAGCAGTGGGGTATCCTACGACCTCTACGTTTTGTGATGAGATGTGGTCGTCCAGTACCAAACGACGTACTCGTTATTTCACCATCCTTCAACCACTTTCCATAGGTGCTCGCGACAGTGGTACGCCAACAGGTGTCCAGTTTCGCCGTTTCCAGCAGCGCCACAACAGTGTGCCCTTTGTCAAAGCCGCTTATATGGATGGATTTCATTATCGGCGTCCGTATCTTCGCTATAATGGCTGCACATTCGTCTCTACTCCGTTCATGATCTTTCCTTACTGCGTCACGTGCCCGCAACACCACTATGTGGCACTCACTCTCACGGTGGGCAGTGGCCATAACGTTCTGGCTCATTAGTTTATAGCTGTACCTGTGACTTAATACATGTGGAATTTATTTTTGCTTATAAAGCTACTTTGTGCACTGCGTGTGAAGTAGTGTGATTGAGAATATGAAGGAAGACCCTGTTTGGATCACTAATATGGAACCACGTTGTGCTGGTTTCTGTGCAAAAAAAAAGTGACAAAAGTTCCATGCCTACAACACAAAGCATCATCCCTTGTGCTTTGTTTATGGCATTATATAAACTCATCAGGAATTGTACACGTTTGAAACGAAATCGTAAATTATTAGGTATAGGGGAAACCTGTGGTATAAAAGCTTGCTCGTCTGCACCACTTTCCGTCCAAATTTCTGCTTCTGTAATGTTACACTAGAGAGAAGTAACTTTGATAATCTGTGAGTGGAGGGTTCAGAGGAGTGAGATAATACATCGCGCTCTCTTTCAGCGTACGTCGCATTTCTCTTTCGGCAGGAGTTTCCAAAGAGCAACTAAAAGCCTGATGTTCTCGAACCACAGAAAGTCTTTCCTCACGATTTTCATTAGATTCTTGAGAGCGCGTAGTCCTCAGTATCTCAGCTGCTCTGGTCTATGCAGAAAGATGCAACATTTTTTAAGCGTTTTTACTCGTGGACGAAACGAATACAAAATATAATGAGTAGGCACCCAAATCACAAAGCTAACTTAATGAATTCGTTTCTCCTTCTAAAAGAAATAAATGAAACCTATAGAATAAGATAGAAAAATTGAAATCAGTAAATTTTGTGTATACCAGCCAAGTTGATTTGTATTAGTGAAGGTAAGATTAAGGTGCTTAATTCTGACACTGATGTAAACTTTCGAAAATACTTCTGTCATTAAGGTAAACATCTTTCTCAGGAAAGAAGTCGAATATAAATAAAACGTAGCGAAATAAGTAAAGCAAGAGAGTTAAAATTTTAATATAGAAACCGAAATCGGTACATCCATATACCCTAGAAAAGTAAATTTTCTGTTAGCTTATAAAGATAATACTGTGACGCTTAATTCCATCTTAAACGTCCGAAATTACATCTGTCACAGAGTTAAAAAGCCTAACAGAGCATTCTATTGGTTCTTTATTGTACTATGAAATTAACAGCGCCACTATTGGTTCTTTGGTGTACTATGTTGTGAGGATGATACATGTGGACCACTAAGCTGAGCAGGTGATGTTGGACGAAACTTGAAATTAAGATATATTCTTATTTCGTGTTCCAATTTGAGGAAGTAAAGGCTATATGTCGTCCAAAGCTTCGCTCAACTTACCTGTGAAAACGCGATGATAACTCGTCTAGGAGTTTTGGAAATTAGGGTGTTCAGGCAAACAAAAGGACAGACATATCGGCTTTAGATAAAACTTTAAATTATGATATTTTTTCTCGTCATTCGATTTTAGTAAAATAAAGTTTTATGGCACCCCTATAAACATTTAACTTAGCTGTGTAAAACCTGTGAAAAGTCGTCTAGTAGTTTTGGAGGTTACAGTGTTCAGACGGATAGACACGATGGTTTGCACAGTTTTAGTATTAGTATGGAACAGATACACATTGGAGGGGTTTCTGTTTTAGCTTCTAAGTTAGAGGAAAGTTAGACTAGCTGAAGAACGAGTTGTCGGTAGGGCTACCAGCCCACCCTCCCTGCCCACCCTCCACCCATATGGGACGAGGGTGGATCAAATATGATAGGCGAATCTGCGTACCAACAGTGCAACAAGCTAAAGTATTGTCAAGCATTTGTCCGCTTGTCGCTGGTTTCTGTATTGCATGTACTAGTGGGGGTCACTCTCCTATGTTTTCCGTCCATACTTGTTCGTCACTGTAGTTTGCTTGTGTCGTCGAAATTTTCTTGTGAGTGTTATTTGCATAATCGAGTACTCCTTCAGCGTTTATTGCGTCATCGAATCTTCCTTCCGTGTTTATTTGTGTCATCGAAACTTTTACTTTGTGTGTGTGCTTCGTCACTACCGCCGTTCCCATCTCGCCGCCGCTGCTGCCGTCACTGTTGCCATTCGATCTTCTTTGTTGTGCTACTGCTGCTGTTGGTCATCGTCACTGTATCACCACCGACGTAGCTGCTCCCATCCCTGTCACATCGGAGACATCCTCATTGTCCACAACTCCACCACAGTTTGTCACCGCGTTCCAGCGTCGCTTCGGCGACCGCTCACACCGATCAACGGCGCCCATAACTGTCCGTCGTCATGCATCATCCCGCAGCAACTATTACCTGTACCTCTCCTTCTCCTGCTCCCACTGTCACCACTGGAGCACGACCCCTCAGCCATACTCCTACATCTATCCTTCCTTAAGTGTAGTATCCTCCCTTACACAGCAGCAACACATGATTCATTGTCCCCAGCTTCCATTGTCTTTTCTCTTCCAGCCACAACTCCTGAGGCACACGTAGCAGCTTGCCGAGCAACTATTGCCTCAGATGACACCACAAACACCATTTATCAACCATCACCGCAACAACCAACAATTGCTGCGCTGAAGGGTCTGCACAATTGTCAGGTAGCCCTCAACAACGTCACATTCCACCATCCCCATCCCACAATCATCTTTCCCTCCAGCCTCCTTAACAACACTCAACACAATGCCCCTTGGTACACCACCCCATCCTCCTCACCGTCCTCGCACCATCAAAGCAGTGCTTACCAAAGTCAGTCTTGGGATCACAGATAGGAAAGTGGAATCTGAATGGAACAACAAACCAAATTTAGCAGTTCGAAGTAATTATGGCTCCACTAGCTGCATTCACGTGTTTTCTGAATCCAACTCCAGTAGATATATTCACTTCAAGAGGGAGACTTGATACACCACCACCACAAAAACGTCAGACCTTTCAAAGCCCTTTCCCAGACATACTGCTGCCAAAAGTGCCTTTGCTACAATGATCAACTAACTGCAGATTGTAGAAACCTACCCACCTGTCTACACTGTAAAGACTTCCATTTATTTAAACAGCTCCCTAAGCTAGCAGCCCCTCCTACCTGCAATGGCTGCAGTGACACCCACACCACCTATTACACAAAGTGCAAAGCCAAGCCTCAACCAACTTAGCTAGAAATAGCTGTCCTAAACCATCTCATTGATACCCCTATCCATATCAGAAATTCCCTCTGTTCAATTACCATCGTTGATGTCCTTATAAAATTCATGACCATCATCCTCCAAAAACATCATCCACTCCAACCTCCACACATCCTTCAATAAATCTCACTTGCTGCCCATTCCATCTTCCTTCTCAACAGCCAAGCCACCTACTCCCACCACCATGTCTACTTTATTATTATCATCCACTGGACACCATAGTCTAAGCCCCGTCTAATTCTCACCCACACACACCACTCTCATTTCCTTATAAGGTATGACAGCACTGCAAGATCGTATACCACAACATCAGCTCCCTACCCACCAATAATGATCTTTTAACTCATTCCTTGTCTCAACACAAATGAAACGTTCCTCTAACATTAGCACACAACCTGAAGCCTTCTCTATACCCTCCACTGCAGAGATAAACCCCTTCCCCCAGTCAGAACTGGAGCTGCAACTGGCCACCACAACAATATCCCTGTTTGTCCACAATCCTTATACAATACTCCCACTGAACATTTTATTCTTTCTCTCTTTTGCCAAACCTAAATCATTACCTGTGTGACTTACTACATCTGACCTAACAGCCCAAACCGCTATGATTTTCTCACCCACATAGACTGTACCGTTTCTACCTATACCATTGCAGCTCACCTCAGCATCCAGAGTACATCCCCCTTAGGACTCCAGTGAAAGCGTCAGTTTACCATCTCCGTGCAACGTGACATTATTCCCACCCTACACTACCCTGTTCTGAAAGCAAAACCACCACTGACGTCGTCCTAGCATCTCCCAACCTCCTTGGTTGTCTCACTTCAGTACTCGCCAAACTAATTGGAAGTGACCACTTACCTGAACTCCTCACAATTTAATACACACAATCCATCTGCAGGAGTACGCTATCCCAATCTCTATCCAAGACTTATCCAAAACTACTCCTGCACCAAATGAAATGTGGACAGGGATTCCATAGAAGCGCAGACTGGAAGCCACCTCCTGATTTTCAACAACCCGACAATATCCTTCATGCCAGATCCTTCTTGCAGTACGCCTTTTCACACGCTAGACGCAATCCAACCTCTGCTATGCAAATGCTGCATTGATCTTCTCCTCACGAACTTCTATGAGTCCCTCCAATTCCTCAAACGCCATGCCCTCTGCCTTGTTTCATTATCGATTAACCTTCCTCCACTTGGAACCTCTACAATCTTATCAAATTTCCACCCCGACTCACTCACATCTAACACCTCTGCATCTCCTACAAAATCCGCGGATTAGATTCGAATAACTCCATTGTGTTCCCTCTGATCACCAACTCTTTACTCAACCTTCACAAACACATTCCTCTGTCCCTATGTCTGCACATACACTCCGTATCCTGTCTCATCGCAACTTCAAGCAACTCCCTCTCCCAGACGATGAGATCTGCCTCCATATCTATCTATCCTTCTAGCTTTAACTCCCACCTATTACAGTCCACATGAGGCCTCTTCTCTCCTTTTCCCTCTCCATCCATCTCTGCCCCTTTCCTCCTCTAACCACTACCATACTCACACAGCAGCCTACTTCTCACTCTCTTTGTCACCGTCTGTGTTCCTACTACCTGCCTCAACTCCTATCTATCATTTCCATAGTTTCAGTGCCTAAAAGACTACCATCTTTTCACCTGTACCGCTCATTCCTATGGAACATGTTTCTCTCCTCCCTCAATACCTTTCACCCATTACACGTCCTTCAGATTTTAAGTGAAAGTGCAGTGATCCATTGCTTTTTTATAGAACAATATCACCACATTGCAGTTGTGTTTTTCTTAATTTTTATATATTTTTCGTCTTTCTTAGCTGTCTATCATTAATCTTCCTAATTTAAAACAAAAAACAAAAACAGTCTTCTTTCTCGCAGCTTTGTTACATTTTTAAGAATGCTCTCCGATGAAGAGTGGAGAATTGTACTGCTGGCAGTCCACCCCACATGGGGGAGGGGTATGAAATAACAATAAATAAAACCCACAGACCAACTTCCTCTCACATACAGTGAGTTCCTCACTTGGCAACATGGTAGTTTTTAAACGGCTGCCAGTACTGGGGGCTTTTTATCGCCACCAGCTCATTGACCTTAGTAATATGAGAAGACTTCAGATGATAAAAAATTTCCATCTGCTCCAGCAGGTCCACACGTCCTCCTTTCTCCTCTTTCGAAGCATCCTCGTATGCGTGGTCATGACTGGAATGCTACGCTCGTTTTCGATTAGATAGGAAGTAAAACTAAATTTTTCGGCCATGTCCTTCATTTCAAAAGCGACCTGTTCACATCTGATATCGAGCCGCCTTCCGCTGTGCCAAAATAGCATAAGCCGCAAATATGTAAATACTTGATTTATGATAAATATTCCTTCTGTCCACACCACTAATAAAGATACCAACAAGACTATTTATAGTTGAAAAGAAACATAAGTTTATACTCTTCAAAAACTAATGCCATTGTAGTACCGATTTCGCTGTAATATGGTAAACAAATATAAACTGATGGGAAATGTATCGGTACATCAAAAAATATTTGGTGTAGTATATTAAACTTTTGGGAGTACATTTGTGTAGGTAACATATTGAAGTGATCAATATTACAATATCACAGGTTAATGTAACCGTCATAAAAGCCATTGAAAATGTGAAATGATCAAACATTAATAACCAGTATAACCAACATAACGTTGAATGTGCATGCGTTGTGCTGTACATGTGCCGGATTGTCAGTTTGTGTGATGGAGTGACATACTTGTGGCACCTAGTCGGTCAGTACAGCGACAGTTAATATTGGTTGTGGATGATGCATGAGTTGTCGTCCGATGAAATCTCATATGTCGTCGATTGGAGACAGACGTGGTGATCGAGCAGGTTAAGGGAATCTGACGACACTCTTTATATCATTTTGGGTTGCAAAAGGGGTGTGTGGCGGGCGTTTCTTGTTGGACAACATCCCTTGGAATGCTGTTGATGAATGATAGTACAACAGCTCGAAACACTAGGCTGACGTAGAAATTTGCAGACAGAGTGCGTGGTATAATCACGAGAGTGTTCCTGCTGTCATAGGAAATCGCACTGCAGACTACAGTATAACTCCAGCAGTAGGCTGACTGTGTCTAGTACGCAGGCAAGTTGGTTGCAGGTCCTCAGTTGATCTCTTTCTACCAACATACGGCCTTCATTGAGAAAACAAACAGACTTCCACACTGCCTCCAGTGAGCTATTTCTTGACACCACTGATATCGCTAGTGGTGGCGATTTGGGGTCAATGGAATGCACGTTACGGGGAGTCTGTCTCGAAGCTCTTCTTGAAGTAATCTATTAGTAACAGTTCGTTGTGTCACTGTGGTCCCAAGTGCTGCTCAAATGCAGCAAGTGCTGCTACAGATACAATATGGTGCGACAGAGCCGTACGCCGAATACTATGATCTTCCTTCTCGGTAGTGCCAGTACTGCCAGCAATCATGTACAGTAGCTACATTCCTGCCAAGTGTTTGCGCTATACCGCAGAAGCCTTATTACACGTCCTCGTTCAAAGTCAGTGGCAAGTCGATAATGGGGTCACCTTACAGGTGTTCTTGGGTAACACCAACTCACTACTTAAAGGTAACTAGCGCTAGCGACCGCTACAGCGTGCATGTAAAGCAAACCTAATTCGTATCATCGTAGTGGTGCTACTAGAGCTACTCTTATTCGAATGGCACAAAATTTAGTAGACATTATCTTTCAGATGTCGAAACACGCCTACCAACTTTCGGTAATGTTTCACAACTCCTCCTTTGTGTATCGATTTTTTATCGGCGGTGTACTTGGCTAGCGGGCCGGGGTGGCCGAGCGGTTGTAGGCGCTTCAGCCTGGAACCGTGCGACCGCTACGGTCGCAGGTTCGAAATCCTGCCTCGGGCATGGATGTGTGTGATGTCCTTAGGTTAGTTAGGTTTAAGTAGTTCTAAGTTTTAGGGGACTGACGACCTCAGATGTTAAGTCCCATAGTGCTCAGAGCCATTTTTGTATTTGGCTACTATTTTATTGTAAATTATACCAAAATCATGATGAGGTAGTTATTCATGTTTGGAATGTAGTTGATGGTATGCAGCTCAGATTCATGCTGAGATTTTGACAATAGGAGCTTAATCAGAGGTTTAATTGCCAAGCTGACAAAGGCTTTTTTGTGCTGACTATTGTGGTTGGAATGGAAACCAATGACAAAGTCAGTGCAGCTCCTTTTGCTGAAAATCCCGAACAAATGCTTCTCGGTCGTAATGAATCCAACCTGATGCTGAACTGAGGATCTTGATTAATTTGTTACCCATATGGATCGCAAGGGATTTTACACAGTGAGTTTCGCTTGGTTTGTGACCTTTAATGTCAACTTCTGGTGCAAACACGTCATTGCCACTTGTCTGAATCAGCACAATATAAGTCTTCCATGATTAAGACTAAGACTATTAGTTTTGCACAAATTTTAAACCTGTTTGGATATCAAATGAGCTGTGTCTGTTATAGTTGAATGGGGATCCTCGGTTATGCTTGTGTCACGAGGCATTACATGTTTTACACCTCTAAATTAATCGGAAGATCATTTATGCATGATGGAAATACCTGTATATCCAGTGCCGATCTCTGTGCGACCCTATAATTACATAATGTCTCCTCATTTTGAGATTACATTCATGCTCGTTAAAGTCTGCCAATGAGACCCTCTCCTTTTTTTCATGGAAGAGGTATGTCGTCAATGCCATAACTAGATTTTGTGACCAACACAATCAAAACCTTTGGAATGTTCGGAAAATATATGATCATGACAATTTTTCTTATTTAACTCTACCAGCTCTTCACTTTTGATACCTGTATTGTTCTGCGGATAATATTTTACGACAGTCAAACTGAGAAGCAGTTAACAAGCTCTTCTCTATTAAACGAATGAGTGTTCTGCCGTTGACCATTTCATCAAACACCTTTGAAGAAACTGGAATGAAAGAAATCAGTAATTTTTATTTCTTATTTCTTGTTTTGTAGATGGCTGTTTTTACGCCATATTTCTTTCAGTAAATCAAGTAAGTCAAGATTGATTAAAAAGAGGGCTTAGCTCTAATCCTACGAAGTCAGCACATTATTTTAAATTTCTGCTAGAAACATAGCTCCACATTTTACTGACCTCATGAATTTTCTAATCTCCATAGAGAATGTATGTTTTAAACTAAAGTCTGGTGTCTGCTGAAGAAAATTTTTTTGCCTGCAATGTATTCATGGTTGCATTATTTGCTGCGACTGTGAGGAAGTTATACCAGAATTTGGTGGTCATTGACTTGGTAGTGTCAGCTTTTCACTCAGAACTGTTTTCTGTACCATTCAGCTTCATTTCAGTCGCCATTGTTTATTGCTTGTTTATTATTGGTCCAAATTTTGGGTTATTTTTCGATTGTTTAACTTTTTTAATAACAGAAGAGTATTTAACAATAACTGGTTTCAGCTCGTGACTACAGCTTGTCTTATCAATTCGTCGGAGATCTCTCCTCCTAGTACAAGATACCTTTATCCAAGGAGTTACCTATCCTTTATCCTTGCTTTTGTTTCATATTCCCTTTCTGTTGTAGGGGAAAACAAGACTCAGAGTGGTGTAGGAATGTTTTCAAAAAAGTGAAGTTTTCCCTCTGCACTCTTTCAAATGGTTCAAATGGCTCTGAGCACTATGGGACTTAACATCTGTGGTCATCAGTCCCCTAGAACTTAGAACTATTTAAACCTAACTAACCTAAGGACATCACACACATCCATGCCCGAGGCAGGATTCGAACCTGTGACCGTAGCAGTCGCGCGGCTCCGGACTTAGCGCCTAGAACCGCTAGACCACCGCGGCCGGCTCTGCACTCTTTGTTTCATGAAACTCGCCGTAGCATTCTACCCTTAATTTTACTCTAAACACTATGATCGGGTCATTGTTTGTGATTTTGCGATAGAACACTCCTTCTTCCATGATATGCACCTAACTGATCAGTGAATTTTATTGTTATCTTTTAACAGTCATGGTGAAATAAACCAATGCCTATTGGTTTTAAGACTAAATAATGCAGGTTTTCGGGTCTAAAATCAACCTGTCAGTAGCTGTACTGCGTGTTTCTCAATCTAAAGCTTTGTGTCGACAACGCTAAGTGCCATGGATCGTAGTGATATAAAATCGACGTTAATGTTCAGAATCATTCTCCAGTTAATCTGATCCCAATATTAATTAACCAGAAGGACTTAGAATATTATTTGCACTTATAGCCACTTCCCGTATTTTATGGTTGCTTCTAACATAGTACGATTGCGTTGTAATCAGTTGAAATTCGATCTACATCTTAGTTTTCCTTTGTGAGTGCGACTTGTCCATCCTTTTCATTAATGAAGTTTACGATTTTTTCGTGAAAGACTGATGAATTTCTCTAAACAGGCCTAGGGAACAGTGGGGTATGATGGATATGCAAAGCAACCTTTACATCTCAGAGTAGTTCTTTCAACCAGCGTCCTCAATTAATTGCTGATACTAGAAAATTTCTCTTGGCCAGGAATGCCCATTTTGCCAGCGCCACTATGATTTTTATGTCCTCCTTGCTACGTGTGCCACACGTTATTTTGTTGCTGTATATCACAATTCCTCAGATTCGTCTACTTCGTGATCACCAATTTTTATGTAATTTTTCTCCCTGTTCTAATCTCTGCTATTTCTTATTGAGTTAGTATTTTTCCGATTTACTCTCAGTCCATATTCCGTACTCTTTACACCGTTCGTTTGATTCAACAGATCCTGTAGTTCTTCTTCACTTTTACTGTGGATAGCAATGTCATCATCGAATCTTATCATTGATATTCTTTCGCCCTGAATTCCAATCCGCCTCTTGAACTTTTTATTTCCGTCGTTGCTTTCCGTCGTTGCTTCTTCGATTTGTAGCTTGAAGAGTGGGGCGAAAGACTAAATCCCTGTCTTACAACCATTTTAATTCGATCACTTCGTTCCTGATGGTCTACTAAGCGTAACAGAAATAAGTGTAACTGTAAACGTACTACAAAAAACGCTTTCAGATAACTGGTAAAAAACTTTAAAAAAAACTGAAAAATGAATAAAAGAGGTGTTTGCGGTTGAAAGGAGTATAGAAATTTAATGTAAAAAGTCGAAGCGAAACAGGAAAGGAAAAAGGATGCATTGTTTTATTTTGTTTATTCACTGACGAAGTACGTGAAAGGTCGTGCATATTCAGGCTAACGGTGCCACACATCCGCGATACGTCATACAGATTAACCTTTTATTGGTGCTTGTGAGCCGCTTAGGCAGGCAGGGAAAACTACGCGACCGATACACTGACACATCCTTTCCCAGTTGGGAATGTCTGCTCACTCTCATATTACCTCATCGTTGATGGGACGTTAATTTCGAATCTTTCTATATTTTTCCTTAATTGATAAATCTGTAAATAAATTCGTCGTAGCGTTTATTTGATTTTCACTGAACAAGCTGCGCAACAAAGGCACTGGTGTGCTAAAATAAAGGACGAAAGCAACTTTTGTGTGACCTGTCAGTGGCAAGTAACATAGCTCGAAGGAACTTGGACCATACATAGAAAGAACTGCTAGAGTATACTACAGGAGGTAATTGAAAGAATTATGTAATGAGTTGAACAGAAATGACGCTTTTGTTAATAAACAACAATTTCTCAAAAGTCACAGTGATCCTTGATGGTCTCCTGAAGATGAAAAACGGCGGTACAGTGTTCTTAACAGGGTGTGTAAGGTCACGGACGCCAACGCACGCTCCCCAACGTGCTGCCTCGCTGGCACAAGCCTGGTATGGAGTTGTTGTGGCAGATCGCTCCAGTCCCCCACGAACGCCGATGACAACTGCTGAAAGGTCGCTGCTGCACGTGGTCTGCTTCAGTACGTTTCTCCAACGCATCCCACACGAGCTACGTGGGATTCAAGTCGCACGACCGGGTGGGCCAGCGTCGCATATCCTCTCGTTCAAAGAGCTCCTCCACCTGCGCTGCCCGATTCGATCGCACTTTGTCATCCATAAAAAAATGAAGTCAGGACGGAATACACTCCTGAAAGCTGCACATGGAGAAGCAATAACCTTTCTGGTGAGTGTACTGTATTGAATGATTGTGAGGTCAGAAGCCTGTGCACTTCTAACTCACGTCTGTTACGCACCTACAGACCAGCAAGTTACGTATTTATCTCCTTGTGTGCTTTCTTATTGTTCCATGATTTTTGTTCAAACGGTATAATCTGGCGTTTTATAACCGCAAAGTACACTAGTGGCCATTAAAATTGCTACACCAAGAAGAAATGCATATGATAAACGGGTGTTCATTGGACAAATATATTATACTAGAACTAATGTGACTACATTTTCACGCAATTTGGCTGCATGGATTCTAAGAAATCAGTACCCAGAACAACCACCTCTGGCCGTAATAACGGCCTTGATACGCCTGGGCATCGAGTCCAACAGAGTTTGGACGGCGTGTACAGGTACAGCTACCCATGCAGATTCAACACGATACCACAGTTCATCAAGAGTAGTGACTGGCGTATTCTGACGAGCCACCATTCACCAGACGTTTTCAATTGGTGAGAGATCTAGAGAATGTGCTGGCCAGGGCAGCAGTCGAACATTTTCTGTATCCAGAAAGGCCCGTACAGGACCTGCAACATGCGGTCGTGCATTACCCTGTTGAAATGTAGGGTTTCGCAGGGATCGAATGAAGGGTAGAGCCACGGTCACTAACATATGTGAAATGTAATGTACACTGTTCAAAGTGCCGTCAGTGCGAACAAGAGGTGAACGAGGGGTGTAACCAATGGCACCCCATACCAACACGCCGGGTGATACGATAGTATGGCGATGACGAATACACGCTTCCAATGTGCGTTCACCGCGATGTCGCCAAACACGGATGCGACCATCATGATGCTGTAAATAGAACCTGGGTTCATCCGAAAAAATGACGTTTTGCCATTCTTGCACCCAGGTTCGTCGTTTAGTACACCATCGCAGGCGCTCCTGTCTGTGATGCAGCGTCAAGAGTAACCCCAGCCATGGTCTCCGAGCTGATAGTCCATGCTGCTGCAAACGTCGTCGAACTGTTCCTACAGATGGTTGTTGTCTTGCAAATGTCCACATTTGTTGATATAGGGATCGAGACGTGGCTGCACGATCCGTTACAGCCATGTGGATAAGATCCCTGTCATCTCGACTGCTAGTGATAGGTGGCCGTTGGAATCCAGCACGGCGTTCCGTATTACCCTCCTGAACCCACCGATTCCATATTCTGCTAACAGTCATTGGATCTCGACCAACGCGAGGAGCAATGTCGGATACGATAAACCGCAATCGCGATAGGCTACAATCCGACCATTATCAAAGTCGGAAACGTGATGGTATGCATTTCTGCTCCTTCCACGAGGCATCACAACAACGTTTCACCAGGCAACGCCGGTCAACTGCTGTTTGTGTATGAGAAATCGGTTGGAAACTTTCCTCATGTCAGCACGTTGTAGTTGTCGCCACCGGCGTCAAGCTTGTGTGAATGCTCTGAAAAGCTAATCATTTGCATATCACAGCATCTTCTTCCTGTCGGTTAAATTTCGCATATGTAGCACGTCATCTTCGTGGTGTAGCAATTTTAGTGGCCAGTAGTGTATACATTCATTGCCGGCCGCTGTGGCCGAGGGGTTCTAGACGCTTCAGTCCGGCAGCGCGCGGCTGCTACGGTCGCAGGTTCGAATCCTGCCTCGGGCATGGATGTGTGTGATCTCCTTAGGTTAGTTATATTTAAGTAGTTTTAAGTCTAGGGGACTGATGACCTCAGATATTAAGTACCATAGTGCTTAGAGCCCTTTGAATTTTGTCAATTCATTCAGTCTGTAGCGCAGCTGTCATTCATTTGTTTGTTGTGAAGAGCAAGTAACCTTTAGTTTCTGCGTGGTAAGTCAGTCTGATTCCAGCTGTCGCCTGTTGAGCACCTTCTCAGCAGTAAGTTACATATTTAGCTCTTTCGGTGCTTTCCTAGTAGTTCAATTATTAAATTTCGTTCGTGTTTTTCTATTTGACAAGTGTAATCTTGCATTTTTGTAACTGTAAAGTGTAGAGTTAGGCAATTTGTAGCATAGGTGTCACTTCTTTTGAACGGCTAGCTGTACAGCTCTTGAAGGTGTCAGACACGACACGATGGTAGCAAGTTGCATATTTAGATATCTCTGTGTGCTTTTACAGTTCACTGCTTAAGTTAGTCGTGCCGTGATGGATAGGATGTCTGCATGCTCTGTATGGACGCAGGAGGAGCTGGCCGCAGTTCGCGAACAGCTGAAGGCTCTTTTGTCTACGATCAGTCATCTTTAGGCTACTGTCTCGGGATCTAGCGGGCGCTGAGTGTCTCTCTCCTCGCATCGGACACCTCAGGTGTCGCTCGTTTCGCTTTCGGGCTCTGCTGCCGGGACACCTTTCCGCGCACCCGACGTAATGTATCTGCCCTCACCGCATCGAAGGGCGTAGGTGGATGAGCTCGTGGAACGGGAGGATATTCGCCAAATGGATTGGCCTGCCAGTTCCCCCGATCTGAATCCCATAGAGCACGTGCGTGGTGGTTTGTGAAGACGTATTCCGGCACGTTCACAATGTCCATGGAGCGCTTTTCAACAGTTGTAGTGGAGGTATGGAACGCCCTACCACAATAACTCGTTACCATCCTTCTGGGCAACATTACAGAGCAAGAATTGCAGCCCGTAGTGATCATGCATCTTGTTAAGATTGACTCCTTCCGTTTATAGTTTCCAGGGGTCAATCATGAATGGTGGTGACTTAAGTATAATTATTGTCATTGAATAAAACTGGAATTTCTGTTCACCTCACTGCGTATTTCTTTGAGTAACCTTCTTCACCACATCGTAGTATTGCTTTCTATGTATGGTCCAAGTTTCATCGATCTGTTATTTGTTAGTTACACATCAGGCACAAGTTACTTTCACTCTAACGTTTTTCGCAGCAGCCTATTGTCGCAGCGAGCATTAATTGAACGTCATGCACCAATTAAAAAATCTTGATGTATTTCCTTTCAGTAAAACACCTCGATGGACATTTTGCGGTTCTAAGCCCCACTATTCCAACTTATCACAAAAACCTGAAAGAAGTTGCTTCTACGAAACTTTTACGAAGAATGATATTACCAGGTCGTAGTAAACTTGCGAACAGCCATTCAGGAGTGTTATAGGAACAGTAAAGTACGGAACAACAGTCGGCTCCTTATTGCGTTCTTCAGCAGCCATTAAAGATTAGTAGATTCGCTACGTCATAACCAGCTTCTTTCCCCAAACTATTCAGTCGCGCCATTCCGTGACTATATCCTTGCGACAATAGCTCAGCAGCCCTTATCGGGTAGCGTAACGACTGTACAGTAGTGTGAATTTGATGTCCTCACATACACCAAGAAATCATTTCTATAGCGTCCATCTTGCACCGCAATTCTGGAAGTTATTGTGGGAGCGACAAGTATGGCTGGGCTTTAACGGGAAGGCGTAACGACACTGGGACGTTCGCTGCAATAGCTATGAAATGGGAACACCATTCTCCCGTATCGGGCACTCGTAAATAAAATTCGTGAAAGAGGAAGCGATTGTGTAATGAATTAGCATCGTAAGCTGCCAATTAAACCTGAGCTGTGGGTACAATAATACCAGTTCCAGCTATTATCAGTACTTGATAGTTGACACCATGTCAGAGAATTCGTGATCTTGGGATCTTGGGGTTTGGTTTATTAATAAATGAAAAAAGCCCCGTCTGAATAACAATTTCTTTTATTGGCGATTGGCGGTTTCGATCTATAGTGTACATCATCTTCAGGTCTGGCGCCGCAGCAAGCAGTCTTTCAACAGTGGTGCGAATGAGTTAGCAAAATGTTTTATCCCATTAGTACCACTTTTGACAATGTGCAATTTGCGGCACCAGACCTGAAGATCATCTGCTGGGCAGATCGGAACCGGTTAGTCGTCAATAAAAAATCGTGATCGAGGCGATGTTTCTACGTTCATTTTCGGTATGTTGGTTACGTCATTTTCTGTTCCGTAAGGAGAGTTCTTGACGGGCAACCGTGGTTTGTAAACAGCTGATAAGTTTTTCAGTCATGTGGACTTGTTTGCTCCACTCTGTTTCCACATACGGAGTCAACCGAGGAACGTCCATTGTTCCTATAATGTACATTCGTTAAACAACAAATATTCACTCCAGTAAACGCTAGACGTAAATGTCTTTGTTTTATATTAGTAAAAAAATTGCTACAGGGAGGTTCTTTCCAGCTGCTACATTGTCCACAGTGTACAAAAATCACGGTTAAGCAATGTTTATTTTCCAGGCTTAACAGAGCTGAAGAAGCTAAAGATTTGGTTTGTTGATTTTTGGTATTTCTTCACAGGTCATGGTAATGAAACTGTACTTACAACAAATTAAAAAAATATTTTGTATTTCCATAAATATAAATCACCTCCTTTAGGGCCATTCTGAAATTTCTTTTCAGAGAAGACAGTTTGAATCTCCTGTCAAGAATTTGTTTCTCTTTTAATCACATTCGTTCCAAACAAGATTCGTTACAGTCTCTGACAACACTTTAAAAGCATGGGATTTAACATATAACGTTCCGTGGTGCCTCGATCAATGATATCTGTGACATCTATTCGACAGAAAATACATGTTTATTTCTATGCAAAGGTATAAGGCAATTCACTGAAAGTATTGTCCATCGCCAGATACAAACTTATCACACTTTCCAATTAAAAACTTGATTTCACAGTTAAAAATTCAGAGTCTTTTGTGGTGATCCACTCATAGGGCCAGTTTTCGAGAGCGTTAAGGCATACTGATTGAAAATCCTAAGCCAACTGCTGCAGTATAGTGTTGTTACATTCAGAGCAATGACACTTGCGTAGGTCATGCAAGACATTCTGTATACATGGTAGACAAAATATGACTGCTCAGGTATGCCCCACCCAACACTGATGGCCCTTGAGGTCATCCAGTATATGTGAGTGACGATTTGCTATAAGAGAGGTCAAAGTTCATAGCAATCGTCAGAACATCGTAGAGTAGAACAGATGTGATATTTGGTGTTCCCCAAGGAGATGTAAAACACTATCGGTCACTTAAGCTCCTGTTACGTGTAAGTACAAGTATACCACCTACCTCTAATATTACAAGGACAATTACCGATAATGTTACTCCTATGAAAGGAATATAGTTTTGAGCGTTAGTGACGGCAGTGAAAAGTTAACGGACTATGCTTCGTTAACCAAAAGATTATGTTTCGATAGGGAGCAGTAGTTTAACTAGTTGGGGTCGAACCAATGTTCTGGGTATTATAAAGTAAACTGTAAGTAAAGGAAAGAAAAGTGGTCATCAGCCTATTTAGACAAACGGGTACCAAGAGATTATACTGATAATTAAGAAAATTAATAAGTTTGACTAAATTTGGTAGAAAACTCTGTTTCGCGAATAGAACACGAAACAGAAGGAAAATCTAGGAAGCCTTGGAGTAGGATTTTGCCATGAGAGCAACACAGGTGACACCTAAATATATTTTGCCAATAAACTGGCTCCCACTATTACTTACTCTCTGTAATTCAAGTGAGAAAACTACTGGTCGTCACTTGAAATCAGTGAAGGAAGGAGGAGTGCAACAAATATGGACATGAAGACCTTTTACCCTTTAATTATTTGAAAACACTAACATAGAAATGATATTTAAACTGCCTTATTCACTGATCTGATTACTATATGTTTTCTTTGGTAGCATTTGCTTCTTTGCACTAAGTTAATCATAAATGTATCATGAGGCCCCTGAATCTCTTAAGGTCTGTTTAATTAAAGCCACTTAATAATATTTGAAGAACAACACTTCATAATTGCTTTTACTGTAATAACTATTGTATTACTGGCTCGACTTTTAATATGCGTATCCAGAAACTGAATTGTGCTCTTCAGCCCGAAGACTGGTTTGAAGCAGCTCACCATACTGCTCTGTCCTGTGCAAGCCTCTTCATCTCCGAGTAACTACTGCAACCTACATCCTTCCGAATCTCCTTACTGTATTCATCTCTTGGTCTCCCTCTACGACTTCTTCCCCGCACACTTTCCTCCAGTACTAATTTGGTGATCCCTTGATGTCTCAGAATGTGTCATATAAACTGATCCATTCCTCGAGTCAGGTTGGGCTCCAAATTTCTTTTCTCACCATTACTATTCACTACCATTCCACTAGTTACGTGATCTATCCATCTAATCTCCATCACTCTTCTGTAGCACCGCATTTCAAAAGCTTTTGTTCTATTCTCCTCTAAACTGTTTTTCATCCACGTTTCACTTCCATCTGTCATCTGTGATCTGTTATTTGACTAAGATGAGAGTTGAACACTTATGACAACACACAATATGAAAACACTTTTAAGCACATATACATGAAAAAAAAGCATTTTACACACCTGTGCGGCATGTATTTATTATGTTAGCCCATAAAGTGCAATAGCCAATAGCAAACTAATATGATCACTCTTTCATTCAACTATTTTTAAAACTGAATGAATTTTAGCAAGAATGACTTTCAAGAAATTTAATAAGATCTTTTATTTCCAGTTACACCTACGCAAAACTTAACTGTTAGCTTGCGAAATGTTATGCGGTCAGAAAGGCTTCTCCCCTCTACAATTCATATCCTCTCTATTTTGGCCATAATCAATTATACTGCTGCCCAAATAATAAAACTCATGTACTTTCAGTCTCGTTTCACACTCTAATTCCCTCAGCATCACATGGTTTAATTCGAATATATTCCATTATCGTTGTCTTTCTTTTGTTGATTTTCATCTTATATTCTTCAAGACACACTCCATTACGTTCAACTCCTCCTCCAAGACCTTTTTTGCCTCTAAGGTTTACTGGTGACGTTGTAATTTTGTCAAAGTTTTTATTTCCTCTTCCTGGACTTTAATTCGTACACCAAATTTCTCTTGGTCTCCTTTATGACTTGGTCGATGTACACATTGAATAACATCACGGATAGGCTACAAATTTGTCTCACTCCCCTCTCAACCACTGATTCCCTTTCATGCCCTTCGACCCTTAATTGCCGTATCGTTTCTGTACAAGCTGTAAATAGCTATTCGTTCCCTGTGATTTACTCTTGCTACCTTCAGAATTTCATGGGCAGTATTACTGTCAAGATTGTCCAAAGCTTTCTGTAAGTCTACGGATGCTATGTAAACTTAGGTTTATCGTTCCTTAAGCCACTTCTAAGAGAAGTCACGTGATCATTAATGCCTTGCGTGTTTCTACATTTCTCCGGAACCCAAACTAATCTCCCCGAGGTCGGCTTACAACTGTCTTCCCATTCTTCAGTAAATAATTGGTGTCAATTTTTGCACCCATGACTTAATAAAACATTCGCAGTTGTCAGCATCTGCTTTCTTTGGAACTGGAATTATAGTCTTCTTGAAGTCTGAGTCTAATTCGCCTGCTCATACATCTTTTCATGGGACTGGCTCTCCCAGGCTATCAGTAGTTCTGACGGAATGTCGCCTACTGCAGAAGCCTTGTTTCGACATATGTCTTTCAGTGTACTGTTAAACTCTTCTGGCAGTATCGTACCTCCCAGCCCATCTTTGTTGACATCCTATTCCATATCTGCACTAATACTGAATTTAATGTCATATGTCTTGTACAGACTCTCTATATGCTTCTACCATCATCCAACTATTTCTTTTTGCTGCTTAGGATTCGTTTTCCATCTGAACACTTTACAGCTGCCTCCCTTTTCTTCGAAGGCCCCTTTAATTTTCCGAGCGCAGTTTCTATCTTTCCTCTAGTGATACATGCTTTTAAATCCTTATATTTATCCTCTAGCTGTTTCTGCATAGCCATATTGCACTTTCTGTCAATCTCATTTTTTAAACTTTGTATTCCCTTTCGCCCGCTTCATTTGCTGCATTTATATATTTTCTCCTTTCCTCCATTAAAATCAATATCACCTGCGTTATCCAAGGATTTTTAGTAAGTCTTATTACTTCCTGTTTGATCCTGTGCTGCCTTCAATATCTCATCTCTCTAAGTTACCCATTTGTCGTTGCCTCTTTTCTTTTCAGCCGTTGCCTTACGCTCCCTCGAAACTACCTCTGGTTCTTTCAACTCAATAAGACCCTATATTCTTAATTTCATACATTTTGCAGTTTCTTCAGTTTTAATCTACAGTCCATAAGCAATAAATTGTCCTACTATTCAATTCTGGTTTCGAAATCTCTCTCTTACCTTTATATAATCAGTCTGAATCTTTCCAGTGTCTCCAGGTCTCTTCCATGTATACACATTTCTTTCATGGTTCTTAAACCGTGTCAGAGATGATCAAATTATGTTCTGCTCAAGGCTTTACCAAGAGGCTTCCTCTTTCATTCTTTCCCCCATTTTTCCGTATCTTCGTTTTCCTGCTATCGAATTCCGGTATCTCTACAAAATTAAATTTTCGTTTCCCATTAACTATTTGAACGATTTATTTTATCTCATTATATATTTCTTCAGTCTCTTCATCATATACGGAGCTAGTTGACATATAAGCTTGTACTTCTGCGGTGGGTTTTGACTGCATGACTGTCCTGGCTACGATTGTGCGATCCTTATTCTGTTCCTACTTTCTTATTCATTGGCAACCGACTCCAGCATTACACCAATTTAATCTGTATTTGTAACACTCTACTGATCTCACCAGAAGTCCTGTTCTTCCTGCCATCGAACTTCGCTAATTTCCTCTATTAATTACAGGTTAATTATAGTGAGACAAATTGACAGAAAAATCAATAAACATTTACAAAGGCGCTTAACCAAAGGGAATGGGGACACACATGTGACATTAGGCATAAGAAGACAAAAAAATTATTCGATACAGATATAGTCGAAACTGCACAAAAGTGCTACAAATGTTATAGGCCCTCCGCTGTACCGAATCTGTATGAACGATTTAGTGGACAGTCTGCTAGTTCGTTTGCAGATGATGCTGTCGTTTACCGTAATTACCGTTTAGTGAAGCCGTTAAAACATCAAGACCTAGTGCAAAAACCCAAAATAAGGAAAATGTGAAGTTGTTACAGGTTTACTTAACATTGCGTAAGCTACCCTTGTCCGTCCTCTTCTAGAGTTCGTAAATTTGACTAAAAATCTTGATACAAGTGTGCGACCATTATTACCACAAAAACTATAAGGAATTTAAGAAATCTGGATGATCGCTGAAAAGTGGGTACTAGATGCTTTTTAAAACGGTTTATTTTATTCCTCTTTACGCGTTTCAGGCTTTACCCATTTTCAGATGACTTGATGAAGTTCAGTAACAAATATAAAATTACATAGCGTATATAAAACAAATGTGTTTTATTAGGCAAAGAAGTTGCAACATATCTGCACAATAATTATTTTTAACAGAAGAATTCGTACCATTCTATGTAAGTGTTAAATATAACTCTCATAACTACATCAAAACTCGTTAGAAATGCCGTGAAGTTGAACAAAATAGCAAATTAACTAGGTACGATGACCTAACATGGAAAAAACTTACAGTGGAATGATAGCAACGGCCTCTTGTGCCTATCAGGTAAACAATTTGTCAACAGCTGGTGCGACTACAGTGGCGCTACTTTACATCATTTCATCGTTATCATTAGTTACATATTTGTCCATAAGAAAAGTTAGTCTTAAAAATTATACATTATGTAAAATATGATTTATAAAATTATAAAACACTTCATGCCAACCCATCAGGCAAAAAACGGTATATAAAAGGATTTTTTTAATATACAAAGTTTAATATTTTATATAAAATGGATAACAGAAAACTGTACATAATGTGATTAATGCAAAATAACAGAACAAGTATATCTCTGTAATTACAGTTTTTTACAGTCCCATAAGAATAAAATAGTAAAGTGCATAACTAAAGTAGATAATTGTTTTCCCTTTTTTCTTGCAAAGAATCACATGGGGACTTAGATCAGTAAGAATTCAACAGTGCAGCTTATTTATCTATTTCTCGTTTGTTCATAAGCAGTTCGTCAAATATACTAAAAAACAGCAGCTTTCCCAGTTTGTTATTTGTTCAAAAATTAACCTGAATCTCATTTTTTTTAAAGAGATATTAACTTTTTTTTCAGAAATATGGCTTATGTATCGTGGTAAAATGAGTTTGATAGCTATTTCATTTTCATATGTTTTTTTTTCTGCGTTTAAAATTTTCGGCAAGTTCTTGAGTACTGTTTCTGAAAAACAATTTGCTAGCCCGACCTGAATAATTGTATTAATTTCCATATCTACTGTTTCTTTGTCCAGCCTAGTTTTACCAACCTATAAAACATACATACAAAGTAGGCTCGTTTATGCTCATCTAGGTGATATGAGTGTACTGAAATACTCAAATCTTTTGCCTTTGGTTTATGTAAGATGTCACATCGTATTTTTGAACCTTCTAGAGTGATCTGGAGATCTAGAAAGTAGAGAGAAACCTCTGTTTCAAATGTAATGGTGAATTTCAAGTTATCAGTCATAAAATTTAGGAAATGAGGAAGTTCCTGGACTATATCATGGCTGCCTGAATAGATAATAAAAACAGCGTCAATGTACCTACGATATAAAAATGTTTTTGAGACAACTCTTTGTCTGCATTAAAAAATTGTTTTCCTAATCACTCATAAAAATTTCTCCAAATATTCCATTACCAGTCCTTCTTTTTGAAGGGAAGTTTTCTAGTTGAAAGTAACTGAACAACTAGGGATGTTTAACAAGTTTAATTAATTCAGCTGCATAGTGGTGTTCTACTTTCCCAAAATTAACAATATTTCTGAAAACAATTTGTAATGTTTCTTCAATAGGTACATTGGTGTACAAACTTTTTTATGTCAAATGAGACAAAAATTGAATTCTATGGTAAGACAACACTTTTGAAAATTTTAGCCATTTAATGACTATTTTCTGTGCTGTAAGACTTTTGAAAGGTAAACAGCTCTTTTATTTTGAATTGACAGAAGCTATTCACATAGTCATTTGGACTCTGACAAGCACTAATGACTGGACAGATAGGCTCATTTTCTTTATGCAATTTAATCTGGGAAAACAACACAGTCATCTTTGGTTTTATCATCAACGAACGCTTTATTCCAGTTTGAATCTGAGAAAATATTGGAATTACTGACAGCAGCCCTAATTTCATAGAAAAAAGCAACCAGGAGTTCTCTTCTACTTTCTGCAGTTCCATTGTCTTAAAGTAAATGTGTAGTTTTTAAAATGTAATTGTCATCATTAATTATCTTTACAGAATTACTTTTATCTACTTTAGTTACTAATACATTATTCTGATGCAATTTCAGGTTAAGGGCTTACACATTAGGGGGCACTTCATTTGAAAACTGTATTCTATGTTCTGACTGCATCAAGAAATTATGGGTTTTTACTTCTATTCTAGTCTGTCCAAATTTTGGCACCTTGTATAATTTAACATTCATTCTTAACTTCTGAAGTTACTTCTTTGATGAATTTGTCACTGATTTTTGTTGGAAATTGGTAAAACAGACGTTTACTAACAAGGAGAGGTCCCACACAGTGCGATCAAATTTTTGAAACTATCTGCATGATGATGTAGGTTAATATCCCAGGTATCACACACAGCAGCTATTCACCCCTGGGGGGGCCACGTTTGCGAGTAACTGACGAAAAAAAATTCCGTATTTTGTGTGACTCAACATAGCGTTAAAAGGTTGTGTTAAATAGTCAAGTTGTATGGTAAAATGAGTAGGATAACAGCTTCACATACAGGAGGTTGTGTGTTTGAATCACATCAGGTGTAAATTTTGTTTTTATTTTTAAATCTTTATTGAAATTACTTTGATCATCATTTTTATTCAATTAATTGATATGAATATTATTTTTTGATTCCATTCCTTTGTCATGTAACTTCAATCATAACACCAAAATATTAGTTTGCTCTCACTTTTCTTCCTATCATTCTTTCTCACTTGAAATCTTTGTTTGAGTGTTTTTGATTAATTTTATATGTTAATTTAGATTTAATTTCTTCTGTTTTATCACCCTCTTTTTTATCCGCTTTATTGCGTTTATTATCTCTAGTACTCATTTTACTTGAATTTCGTTTTACTTATAAATCCGTCTTTCATTTAAATTGTCATCTGCATAATTTTGTCCATAGTGTAATAGGTATTTAAGCTACGTTTTAAATATCTGTATGGCGATTATCATGCAGAAAAAGTCGCAGATCTGGTAACAAAACCCATTTTTCACACTATTGCACTTGTAAATATATCATTTCGTCTTTTGTTTTTAACTGATAGATCAGAATTTTTAAATAATTGAATAAATTTGATTAAATTGAGAATCACAAAAATTCCGATTAGAAAAAGAAAGATATAAACGAAAAATGGAACTCTTGAAAAAGTTCATACAGTAATTAAAATTATGTTAGAAAGGAATGGAAACAAAAATTCAACTAATTGAATCAAAATGATGATAAAAGACATTTCTATAAAGATGTAAAAGTTAAAAATCTTTCTCTACCTGACAAGATTCCAACCCACAACCTTCTACATGGGAAACTGTTATCCAATCGCTTACACCATGCAACCAGTTTATTTTAGTGTTATTATCACTCAAAATCTCGATTTCTTTCCATCAGTTACTCGAAAATGAGGGCTCGCTCACCAGAGTGAATGGCTGCATTATGTGATACCTGGGACCTTAACCTACACCACCGTACAGTTCAAAAACTCGATCGCACTGCTGGGGACCTCTCCTTGTATGAATGTCTAAATTGTCAATAGCAAAACTTCTGTTAGTCAGGAAAGAATCTGATTCTTTTATTATCCTTGCTGCTGGACAATCTTGCACAGCCAGTGCCAATCTTCGATCGGGTATCCCATCATCGTTATTAATTACACTCACTTCGTCCAGTGCAAAATCACACTTATCGGAAGTCAGTGTTAAATGTGCAGCCGTAATCTTTGCACAACTTCTAGTCGCTGATTATACTGTTGCATGTCTCTCAAAGAAACAATTACGTCATCCAAATAAACTAAAAGATACCGAGGGTTTAATTCATTTAAAACTCCTAACAAACGTTGAAATTTTGCTGGTTCACTCTTCAAATTAAATGGCATTCTTCATTTCTTCTACACTGATAATGTCCTCAAAGTATCGAAAACACAGTCTTCAGCCCGTCTGCTGGAATCACCTCCAACGATGGTACCCACTTCTCGAATCCATCATTGAGAAATACCGGCCCTGCACAAGACTCTCAGTTGTTCCTATGATGTTTGCAGTGGGGTTAGCATCTGTGGTCATCTTACTGTCCAAATGACCATAGTCGTACCAAAATCGATACTTGCTTGAATTGCCTGTGGATTATTTGGGTACGATTACAACTCCTGACCCCCACACGCTACTACTTTGTTCTAGTATCCCGTCGCCTAACCTATGCTTCATAAATTCTTCTAAAATTGGTTGCAGGTACTGTGGTATTGTGTACATCTTCTGACGCTTTGTTGCCAATGTTAGTCCATTGCTGCGTGATGGGCATTACAAGAAACGGCATCCATAAAAAAAGATAAACAAATACTGAAACTAAAGCAACAGTCCTTCCACATGTGCTGTCTCTGTTCCTCTCAAATGCTTAAACTTGTTATGCAATGCAGTCTTAGTGGCGTCCTGTAGCTGTTGATAGCTCACAAATTCTGTGCAGTAATTTTCCTCTTCTGAAAACTCTAACGATGCTGATAACATTCCCTTCAACTCTTAAGCTCCTCAGCGCCCAAATTATTCACAATTGCACGTATTACCCGGCCTCCTCCTTATCCCATAGACTTACAACAACTCACGTCACTAATCAATACGCTGCAAACATAAATCACAACCCTCCAGAGGTTCCATTATAGACAATATCCTACATGCTAAGTCATTCCTCGCAATTTACCTGGATTGCCTACTACGATAGCCGCTCCTCGCAACAGAAGAAAGTCTAGCCATAGAATTATGCTGAAGCCCTTGCTCACATGAGACACCTCTTTTACACACTGGGTTCCATTGCCTCATAGTCTCTCGAGGCCACTGTCACCCAAGTGACCCCAGTGTACAATAGAAAATTAACCTTCTTCCTCCTCCTGTACCTACTGTGGCACATTCCACCGTATTTCCTGCATTTGTTTTTACTGGGAACGTCCTTCTCTGGTTCTGGGGTTCACTTTTGAGTTTAATGGGTGGTTATTACAACCCTGACTACCCCTGTTGTTACACCCCTAATAATGAATGTATTCCTCCACGGCTGGCGGCACTGACTATGCACATGCTCTATACACTCTCAATTAAAACATTTTACATTAACTGCAAACACGCTTCACCTATCTATCCTCAATGCAGGATGGAGACCCTTAGGTGCCTCAAAGCCCACCCTCCTAGACACACCCAGTGCTAGAACACACAGGAATGCATCGAATGCTCGGCATCGTGTAATAATACCTTATTGGCCTCATCACTTTGTATTAATTTGTATGTATGCACATCAATTTTTCTAATACTGTCTGAAAATTCTCTGTGGTTTGATTAGACTTCTTAGCAATAACACTCATCTGCTCAGAAAAAAAAAAAAACACACACACACACACACAGAGGGCGTCTTTCTGCTTTTTGTATCCTTGCAACAATAATTATTGCAGTTATTCAAAAATCCCAGTCTTATTTAGCGCATCCATAGATCGAACAAAGTATTTCGCTTCTCGTGAAGATCACAGTCTATTTTCAACAACTGCTTGTCCGACCAATCCCCTGTCTCAATACATGACAAGGCATCTCTACAAACGATAACACATTCTTAGATGAGCTAACAGAAAAAAAGAGTAAATTGGAGGAGAGGGATCAAGGAGAGGAAAGGGAACGACTGTTGGTATCAGTTGCATCGAGACTTTGTGCAGCAACATCGGCGAAGATTCAAAATGTGTCCCAGATCAATATCTCCTGCTTACTAGACACTAGCGGTAACCTCTGCGCACCCAGACACTGTTTATCAGAACTGTGTGGACTATATCGGCAAGCCTCTAGGCCGACCCACATTCCCACATAGCACCACAGTCCGTAGCCGTGTCCTCCATGCTTGCTATTTTAAGATTCCCAAAGGAGGTTGGAGATAATGATGCATCTGTACTAAGTGCGGTGGCATCATTGTCCATCGAGGCGAATCAGTTATAGAAATGAGTCTTGTCTGCCCTTCCTGACGTGTCCACAACAGCCGGATCTGTAGCTAAATTCTGGGATCTTAGCAATCCTAACTTCTCATTCCTGATGTCAACTCATTATTTGTAATAAGCACCTAAACATGTTACTTCATTAGCGATTCCACAACTTCTGGACTGGTAACACGTTTTGTCTCTGACTTCTTCATTGTGCTACCCTTACTCATATTTTATATAAGAACAATCCTTAGTTGACAACTCTACCCTACTTACTTCTTACATCTAACCATGAGCCACCTGGACTCCTTGTATTCTCTCACCATGTGGCCAAAGCAATGACACATCAGAGCGACAACTGCCACAGACTGGGCACTAGTAGCAGAATGCTGAAGCAAATTACACTGCGCAAATCGCACTGTTTCTAACTACAGATCCTTACAAGTACCCCTAAGCTGAGACACATACACTGGTTCTTCTGGTTTCACAGAAGTAACTTTCTCGATCCAATGTCAGTCACAAAATGACTCAGCCCACAATGAAGACATTATAGGCTGCAACATGGACGTCACGCTGCCGTAAGTGGCGTATTCTCTGCTGTCCACTGGTGGTGACGTCACCTCTTCGGACCCAGTCTGGTGGGGGCACACAAGTCTGGTGACTTGGCTGACTGAGGGTGGGGCTGAATGGTGGGCCTGTGGGACCCAGTGATGCGCTGGTGGTTGAGAAAACACTTTCGTTCTTTTTATTAGAACATTTCTCTGTTGTCAGTGAGAGGCAGACACGCCTCACGGCATCGAAGCAGAGGCCTGCTTCGATGGGACAGTGGGACTGTACTTGCTTTGGTGCCCTGCAATGTTAGTGTCAGATACTGGTGGTGAACTAGTGGTCCATTAGTAGGTCAATCCTCCGAAGTCAACCACGCACTCCACCTTCCTGCTGTGTCTGCCTTCTGACGTCCAACCCCCATGCCCAGGAGTCTCACTCAAAGCTGCTGTCTCCTGCAGTGAAGAGGCATGATTGCTGTGCACATGACATGATCTGCTGCCTCTTGGCAGGACACTGCTGATGGCTGGCGCAGGTGGCAGGTCCACTGCACTCTGCCACAAATTCCTATGAGTGCAAGAGACATCTGCCTCGAGCCAGTCTTGAACCCCGGGCTTGAACTGGTGGCGCCCAGTCGTCTCATTTTCTAGCACAGCCTGGTGTTTTAGTAGTAGTATTGGGATTCAAAAGAATCTGTCTCAAAAATCTCAGTTATTTACGCTGCTCCAGAGTGCGTTTGTTGCACTATTGCCTGGCTCCCGGTCATGTGGCTCAAACACAGATATAGCCCTAGTGACACCATCCTACTTGCTCCAGCTATTACTGCTGCACGTTGCAGGATTCACAGAGTATCGCTACCCCGTCAGGCCACAATCCTTTTGTCGTTCCTGCTGTAATGTGCGAACCGCCACATTGTGCTTACTGGCCAGTGGTACCTAACGTAATGCCCCGTGTCAGATTTTTATAAATTTCACCTAAGACTAGGTAGGGACACTACATGTGGAAGACTTGTATGGTCAATGGTCAGTATATGAGAGTTTTGCAATGGACTATTACTACGTTTATGAGAATCTTGGTATAATGATATTGTAACAGGATGGACTGTAGGAGAACTTGGAGAAAAGAACAGCATACCAGAAAATGGGCATTGGAGAACTCCAGCCATAACTACGTTTATGAAAATCTTGGTATCATGATATTGTAAAACGCCACCCTTCTGATCAGCATCGAGAAGCTGCATGTAAACCCCTCCTGGACCAGCTATTATCATTAAACAGCAGGGCAGCAATGCAACGGCACTCAATGTGCAACTCCTAATGTGCAACTCCTAACCGATGACGAGATCGACTCTACCATCATCAGGCTGTAGTCCTGTGTCTGTGGCTTGAGCATTAAGGCGCTGAGGTAATCTTTGACATTCACGAAACTTCGAGGCGATTGATCCAGCAATCCCCAACCCTTCCGTGGTCCCAACGAAGCATCTCTTTTCCCTCAATCACTGGGGCAGCCGGCCGGAATGGCCGTGCGGTTCTAGGCGCTGCAGTCTGGAACCGAGCGACCGCTACGGTCGCAGGTTCGAATCCTGCCTCGGGCATGGATGTGTGTGATGTCCTTAGGTTATTTAGGTTTAAGTAGTTCTAAGTTCTAGGGGACTGATGACCTCAGAAGTTAAGTCGCATAGTGCTCAGAGCCATTTGAACCATTTTATGAACCACTGGAGCAGTACACATTTCGCCATATACACATTGGAGCAAACACATCGAGTAGCTACACAATTGGCCAGGTAGCGAGAGGCTCTTTGTATGCAGCAGCAACCACTGTGGGAGTGCACACTCGGCACTGTCATCTTCACGCCAGGCCTGAGGCAACACACTGAAGGAAACTTCCTGGCAGATTAAAACTGTGTGCCGGACCGAGACTCGAACTCGGGACCTTTACCTTTCGCGCGCAAGTGGTAGAGCACTTGCTCTACCACTTGCGCGCGAAAGGTAAAGGTCCCGAGTTCGAGTCTCGGTCCGGCACACAGTTTTAATCTACCAGGAAAGTTTCATATCAGCGTACACTCCGCTGTAGAGTGAAAATCTCATTCTGGGAACACTGAAGGAAGCCGAGACAGTTTATTAACGTCGCTCACCATCGACGCTAAACGTTTCACACCCCAGTGATTGAATAGAAACAGTAACAAAGAAGTACTTGTATCTAAGAGCTGTCTGCTCCTGCAGATCTTGCATCTGTCTCCGGTAAAGAACCGCAGCCCCGACCCAACCATCCCAACAATCGCATTAAATTTTGTCCATTATAATTATCCGGGCTGTTATGCCGTGGTCGGTTGATGAATTCTGTGTCGACTCCCAACGTTTCGTCTCCGACTGCGGGAGACATCTTCAAGGGGGTCCGTAGCTCGATGGAAGGTCCAACACACCCACTGGCTCGCTTCTGACTGCCGCTAAATTCCGTGTCCGCGCGCTCCCGCGCCGCGGCGTGACGTCACGTGTTTTGAAAACGTCAGTGCAGTTGGCCGCTGTCCCTCGCCGTTGCCATCACCCAATAGTGGACGTGTGGTACACATCTTCTTTAACACCGGCATCCACATACCGTTTAATTTCACGCCCTCCTCCTTTCGGTTGAAATTATTTGGGTGTAGCGATTTCGATTGCCTCCCTGTAGAGCCTTTCGTAATATCCGCTTGTGGGCGTTAGTACTTGCGTCTCCTCGAAACGAATATTGTGGTTCCCTGGCTGGAAAGCATGCTCCGCAACAGCTGATCGTTCCGTTTCTCCTCTTCTACAATTTCCCTTGTGCTCTTCCAAACGATTAGAAACAGTTCTTTTAGTGGTACCCACGTAAACATCACCACAGCTGCATGGGATCCTATACACTCCAGCTTTTTTCAATGGTTTGCGAGCGTCCTTGGCAGGCTTAAGGTATTCCTGTATCTTCCTGGTGGGCTTGTAAATTACGGTAATATTCCACTTCGTCAAGATCCTCCCTATTCTTTCCGTTACACTTTTAACAAACGGCAGGAAAACCTTAGATTTTGCAGTAGCCTGTACGTCAGTATGATTTCTGCGTGGCTGCCTCAACGCGCGTTTTATTTCGGCGTTTTGTGCCTATGGGACTTCACATCTGAGATCATTAGTCCCCTAGACGTAGAACTATTTAAACCTAAGTAACCTAAGGGCATCACACACATCCATGCTCAAGGCAGGTTTTGAACCTGATAGCAGCAGCACGGTTCCAGACTGAAGCGCCTAGAACCGCACGGTCACAGCGGCCGGTTTAGTGATGGCCACAACATTTTTTTCTTCATCAGACTTCTACTTCGATTAATGTAGCACGCCACGACTTCCTCTCCTGTGCCAGCCTCTTCGTTCCAGAATAGGACTTAACACCTGGCATCCTCAAGCTTTTGTTGGACATATTCCAAGCCCTCCTTCTCCTACAGTTTGTACCCCCTTCAGCTCGATGTAGCACCTTGCAAGTTATTTCCTGGAAGTCCTGGCACGTTCCCTATCGTTCTGTATCTTCTTTTTGCCAGTGTTTCCCATATGTTGCTGTTTTCGCCGATTGGTGAATAAAGTCTACACTACTTACCAGTCCACCCACTTTTCAACATGCTTCTATAGCGCCACGTGTGAAACGTCTGTTAACCAACAATCCATAGTTCACTTTAATACAATGCTGTTCTCCACACGTATTGTCCATTAAATTTTTACCCAGATTACAGTTTACATTTGATAATAGTGGGCTTCCTCTAGAGAGGAATTCACACTTCTTGTGAAATGGAAAAGAGACGAAGATATTTGGTCAGATGAGTATATGTCAATATCAACAGCAGCGGAAAATGGTATAACGGGAGTGCGATTCTTTACGAACAGGAAGGTAGGGTAGAGAGTGAGTTACTGTGAATAGTTTGGTGATAGGGTTGTTCTCATCTGAATCGACAGCAAACTAACACCAACTACACAGTTCAGTTAAACATGTCTACGTCGCAAGGCGAAGAAGAAGAGATAGAGAAAGTACATGGGGATATTTAACGGGTAATTCACTACATAGAGGTAGATATTCATTTAATAATCATGGGGGACTGGAATGCAGTTGTAGAGAAAGGAATAGAAGAAAGGATTACGCGAGAATATAAGCTTGCTACTAGGAAAGAGAGAGGAGGAAGACTAATTTTCTGCAATAAATTTCAGCTAGTGAATTTTACGTAATTATAAGTTTCATTTTAGTAATATTAATTGGTTACTTTAATTCAAACATCTACCGAGGATTATAGCTCACTCTTTTCAAGAATCACAAGAGAAGAAGGTATACTGGCTAAAGGTGTGGACAAGCGGGAAGATTTCGAATAGATTGTATCATGGTTAGGCAGAGATTCCGAAATCATATACTGGATAGTAAAGCGAACCCAGAAGCAGATACTCACATCACAATTTAGTAGCGACGAATAGCAGGCCGAAGTGACTAATCAGGAAGAGTCAATATGTAAAGAAGTGGGATACAAAAGTACTATGGAATGACGATACATGTCCTCTCAGTTGTAGATAGTCCGATAAGAAGTAGCTTGGTAGCTATCCTCTCAGCTGTAGATACTCCGATAAGAAGTAGCTTGGTAGCTAGATCGGTTGAAGAGGAATAGACATCCATAAAACGGACAGTCACAGAAGTTGGAAAGAGAAACATGGATACAAAGAAGGTAACTGCGAAGAAACCTTGGGTAACTGGAGAAATACTTTAGTTGATCGATGAAAGAATGAAGTACAAAAATGGTTGGGGAACTTCTATAATATAGAAATACAAGTCACTGAGGATTGAAATAAACAGGAAGCGCAGGGAACCTAGGACGGAATGACTGCATAAAAAACACGAAGAAATGATTGTTAGAAAGACTTACTAAACATTTAGAAAACTCAGAACACCCTGCGGTGAAATTGGAAACAAGCCCTTTGACATTATAAGAGTGAAGTGGCATTCCCACTATTAAATGCAGAAGAGAGACAGAACGGATAGAAAGAGTACATTGAAGGCCTCTGTGATGGGCAAGGCTTGTCTGATGTGATAGAAGAAGAAACAGGAGTTGATACAGAAGAGATAGGGGATCCAGTATTACAATCAAAATTTAAAAAAGCTTAGAAAAACTTAAGATCAAATGACGCAGGAGGGGTAGATAACATCCCATTAGAATTCCTAAAATCAAAAGGGGAATTGGCAGCAAAAAGACTATTCACGTTGACGTGTAGAATGTATGAGTCTGGCAGTGTACCATCTGACTTTCAGAAAAACATTATCTCACAGTTCCGAAGATTGCACAAGCCGACAATTGATACAATTGTCGCACAATCAGCTTAGCAGCGCATGTATCCAAGTTGCTTACAAGAATAACATACAGAAGAATGGAAAAGAAAACTGAGGATCTGTTAGATGTCGATTAGTTTGGCTTTGGAAAAGGTAAAGGCTCCAGAAAGGCAGTTCTGACTTTGCGGTTGATAAAGGAAGCAAGACTGCAGAAAAATCAAGGCACTTTCGTAGGATCTGTTTACCTGGAAAAAACGTTATACAGTGTCAACTGGTGTAATATTTTCGGAATTCTGAAGAAAACAGGCATAAACTATAGGGAGACTAGTAACTTACAATATGTACAATTGCCAAGAGGAAATAGTAAGAGTGGAAGACGAAAAATGAAGTCCTTATATTAAAAAAGGGTGTAAGACAGGGAATGACGTAAATGAAAGGTTCAGGAGTGGAAGTAAAATTCAAGGTGATAGGGTTTTCTGTTGGGGGCAACCGCACCTGAAGTAATCCATGTTTCGGAAATAAGCCGCTTTCAGCTGTATATGAACGACAGAATTTGCTGAATGTATAAAACACTCTAACGAGTACAGAATACGGACTGAAAGTGAATCGAAGAAAGACGAAGCTAATAAGTAGCAGAAATGAGAACTGTGAGAATCTTAACATCAGAATTGGTGATTACGAAGTAGATAAAATCAAGGAATTCTGCTACCTACGCAGCAAAGTAACCAATGACGGGACAGATGGGGTAAGAAGGACATAAAAAGGCTATTAGCACTGGCAAAAAGTGCTTTCCTGGCCGAGATAAGTTTATTAGTATTCAAATATAGGCTATAATCTGAGAAAGAAATTCCTGAGAATGTACATTTGGAGCATAGCATTTTGTGTTAGTGGAATATGATCCATGGGAAAACATGGACTGTGGGAGAATCGAAGCATCAGAGATGTGGTGCTACAGATGGATGTCGAAAATTGGATGGACTGTTAACTTAAGGAATGAGGAGATTCTCCATACAATCGACGAGGAAAGGAATACGTGGAAAACACTGACAAGAAGAAGGGACAGGATAGTGGGACATCTGTTAAGACATCGTGGAATAAGTTCTGTTGAACTAGAGGAAGCTGTACACCGCAGAAACTATATAGGAAGACATATATTGGAATATATCCAGCAAATAATCAGGGACGGAGGTTGCAAGTGCTACTCTTAGATGAAGAGGTTGGCACAGGAGAAGGATTAGTGGCGGTCCCCATCAGACTAGTCAGAAGACTGATGTCTCAAAGAATCTGCCTCTTTATTGTCCTCATTTTCTCGTTCATTCATTATATTGTTTCTAAGGCAACAAATTCCTTATTTTAGTCTGCTACTTTGTAGCAACGTGTGACATGAAGTTATTGTTAATCTCATTTCCCCTCAGTAAATTCGTTAGACTTCGTTTTTTCTAAATCCATAATAAGTGCATATTATTCATTCCATTCGACATGTGCTCACCTCCACTATGAACATGAGCATCACAAAAAATATGGTCATTGATATTCTTTCACCCATAATTTTAATTCCACTCCTGAGGAGTTTTTCATTTGTGTTGTTCTCTCATCAGTATACAGGTTGAATACTAAGGGAGTAAGATTTCACGACTGCCTTATGCCCGTTTAATTCGGAGAAATTCTCGCTTTGTCTTCCAGCTTATTGTTCCCTCTTGGTTCTTATACGTTGCGTCTTTCCTTGTTGCTTAGACGTATTTCTGTAAGAGTTTAGATCATCTGGAAGCATTCTTTTGTACTTGAACGCTCTTTCCGGGTCGACGATTTCTATGAAAACGTGTTTATTTCTCCTAAGTCAGCCCTTAATTAAAAGGCACGTCTTAAGTTACGGTCTGGCGCCTTTACTTGTCCCAAACCTAAACTGATAGTCACCAAACAGATGTTATTTTCCTTTGGTCGCTATGCTATTCTCTTCAGCGACTTGCATGTATTAACTGATTATGCGAAAGTTCCCGCTTACATCTGCTTTTGATGCTTCGGTTTTGCGTGGATGATATTTTTCTGAAATTCCCGTGGTATGGTTTCTGTTTCATAGTCTACTCCCTAATATGAATAATGGCTTGGTTGCTGCTTCCTACAATGAGATTTTAACTTCAGAAGACATGTTATCTTTGCCTCATGATAAACGTTTCATCTTTTATCATGTCAGTAGGCAATTTCTCTCCCTCGTAGGAGCCCTCAGTATAGTATTTCCACCTAATCGCCCTTTGCTCTGCATCTAACTGTCAAATTCCTTTTGCATACTTAACGTTAACACGCTTGCTTGTATTTCACCAGAAGTTATTCTATCTTTTCTATATGCTGAATGCGTCTTTCTGAGAATATTTACTTCTCGATTTCTTGATATTTCTCCTATAGCCATTTCGGTTTAGCTTCCCTGCACGTCCAACAGATTACATTTCTAAATCCTTTTTTTTTTTTTTTCCTGAACATTTTTTTGTATTTAGTATTTCCGTCGACCATTTGTGTAACGGATCGCTTACTTGATCCGTCAATATTTATTTTATTCCTACAATATGATGTAAGTGTAGTAGATCGTTTTGTAAATGATCAGTACTGAGAGGGAATGCCTGTTACGAGTGCAGGGAAAGTTCTTTTATTTTTCTGCAGGGAAATTTTCCAGAAACTTCTTTTTTACAATGCCAAGTTGCACCGTGAGGAGCTGGAGGAGAGAGAAAGTCCAGTGAAGTTTGCATGAAGGGCGATAGCAGTCATGGAATGTTGGGGCCAATGGAACGACGCGAAGTCGATTGTACAATTTTAGCTTCTAGTTCGTATTGTAAGCATGAACAGTTTATGCACCAGGCCAACACTTTGGTTCAGCTAAAACTATTTGGAAATGCATAAAGTTAGGCAGATGCCCAACAGGCGACATCTTTCTGTTGAACTAAGAACATTATAGTTTCTTTATTACAGTATTCGTGAATTTTGATTTTTAGACTATTGTTCAATGTATTGGTACTATCTGACAATGATTTCGTATTTGAGTTTAGCTCTTAACAGTTTATTCAATTTTGAGTAAAATTACCGGTAATTATGTGAATTTGCATTTGCAATAATTATTCATAGAAATTTATGTAAACCACGACTGGCTTGAACCTTCATTAATTGTGAGCAGTTATGAGCTTTAACTTGAAGCCAATTCAGTTAGATGAACATTTTTATCAGAACTATGCTAACCATTTATCCTTCCTCATTCACATGGGATTCATCTTAGGTTTATTTGGTTCTTGCTGCACCTGGTTCAGCTCCTAGAATCTTTACGCTCCAAGATTTGGAAAGATGGAAACGAACAGGTTTTATAATATATTTTTCTGTTAGCCAAGTATTATTCGTAGTCACCTTCAATGTACATGATTGAAGTCTCTATTTTCTGTGATTGGCCTTTCCAGCTGGCTACTATTGTATTCATTACCACTATCCCACTTTAAACAAACCACAAAGAACTTAAACGAACATCACTAAGCCTCAGTACTTCACCACCCTCTCACTTACACGTTGATTTTTCCTAACGATATTTTTTTAAAAATTCAGCCTACAAAATGAATTACAAACATTAAATTCAATGAATTAAACTCATCTATGACAGGACTACTTGCTGGTACACATGTGACACAAGTTATATCTTCAATTTCGGGTTAGCCTGTTGTGGTTTATCTTGTTTAGCGTCTCAGAATCGCTTGAGATAAATGTAAAGTGGTTACTTCGATCACACCATGATACATTTCTTCGTCCATATTTCGACTATATGAAGTGGCCTCGAACAATGCATTCAGTGACGAGAAACAGTATCATGATCACGTCTGTATTATGTTTCTCTTTAGCCATGTGTGCGTCCGAGATTTCAGTATTACAGCCATGAAACTATGTAAAGAAAATTACTTTTATTATTCAGATGTCAAATTAATTTTTACATTCATGAATTACACATGTCATAAAACATAGCTTCTGCCAGTATTAAAGTTGGTCGAATAGCGATATGGGGGCGAAATAAACCGTGAAAGCAGTGGGGTTAAACCTTTTTGCATATATAAAAAGTGCGGATTCATTAAAAGATTATTCAGAGAAGTTATAAACTGCGCAGGTACCAAATTTAACGGGACGACGCTGAGGCGTGAATATAAAGTAGCAAAGGAGAAAGGTTAGAGTTGACTCACCACTGACACGGAGGTCATTAGAGGTGGAGCACTAATATAATTACACAAAAGTGAGAGAGAAAATCACACGTCACCCCATCAAAGGAACTGTTGTGGTGCTTGCGATTTACGGAAAGAGGAAAAAATCTAATACAGTGTAGCTGAACCACCATTTGTCTCTACTGTACGTGTGTTTGGTATCGTAAATAGCCTAATCCAGTGGTATCAATACAGGATATACACATGTGACCTTGCGGCCATATACTCAGAGATTGTTAGGCACAGAAACGTGCAAGCGCGCACACACACACACACACACACACACACACACACACACGCACATACACAAGAGCGTGTATGCACGTACTGTAATATTAGTAATTTTCGCCTCACAAACAACATTAATATACGCTCAATAGTAAACGCCTGATGGCCTAAAGTTATCGAACAATTGTAAAGTAAAAGAAATGAATCATCGCATAGCAGCGACAGAATCTATTATTCTTTATCTTTGCCGTTCTTGCGCGGTGCCAGTAAATCTCTATGTACATGTATCGATTAACGGTATAAAAAAGAATTCTGTTGTTTCAAGACAAATGAGGCTTTTGGCGCCTCACCTTTTACTGTTTGTATTCCATGAGAGGCGGACGCGAACTTGCTGCGTTCCACAACTGTATTTTATATTTGATGTGAAAATATTGAGTGAAGATGCTAATTGTTATTTTTTCCAGTCAGAAAAGATGTAGTTTCTTGTAACTGATATCGAACAGACAGCATCAAGAGGACATTTTGACTGTTATGTATAAAGTATTTAACCACAATGGTCATCTATTGTAATTTAATATGAAAAGGTACGTAGCATTAAAATAAACGTGTGTTAAAGATAAGTGTGCTTATTTTCGTAAATTAACCTTGATGAGTCCATCTCCTTATTTACTTAACTGTTAATTATTTTGTGTTACTTCATCATCAGAAATTACGATCACGCTGATGGGCCGAACGCAGCATGAGGCAGAAGGAACATTATCGTTTTCCTATTATTTCTGAACCAACTTTTTTTTAAATTGTGTAGTGTTGCATTTCTTTTAAAGTCTATAAATCTTCTGGTCCCTTAGTGTTGATCCGGGTATGACTACATCGCGACTATAAAAATGCACAGAAATGATAATGTTTCTTCCGAGTGATCTCAAATATGTATATATCAATATGCTGCTCTTATTCAGGTATTTAGTGGTCAACGTATGTTATTATAATAGCGTAATAAATCCCTGATTCTGTTGCCAAGTGGCCCACCAAAATATTCACTTTTTCGACATTAAAGAAAAACAAAGTAACAGTTCTTTTTATTTTCGTCCCCCAAGAAGAACGCTACACTTGGCGCCCGAACAGGGACTTGATCAAAAACCATTTCATGTATGTGTTTATTAATTTTTCAGTGCTTGTTCTAGTAATTGTTTCATTTTTTCATGTGGATGCAATTCAACCGAGAAAGAGAAGTGGGAAAACCTTTTAATTAATTCAGAAGAACGATTGATGAAATTACCAAAAAACGCGAGTATCCAGCTGTATCATTATCAAGACAGCCAGAGTAAGTCAAATTTTTATACGCAGTAGCCAAGCTTTCGTAGTGACGTAGCATCTTTCGAGTTGATCAGAACGTAAACCTGTCTTTCATTGCCTTGGATCAGCTTCATTTCAATTTGTCCATAGTCCATTCTTATGTAGTTAAATTCAGTGAAAGTGTACCATTGTTGTCAGTGCATAAAAAAATTACGATATGGCGGATAACTACGCTCAAAACTGGTAAAACGTGTGATATTTCATTTGTTTGTAATTAGTAGGAATCATCTTGTCTTCTTGGCATAAATGAACGTCAGTTGTTACCCAGAGTTAAAATTTTATCTTAGGTCCCAGTAAGCCATAGCACTACGTCACAGACAAACGACTGACGGCAGTGACAAACAATATCTGTAGCATTTTGACGTTTGACAAATAATTCATGAACATGGCTGACGGTAAACAGCGGACACAAACAAAACCAGACGACAGCGGTGATGCGAATGGACCTCACTATCCATTACGATAACGCGTGATAGGTACACGAGCGGAGGCAGAAGCAACCTCGACCGAAGTTTTAGAAGCTGGTCCTAGTGTGCAAACTATTCCCGCTTTTGAAAAAAATGACTTGGCTGCAATGATCGAAGCAATAATGGAACGCAAGTTCGAAAGCCAAAAACAGGAAAGATTAGATGAAAAGGCCCGCGAAGAAATAGAGAAGGCCGAAAGACGGCATAATAAAAATCAGGTCCTTACAAATCTGTGCAACTCAGTAAAAGAAGACATAAATTCAGTAAAAACAGAAATAAATTCGGTAAAAACAGACATAAATTCAGTAAAAACAGATCTGCAAACGGAGATAAATGACCTAAATACACGGTTAAATTCGGTAAAGGCCGAACTAAAGGCAGACATAACAGCTGATTTAAATACCCTGTTGGGTAATGTCCAAAGCCAAATCAGTAGTCAGATCACGATCATGAGGCTAGAAATTGACACTCAAGTAGAGTCAAAAATAGAGGATATTTCAAAACGGTTAGATGAAAAAATCGAAGCAGCCAAGGGAGAGATAAATTCGAAAGTGATATAATATCAAAAACAAGCTGCGACCTTAAAAGAGATACAATCCAATATATAATTCGTCACCACCTCAGAACGAAAATGCACATTATAACACACAGCCCCAGCAATATGGAAACACGCAACCGATCAACGGGAATTATCAAAACGATCAGTCTCACGATTCAAATCGACAGTGGAAAAGAAATAAATGGCATAATCAAGGTGGAGACCAATGTACACCTTTCACTAACGGTTACAATCAACACAAGCCACAGCAAAATACTTTTCAGCCACAAGCGAACGGACCTTCGGGAACTCTGAAGCCTAAACGCCCGCATAATACGCAAATTTATTATGCGCAAGCGAATACGTCAGGACAACAAGATCCGTTTCCAACCGAGTTCGTACCACAAAACCAACACCAGTTCCAGACGGAAGAAACATTAAGAAATATAAATCAGCAGGAAAGTAAGCGTCGAGCGGAAAATTAAAAGCAGCACCTTTGAGCCTCCTAGAGGATGCTGCAAGTTTGAATGGGGGCACCCTGTCCCTTAGTCCACACGAAATTAAAGCAATTAGGTATGACAAAGAGACAAACTTACGGGATGATCTAGTAGCAGACACTGAGACGAAAGACAATGATGACGTATGGGACGAACAAGTTCAAGCTTTCATAAGAGTATCAATTGCCAACATACCAGTAACAGCCATTGTAGATACAGGAGCTAATATAAATGTCTTATCTTTATGTTTATTTCAGCAAATATCCTCTGTATGCACAGTTTTATCACTTCCAATTCAAGGTTGCACCGTATCGGGAGCAATTGGTCCACTAACACAACGTGTAAATCTTCAGACTCAGCTTCAAATCCAGATAGAGTCTATTTCAGTAACGTGCATTTTTCTTATTGTTAAAAACCTATCAGTGCCATGTATCCTGAGTATGGAATTCTTGAGGCAGACGAAAGCTAAAATTGACATCGAATGTGGAATCTGTACTCTAGTAGCGAGCCAGCAACAAGTAACTGTAAATTTGTTAAGAAGTAAGATGAAGAAAAACTTTGGGGTGCTTCAAATAGCAGTACGGCCATGGACTAAAAGACAACAGTACAGTCAGACAGAAGACATGACAGATCTTGAAAGTGTTAATGACGATGAGTATAAAGACCTAATTCCCGGTCAGAATGAATTATACGGTAAAGCTAGTGAGTCCATTGAATTATCCAAACAACAGAAGAATGAGCTTTACAATTTGTTAACAGATTACGTTCAAGTATTTTCTAAGAAACCTGGACTAATAAAAGGCTTTGAATATCGAATGGATGTCCTGCCCCATTCAACCTACTGTAGAACAAGCTATTCCATTCCATATGCGAGACGCGAAGCTGTCAAGTGCGAGATCAAGAAAATGTTACGCTGGAATGTGATAGAAGTATCTCATTCACCTTATTCGAGTCCTTTATTGTCTGTGCTAAAATCAGATGGTAGCGTAAGGCTAGTCCTAGATGCAAGATTAAAAAAATTATAGTACCCATAAGAAGGAGACCAGAGGCTCTTGAAGAGCATCTGCAGAAGTTTCATGGAGTTAAGTATTTGAGTACCCTTGATTTGAAAAGCAGTTACTGGCAAGTAAAACTTGCGCAGGAGTCAAGGAAGTACACTGCGTTTATATTTGCAGGTAGATCTTACCATTTCAAAGTTGTACCGTTTGGACTAAATGTGAGTTCCGGAATTTTTATTTCTGCCCTTGACTATGTACTAGGTCCTGAACTTTTAGATGAGGTAACAGTCTATGTGGATGACGTTCTTGTAGCATCGAAAAATTGGGAAGATCATGTGGCCCTTCTGCAAAAGATATTTCAACGATTCAGAGAGTATGGTGTTACAGCAAATCTTAAGAAATCCAAGTTTGGAAGAAGTGAAATTAAATTTTTAGGGCACATCATCACCCCTGAAGGAATTAAACCCGACGCGGAAAAATTGTCTGCTATAAAAAACTTTCCAACCCCTGTTACAAAAAGGCAACTGAGAGGATTTATCGGTCTTACGTCATTTTTCAGACGTTTTGTTCCCAACCAGGTATTGAACAATCCCGCTCTTCACAACCTTTTAAAAAAGAATTCATATTGGAATTGGACGCCGGAATGCCAAGACGGATTTAAGAAAATTAAAGACAGTCTGGTTAACAGTAACATTCTCCATCATCCTCAGATGGATAAGGAATTTTGTATTACTGCAGACGCTTCCTTTGTGGGTATCGGCGCTTGTCTTTTCCAGATTCAATTAGTAAATGGACACGAGCAAATCCAAGTGATTAGCTTTGCGAGTCGAGTGTTATCAGAGTGTGAGAAGTCTTATTCGGTTACGGAGTTGGAGGCACTTGCCGTAATATGGGCTTTTAGGCGATTTAACTATTATATCTATGGAAGAAAAATTAAAGTCTATTCAGACCATCAAGCCTTATCATTCCTCCTTACATGCAAGTTGCAACACCCTCGTCTTACTCGATGGTGCTTATTCCTGCAGGAATATGACTTTGACATTGTATATATAAAAGGTAAAGATAATGTTATAGCAGACGCACTTTCTCGCTCACCTGAGGGCTTACTAGAAACCAGCGAACTGGTGGAACAAATGTCTAATTATAAAGTTTTGTTAATGAAAGATCCAATTCACAGAAAGTATTTTCTTCAGTTATGTAGGCAGATTCAGATTCTTCAAAATACAGATCCAAAATGGAAAAAAGGTTAGACAAATTCTTCACGAAAATCCAGCCCACAAGTTGTCCAAGTTTTATAAAGTTCATAACCGAGTGCTATTTCATAAGACGTCTGAGTCATCTGAGAGGTGGTGTGTTTGCATCCCTCGAAATTTCACTGAACATCTTCTGTGGTACACTCACATTTCATGGGGTCACTACGGACCAGAAAAATGTAAAAGGAAAATCTCGACTTACTGTTATGTTCCGAATCTACACCAGAGAATTCATAAATTTTTGAGAAACTGTGTCATCTGTCAAAAGGCAAAATCCTTAAACATTTCCACTTCAATTCCACTAAATCCAATAGTTGCTGAAAGGCCAAACCAGCTTCTTAGTATTGATTTAGCAGGTCCACTACCCACCGGTAGGGGAGGCGCTAAATACTTAGTAGCAATCCTGGACAATTTTTCTAAGCACATAAGACTGTACGCAGTAAAATCTTCTTGTGCAAATCCAATAATTCGTCGCATTGAAATTGATTATTTCCCACGATTCGGGGTTCCAGAATCAATCTTGTCTGATAATGCTTCAAATTTCACATCACGCCCGTGGCGTGCATTTCTTGCTCGCCATGGAATCAAACAAATTTTGATATCCCTGTTTCGACCGCAATCGAATCCGACAGAAAGAATCTTCAAAGAATTTAACAGATTTATAAGGACGTACATTCCGAATAAGCAATCTGAGTGGGTAGACTTCGTAACACCATTCGAACAGATTGTAAACCACCTTCCTCATCTGTCGACCGGATTCACGCCACATGAGTTAATGTCAAGATCAATAGAGAGGAATGAATGGATAGACCCCCTTCCAAAGTTACAAGACAACGAATTGGACCTAGACGCAAAAATCAGGCAAGCTCTCATATCATTGACAACGTATGCTAACCTCCGAAAAAAGGCATTTGATAAGAAGGTAAACAGAGTTATAGATTTCAAAGAAGGAGAAAAGGTATTAGTCAGGACTCACTTTAAACCATCCCTGTTGTTAAAGAAGAATCGTAAGTGGCAACACATTTATGAAGGTCCCTTTGTGATAATGAGGAAACCACACATTGGTAGCTATTTGTTATCTGACCCTGCCACGAATAAAATCAAAGGATTGTTCCACCATCAAGATTTAAGAAAATTTTATAACGCCAGGAATTAAGTTAATTTAAGCTGTAAGAAAATTCTAAGGTATTGGAGATCAGGATTAACCAATGAGTAACAAGAACGGAACTGAACTGACTACGGACGTTAACCGGTGCTGAAAGGAAACCTTATGTATTAAAACAACGCGTCTGGAAAATAAAATACAGAATAAGTTGTAGATAAGTATTTACATGAATAATCTTTATGCAAACAGGAGGACATGTCCTAGAGGCGATTTTCAATTTTAGTTATAAGTTAGTATGTAAGGAAAATGATGTACTCGAGAGGTATTAATTAGCCCCGAGGTACCACAATGAGGAAAGAGACAGGAGCAAATAATGCACTTCTCTCGCTAAATAGTAATATGAAAATGATTATATGCGCTTAGTATTAATAAGTGAAATTTAATCGAGGACAAATTAATGACCTGTTTTAAAAGGAAATACTTAAACGTCCAGACAAAAGAGGAAAGTTGTAAGAAAAGATTCGATTCCATGAGGTTATTCCCTATTTTCAAATGTGACGTAAATAAGGCACCACCTGTTAGCGCAAAACAGTCGGTAGATTTAACTTGTAAATTCCAGCACAGTGCTGTGCCAGCGATAAAATTACATCTCTTTGAAATGAACAGATACCTAGGATTAAACATGAACAGATTGATAACGCAGTGCAATTGTTCTAAAAAGGCCTGACGTTAACCTTAAGTAAAAGCGTGATGGAATAAAAAGGAAGTTTATTATATAACGCAAAGTAAGATGAGTCCAGACTATAAACAAGCTGAGTAAAAGAAGATATGAGTAACATGGTTTATTATGGCAACTTCACGGTACTATTGAGCATTAGCGATACTGCAAATTCACAAGCTAGCAGCATATAGAATAAGGATCTCGCCCAAGCTTCACAGGTAGCGACAGCAGCAAACAACAACACTCTAGTGAGAGGCTTATATATACAAATGATAATTAATACCCAAATGCGTAATGCATAAACTTGACTTAGTCTAAGAAATGAGCAAAGAGCAGTAAGCAAGCTGCAGCAAGATACATATTAGATATACATGCTTGAAGTGATAGATTTTATTTTAAGTGTGCACTGAAATATTTATTGTTTTGTCTGTGATTATGTGATTATTGAATCCCTTTCCTAAGTGCAAATCCTTTAAGATCCTTGATCCTATCCACTCCTCAGAATCAACTTGTAAAGATGCACGTGTGCTTAGGAAGTGAGGCACTACATATAAAAATGAGTAGGTTCGCGACGCGCATATTGCTTTTGTAATGCGTAAGGTAAATTAAATTTTCGACCTGGTTGAGGAGTAATTTAAATTCTGTCGACGATCAGCGAGTAGGCCCGCTTTTCCCACCTTTCTTTTTCCGACTGTTTGTATTTCTACACGAAACTCAGAGGCGGAATTGCTATTTTCAAATCTGTCCTCGACCTTTCTTTAAAGACAAGCACATACGAGAAAAACTTTTGACATAAATGAAGCTCCCCTCACAAGTCACTAAATAAGACGAGCACTAAAAAGGAAAAGTATTGGTCCTACAAAATGAATAAGCAAGCGTGATAAAAATTACTATGAATGAAATTAATTTGTAAAGGAGATTGGAATGGATTTGGTCAAAGAAAAAGCCTACCTGTGACCGTAGGCATAAATAAGAAAAAGACTAATTAAGAAACAATTGTTTTGATTCAAAGTGGTCAATTAGATTATTTATCGATTTAAATGAACTCTTGTAAATATTAGTATGTAAATCAACTTGTAAACACCGTGTGATGTTATGACGCAAGAATTTCTTTTAATACACCGTTCACGCAGACGCTCACCACAGTGCAAGTGAAGTTTTAAAGTTCGACGGTTTTCAGTGGCAGTATTCTACTGCACCATATGTGTGAAAAATTCGTTGATGTGTGCAGTGTGTAATAATCCGTGTCATTCCACACATGCAGTTGCAGCGGTAGCTACCACTTACCTGTGAATCCGTAACTGGATAGTGGACAGGAAGTGATGTGAGGCAGATTCGGTGGCAGAAGCTCCCTCCAGCAATCTAAAAAGCACAAAGCCACGATCCGCCGAACAAAAGCGACGCACGGCACCTCAAGCGCGAAATCAACACTCTGCAAGAAAGCTCCGGTCACGTGTGCGCGCACAGACTGAATTTCAAGATTGCTTGCAACAGTGAAGGCGGACAGCCACCATGTGACGAAATAATGTAAACGTTCAACCGCCAACGCAGTTGCTGTGCGCTACATTCTGTAGCAAAAACATTCACATCCAGCACTGAAAACAATTTTGTGTGTATCATAAACCTTCCGAGAGACTCTAAGATAGAGAAGTTAACGTAATTATTGTAATGACTGATTGTACACAGAGACAAGTCATGAGGTCACCTCTGAACACTGTTCAAATGTAAACTTTAATGAGAGGTCACGATACGAATGAAAATGAGCACACGAAAATAGTCAAAGGATCCGATCCTTCCTATATCCCATCCCACATGTATAAAAAATTAGTTTTGTAAGCTATTCTAATATAAGATATTTTATCTGTTTCATATGTGAAATAATTCGGAGAGCCACACTCGAGCCCTGAAAGTGAAAGATATGGACTTCCTTGTCGAAGCCATCACCAGTGGCCGCTCTACAATCCAAGTCTATTATAAATAGTATATGTGCGACGAAAATAAATGTATAATTAAGTGCGACGACGGACAAGGCAATCAATCGACAAGACGATGACAGTATAATGAATACTGTCAAAACGGAAAGTTGTGTACCAGTTGTGATAGTCAAATTACTTTTGCAACGATGAAAAATGAAGTGTGACTCTATTTCCTTATAAATTTTGTAAATATGTGTACTTATAGCCTTAATTTTAAGAATCATCAAGATAGACTGAATCCATACAAACACTGATAGAAACACAGAACAAATTCACAAAGATCCACCGTCAGTAATTACAAATTGAAACGTTAATTCTTTTATTATGGAATGAATATGAAATGAAACTTTTAATAACCTGTATGTTACATCCGAAAATTACAAATATTCGAATGGGCGTGAGGATGAAAGTAATACCTTCGGTATTCCTTCCCTACTCATGGGAGGCAATGTAATATTAATAATTTTCGCCTCACAAACATTAATATACGCTCAATAGTAAACGCCTGATGGCCTAAAGTTATCGAACAATTGTAAAGTAAAAGAAATGAATCATCGCATAGCAGCGACAGAATCTATTATTCTTTATCTTTGCCGTTCTTGCGCGGTGCCAGTAAATCTCTATGTACATGTATCGATTAATGGTATAAAAAAGAATTCTGTTGTTTCAAGACAAATGAGGCTTTTGGCGCCTCACCTTTTACTGTTTGTATTCCATGAGAGGCGGACGCGAACTTGCTGCGTTCCACAACTGTATTTTATATTTGATGTGAAAATATTGAGTGAATATGCTAATTGTTATTTTTTCCAATCAGAAAAGATGTAGTTTCTTGTAACTGATATCGAACAGACAGCATCAAGAGGACATTTTGACTGTTATGTATAAAGTATTTAACCACAATGGTCATCTATTGTAATTTAATATGAAAAGGTACGTAGCATTAAAAAAAAACGTGTGTTAAAGATAAGTGTGCTTATTTTCGTAAATTAACCTTGATGAGTCCATCTCCTTATTTACTTAACAGTTAATTATTTTGTGTTACTTCATCATCAGAAATTACGATCACGCTGATGGGCCGAACGCAGCAGAGGCAGAAGGAACATTATCGTTTTCCTATTATTTCTGAACCAACTTTTTTTTAAATTGTGTAGTGTTGCATTTCTTTTAAAGTCTATAAATCTTCTGGTCCCTTAGTGTTGATCCGGGTATGACTACATCGCGACTATAAAAATGCACAGAAATGATAATGTTTCTTCCGAGTGATCTCAAATATGTATATATCAATATGCTGCTCTTATTCAGGTATTTAGTGGTCAACGTATGTTATTATAATAGCGTAATAAATCCCTGATTCTGTTGCCAAGTGGCCCACCAAAATATTCAGTTTTTCGACATTAAAAAAAAAACAAAGTAACAGATCTTTTTATTTTCGTCCCCCAAGAACAACGCTACAGTACACACTTCAAACTAGATGACGAAGACAAATAGAAATACGCAGAACGAGAGGGAGCGACTAAAAGAGGAGAAAGGTAGAAGAGAGACCTGTGGACCTGTGGACCGCCTAGTCGGCCAGAATGGCCCGCATTCCAGCACGCAGCCCGGCTGCTCGATTCCCCACGTCTCCTTTCCCGCATTCTTGCGCTGTCGTGTCGTTAATTCAAGTGCGGGTCCTATATCACGAGCAAAATCGGGAATGTAGATAATTTCATAAAATTTTTACTCACACAACGATTAATGAGACCTGTTTCGGAGTCTATCTGAAGCATGGAGGTATGCAGCCCAGTTAACTTTAAATGTACTGACTACTGAAGTAATGCGTAATAAGACACCAAGAAAGAGACTTTTTATTATGGCTTACAGTACAAGACAAGTTAAACATATTCATTTATGACAAGAATGTAATATATCTGAACTTCCGATTTTTTTATAATGTCCATTCGGCAAACACAGTGAAAGATGAATATTAACAAAATTCCATGAATAATTTTCAGTTTGTTTTTTCAGTTAAGTTCTTTAAATTTACTCCAAATACTCCATCACTGGAATTCACATCCACTGATTGAGACTGAAAGCGTTACATCATTAAGAAGCAATCTGACATCCACCAAACTTTACGGACATGTTCGTAACAAAAGTGGTATTAAATTATTAAAGCTTGATTCCATTCGAAACTGTCGTGTCTTATAAGCATCAGTATGACTTATACTCTTACAATCCTTGTTACTTAGAAGCCAACTGCCTCTGAACGCCTCCTCGAAGAACATTTTTTCGTGACTCAAATTCGTGTTGTGTCTGTTCACAGAGATTGTTCAAAAATGGTTCAAATGGCTCTGAGCACTATGGGGCTTAACATTTGAGGTCATCAGTCCCCTTAGAACGACTTAAACCTAACTAACCTAAGGACATCACACACATCCACACCCGAAGCAGGATTCGAACCTGCGACCGTAGCGGTCGCGCGGTTCCAGACTGAAGCGCCTAGAACCGTTCGGCCACTAGAGATTGTTGACTTAAGGGTGGCATGAAAGCATATGTCTTGTTACGTGGCTGTTTATTCTCAAACTGAACGTCAACTTGTTTTACAATTTAATATGCACACACGAATAGTAAGTCAAGTCACTAACGCGGTATGAGAACTGCAAGCAATAATAACTATTATCAGTGACTGGGATCTCAAGTAATTCTATATCTCTTTTTCTCTTGCTATGATGAGGAAGGCCTTGAGACTTTTAGCTGGCTGGCAAAAGGGAAGATTCGCTTAGGGAAACGGCACCGATCGTAAAGATATCTCCTGCTGAAGGACAGCCTCTGAGCAGGTACAGCGCGGGGGAGAGCTGTTTGCCGGCATGGCACAACAGTGGCTTGAAGTTAAGGTGGTCAAAGCACCATAAAGCTTGAATGTGCGGAAAGTGAAAGGAATGTCTTTTACCAGAGTCAAAAATGTGAGAGACAAGAGGGGACATGAGGGTATGTAGTGAGCGAGCAGCTGTTGAGCCTAGTGTAGTCAGCTGGAATGTTCGTTCGTTCAGATTTTAGTTAGGGGTTTGGAGGATGGTTCGTTGTAAATAATTTCATATCTTGCATCATGGTTCGCTTTGCTGCTATAATTTCCACTAGCCTCTAGCTTCATCCACTATGTGCTTAGACGAGTGTGCAAGCAATTGTTCATACTTTACCAGGGCCCTTTTTTAACTCATTTAGATTTTTTGAAATCACTGGAAATATTTACGACAGAGGTTTACAAGCAAGAGCTTCCACAAATCAGCACAGCTGTGTTTGGTTATTGTAGTATTTACAAGTCCTTATCCACTTAATAATTGTTTCCATTCTTTATTCTGTGAATAAAGTGGCTTTGATGTCTTTTGCCAGAAACCTGTTCGTTGAACGGGCCATTAGTTTCCTTTCGTAGTTTTATCGATCCCGCTATCAGCATGTTCATGAGAGGTGCGGAGCCCGTACTTTCATGATTTATTGGATTATCCCTGGTAATTTTCATCTAATAAAGTGCATGTGCATATCCCGACTCAGTTCGAAGATTTCCAGAAAGGATAGAAATGCCCGATAACCTTGCATTCTTTTCTGTAGCCTAAATAAGCTTGCATAATAATGTAAATATGGGAGAAAGTTTGCTAGATTTTTGTCAAGGTGTTCACGATTTAATATCTTCCATTTCCATTAGAATATATTAATTGAAGCTCTCAACCGAGAAATGATGATCGTAAATCGTTTTTTACACTACTGGTCATTAAAATTGCTACACCACGAAGATGACGTGCTACAGACGCGAAATTTAACAGACAGGAAGAACATGCTGCGATATGCAAATGATTAGCTTTTCAGAGTATTCATACAAGTTTGGCGCCGGTGGCGACACCTACAACGTGCTGACATGAGGAAAGTTTCCAACCGATTTGTCATACACAAACAGCAGTTGACCGGCGTTGCCTGGTGAAACGTTGTTGTGATGCCTCGTGTAAGGAGGAGGAATGCGTACCATCACGTTTCCGACTTTGATAAAGGTCGGATTGTAGCCTATCGCGATTGCGGTTTATCGTATCGCGACATTGCTGGTCGCGTTGGTCGAGATCCAATGACTGTTAGCAGAATATGGAATCGGTGGGTTCAGGAGGGTAGTACATACGGGACTCCGTGCTGGATCCCAACGGCCTCGTGTCACTAGCAGTCGAGATGACAGGCATCTTATCCGCATGGCTGTAACGGATCGTGCAGCCCTGAGTCAACAGATGGGGACGTTTGCAAGACAACAACCATCTGCACGAAGAGTTCGACGACGTTTGCAGCAGCATGGACTATCTGCTCGGAGACCATGGCTGCGGTTACCCTTGACGCTGCATCACAGACAGGAGCACCTGCGATGGTGTACTCAACGACTAACCTGGGTGCACGTATGGCAAAACGTCATTTTTTCGGATGAATCCAGGTTATGTTTACAGCATCATGATGGTCGCATCCGTGTTTGGCGACATCGCGGTGAACGCGCATTGGAAGCGTGTACTGGTCATCGCCATACTGGCGTATCACCCGGCGTGATGTTATGGGGTGCCATTGGTTACACATCTCGGTCACCTCTTGTTCGCATTGGCGGCGCTCTGAACAGTGGTCGTTACATTTCAGATGTGTTTCGACCCGTGGCTCTACCCTTCATTCGATCCCTGCGAAACCCTACATTTCAGCAGGATAACGCACGACCGCATGTTGCAGGTCCTGTACGGGCGTTTCTGGATACAGAAATTTTCGACTGCTGCCCTGGCCAGCACATTCTCACCAATTGAAAACGTCTGGTCAATGGTGGGCGAGCAACTGGCTCGTCACAATACACCAGTCACTACTCGTGGTGAAATGTGGTATCGTGTTGAAGCTGCATGGGCAGCTGTACCTGTACACGCCATCCAAACTCTGTTTGATCCCAGGCGTATCAAGGCCATTATTACGGCCATAGGTGGTTGTTCTGGGTACTGATTTCTCAGGATCTATGCACCCAAATTGCGTGAAAATGTAATAACATGTCAGCTCTTGTGTAATATATATGTCCAGTGAATACTCGTTTATCATCTGGATTTCTTCTTGGTGTAGAAATTTTAATGGCCAGTAGTGTATATTAATATATTAATGTATGCATACAGGAATCTAAAACGAAGACCAGGCATAACGTCTTGTCGAGGATAATTTCGTAAGAGACGGGCATATATGATTTGAGGAATGAAATCGGCTAAGTCCTTGGCAAAGGAACAACCCCTTCATCTACCCGAAGCGATATAAGGAGACTACAAAATATTAAGAAAGTAGTACCATTAGTGGAAGACCTTATGTTAGGGTTACAACGTGGTTTTAGAAATACATCATTAATCTGTACTCTAAAGACAAGTTGTTGGTTAACATTGTTACGAAATCTCCTAAAAAGTTCTTGACCGATTTACTTCACATTTTTACACGATACTCTGATAAATGTTAGGACAGACATAGGCTGCATATTTTTTAACATACAGAGTGTTGGGGGCATAAGTGTAGATATTTTTATTGGTGGTTGAGGACTGTGTACTTAACAATATTATATCAGTATTGACATCATTTGTAGACTAATAGTTGTAGCTATTAAGAGTAGTTGTTTTCAGATTGGTTAGTGTCTCCAAGTACATGTGACAAGAGCACGCGATTAATACTTATTTCCCCCTGTGCAGCAGGTCTGGTGCTGCTGTGTGGGCACGCGGACACATAATGGTGAATCTTCACTGCCAAGCACAGTCCACTTAGTGGCGCAATTAAGACCGCGCAGAAAACATCAGGCAGCAAATTGTGTGACGTGTTTCTGGTAAGACTCTTAGACACTAAGAAAAAACAACTAACATACTGAAGTGGCTATATATTAAAGTACCAATGATCATAATGTCTGTACTTATACCACTGACAACATATATAAAGTATTGATGCGTAATTCCTTCGGGAACCGTGTGCACCACGACCGTATTATTGTCAGTATATTGTAGATAAATGGCAGCATTTGACGTAAATATTGAAATCCTTTATTTTACAGATCGATTTCGGTTACTGTGTGACCATCTTCAGTGCTAAAAATACATGGGAACCATCGGACATGAGGATCTTAACACAAATGTGGCTCTATTTATAACCACTATAAAAAATACATAAACAAGAAAATATATACTAATATACAGATTCTCGTATATCCGAAACTATTTGAACCCTGTTGGTCCATGTCATAATACAACAACGTTTTCTATGCGATGGAACAGGTAATGTGATAATTACTTCCAACAGATATCTTTACTTTTACTGCATACAACAATTTTTAAATATAGAAAACATCCCATCCTGTAACCTTAGCAGCTGCCGATCCAACGCATAGTGAGCTTGTAACTTTCACAGCCAACTAGCTAAGCTCAGTATTGAAAAACAATAATCATAGTGCGCTCTATATTCCAAACTGTACAACACGCAGACATCAAATACAACAGTTACCATCAATATAAGAACCAAAGCGTGAATAAAAAATAGCCTTTAAAATCACATAGCGATCTTTACCGTCAGAAGTCGTAGCAAAGCTTCAAAAAAACTCAGTGTAGGCATAATAAAAATACAATAAGGATACGCCCTCTGACGTAAAGCACAAAAAAAAGATTTATAGGAATATACCTAACATAAAAGAACATAGTAATTTCTTGAAAACAAATACAGAAAAGTTAACATCAGAAACAGCCTTTTTGAATTTCCAAATCATCGATTAAATCCCAAACAAAATACGCTACGCCAGTCAAGTTTTCTGGCGGTAGATACTTAACGCTACACGTGCGAAGCCGGGCTGCGTCGCTAGTATACGTATAACCTACACTAAAGTCACCTGCTCGCTTCCTTCTGCATATATGGGATAATCTCAGTAAATACTGTAGGGATTTTGATCCGGTTTTGACTAATAGATGCAACGATTATCGAGGAGTGTTTGTGTATATAGTTTATAAATCTTCCCGTGAAACTGTCTGAATTACGTAGACTTAATGTTCCATGAGGAAACGATGCAGCTGCCACCTAGCAAACGAAAGCCCTGACTCGAGAGCGCATAATTCACTCAAGAGAAACGAAATACATACCCAGCGTCGCGGTCTAGTGCTAGAGAGTGTGCCAGGAAACAAAGATGTTGTGGGGTCGAACCCTGCTGGGTAACTTGCTTTTACTCTGCTTTGTAACCTAGAGATCACCTCTCAGTTCCGTGAAGATTCACCAGAAACTAAACGTGGCTCGGATCCCACGTTACACTGTAGCTCCCCTTTTCCCAGTTAGATAACTGCTTAGGGACATGCAACTGGCGTTAAGTGATGTTCAGTTTCAGAAAAACTTCATAGCCAAAAATCACGCTAATACGAAACCTTATATTTTCTAGTTTTTTAGACATAAAGTACAACATTCCACGAAAATCTACTTCAGAACAGGATGCAACCTTGCTTCATTTATACAAAGAAAGTTTTGCAGCAGCGCAGCACATGATTCAACTTTCAGCTTTCTACTTTCCTTCAACGAAACTTAGATGTGAAAACGAGTTTTTGTTTGGTGGGGCGGAAAAACTTGACGCAAAAGATCAGCTACAAAAAATTACGGCACGTCATGCTTTTTTTTGCCTTCGGGGGATGATCCATACAGCCAGTTTTCGATATGTGACATACTATAGACTATTTACGTTGATAATTGATTGATTACCTCGTGATGTGCTCCCGTAACTGCCACGAGATGCCACTCTAAACACCAATTAAGTATGGAGTAGATAACACTCATTCTGCCTGAATACTTTCCTGTCGTGCGCTGCTTAAATCGTTAAAGTCATATCAAAGTGATAATATTCAATTACCTTGCGTTGTTCTCTTAATTTCAAGAATACAGCGACAAGTAAACAAAATTACAGGCCGGGTCGACAGTGTGAAAATATTTTCATTTTGGCGCAAGTAGTTGAGAAAAGAAGAGAATTCATATTACTACCTCCTTACGTTTTTCACAATTATTGATGGCCGTTTGGCAAGGTAAAATGGAAAATGCTATGAGAATCACTAAAGGAGATTGGAGTACCAGCACATCTGATAATAGTAATTCAGCAATTATATAAAAAACGTAAAATAGAAATCCCAACCTTTTCTGTGTTAATATTGACGAAGTCATTCATAAATAATCGATTATATTAAAAGAAACATTAAGAACGGAAAATTTTTATTTCATGGCGCTGCTATTTGCTGATGATCAGCTTATAATAGAAAAATCTAAAAAAGCTCGAACAGCAGAGCGTAAATTGAGTCAAATAGCCTCTAAATACGGAACAAGAAAATCGACAGATTCAGCAAAAGTGATGACATTTCAAGGATTGCAACCCAAAAGAGAGAGAACTGTCACAGATGGACAAATAACTGAACAACTAAGAGAGTTAAAACAGCTAGGGTGCAGTTTAAACACATCAGATCAGTTACGACATAAAGAATCTTCAGTGATTGCTAAAAACTGCAGACTGAACTGGGGAGACCATGTCCAACATATGTGTAACAATAGGATAACTAAAGCCGCAATGCTATATAACTGAGTAGAAAGGAGAAAAGTTGGACGTTCGTTAAAGAACTGACGTGAACAATGCTGAGATGGAACGGATCAGAATGCCTACTCCTTGAAGGAATGATAATGGTAGTTATGATCACTCGGTGATATACTACTGCAGCTTAAAACCAACTTATTTTAGTTTTATTTATTTTTTCGATGCTTCGCGCCACGAATTTTTGTCTTGTGCCAAAGCTACATTCAGAGAAACGCTTGCACCATACATCCTCACCACTTGAATGTATTCCACTCTCTGTATTCCTCTACATATCCATCTAATACCAGGAAGATATTCCTTGATGTTTTAACGATGTCGAATCATTCTTTCTATTCTTGTTAGTGTTTCCCACATGTTCCTTTCTTCGCCGATACTGCGGAGAACTGTTTCATTCCTTACCTTCTCATTCCATCTAATTTACAATACCTCTCTGTAGCACAACAGCTACAAACGCTACGATTCTCTACGTTTTCCGTTTTCCCGCAGTTTTGGTTCACTACAATACAACACGGTTCTCCAAACATATATTCTTAGAAACTACTTTCTGAGATTAAAACCGATGCTTGAGACTACAGTTACCGCTATTGGCCAGGAATGCCCTCTTTGTTGTGCTAATCTGCTTTCTTCATCCTGCTTGTGTCGCTCCTCATGTGTTATGGTGCCCCCAAAGTAAAAGAACTCCTTAATTTTGTCTGCTTCATTGTTCGCAACCTTGATGTTAAGTTTACCGCTAATCTCATTCTGCTACTCATCATTACTTTCTTCTTTCTCCAGTTTACTAACAGTCCATATTCTGTACTCATTAGGCTGTTCAGCCCTTTCAATAGGTCCTATAACTCCTCTTGACTTTGACTTAGACTTTCGACAAAAGAGGTCACCCTCATTCTGCCAACGGCCTTGTCAAAGAGGGCAGACGAGTTCAAGGCCACCTCTTGTCCTTGGGGTGGGAAACTGCCCTCTAAAGGCGGAAAAATCAGCAATGATGAACGGTCTGAGGATGCAGAAGGCAATGGACCCCACTGCACTAAGATGCATAACGTGTATCCACAGGACAAGTGGCCTGTAATTGAAAAAGTGTCATGATGATCTCTCCATTGGCAAAATATTCCAGACAGTCCTCCATTTGGATCTCCGGAAGGGGAATTCCAAGCGGGAGGTGACTATGAGAACAAGACTGAATAACCGAAAGGATAACGTCCTACGAGACGGGGCTTCGAATGTCATAAGCTTGAACGTAGTACAAAAACTAGAAAATCTGAAAAGGGAAATGCACAGGCTCATTCTAGATATAGTAGGGGTCAGTGAAGTGAAATGAAATGAAGTATTTCAGGCCAGTCGAGTATAGGGTAATACCAACAGCAGCAGAAAATAGTGTGATAGGAGTAGGATTCGTTATGAATAGGAAGGTAGGGCAGAGAGTGTGTTACTGTCAACAGTTCACTGACAGGGTTGTTCTTATCATAATCGACAGCAGACCAACATGCTGAAGATGAAGAGATAGAGAAATTAGATGAGGATACTGAAAGGGTATTACAGTAAGTAATGGGAGATGAAAATCTAATAGTCACTGGGAACTGGAATGCAGTTTTAGGCGAAGGAGTAGAAGAAAAGGTTAAAGGAGAATAAGAGAAGAGAAAGACTAATTGAGCTTTGTAATAAATTTCAGATAGTAATAGAGAAGTAATAGAGAATACTCTGTTTAAGAATCACAAGAGGAGGAGATGTACTTGGAAAAGGCCGGGTGATACGGGTAAAGTTACCTCATGGTCAAACAGAGATTTCGAAATCATATACTGGATTGTAAGGAGTGCTAGGAGTGAATATAGACAAAGTTCACAATGTAGTAGCGACGAAGAGTAGGCTGAAGTCTTAGAGATTAATCAGAAGAATCAATAGGCTGAAAAGCGGGATACGGGAGTACTAAGGAATGACGAGATATGCTTCAAGTTCTCTAAGATGATGTAGCAATAAGGAATAGCTCAACAGGCAGTACAGTTGAAGAGGAAGAGATATCTCTAAGAAAGGTCAACCACAAAGTTGGAAAGGAAAACGTAAGTACAAAGAAAATAATTGCAAAGACCATAGGTGACAGAAGGAATACTTCAGCTGAAACAAGGAAGTACAAAAATGTTCAGGGAAATTAACGAGTACAGAAATACAAGTCGCTGAGGAATGAAATAAATTAGAAGTACGGGGAAGCTAAGACGAAATGGCTGCATGAAAAATGTGAAGAAATCGAAATGTGGAAAGAGTACACTGAAGGCCTCTATAAGGGGAAAGATTTGTCTGATGTGGTACAGGAAGAAATAGGAATCAATTTAGAAGAGATAGGGAATCCATGATTTGAATCAGAATTCAAAAGAGCTTTCGAGGACGTAAGATCAGATGAGGCAGAAAGGATAGATAACATTCCGTCAGAATTTCTAAAATAATTGGGGGAATTGGCAAGAAAAATACTACCCTTATTAGTGTGTGGAATGAATGAGTCTGGGGACATACCATCTGACTTCGGGAAAATATCATCCACATGACTCCGAAGACTGCAACAATTCACGAATGAGAGAATTATCGCACAATCAACTTAACAGTTTATGCATCCATGTTGCTGACGAGAATAATATATAGAAGAAAGGGAAAGGAACTTGAGGACGTGTTAGACGACGATCAGTTTGACTTTAGAAGAGGTAAGGGCACCAGAGAGGCAACTCTGACCTTGCGCTTCACAATGGAAGCAAGACTGAAGAAAAATAAAGACATGTTCATAGAATTTGTCGATCTAGAAAAAGCGTTTGACAGTGTACAATAGTGCAAGAGGTTCAAAATTCTGAGAAAAATAGCGGTAATCTGTAGGGAGAGACGGGTAATATAAATATGTACAAGAGCCAAGAGGGAATTATAAGAATGGATGACCAAAAATGAAGTGCTAGGATTAAAAAGGGTTTAAGACAAGGATTAATCTGTCGCCCGTACTGTTCAATCCGTATACCGAAGAATCATTGACAGAAAGAAAAGAAGGTTCAGGGTTGCAATTAAAATTCAAGGCGAAAGGATATCAATGACATGATTCGCCGAAGACATTGCTATTCTGAGTGAAATTGGAGAAGAATTACATGACATTCTGAATGAAATGAACAGTCCAATGATTACAGAATATGGACTAAGGGTGTATCGAAGGAAGACGGAAGTAATGAGAAATAGCAGAAATGAGAACGGCGAGAAACGTAACAACAGGATTGATAGTCACGAAGTAGATGAAGTCAAGGATTTCTACTACCTAGGCAGCAAAATAAGCAATAACGGACGGAGCAGGGAGGACATCAAAAGCAAAAAGGACATTTCCTGCCAAGAGAAGCCTATTTGTATCAAACATCGGCCTTAATTTGAGGGAAAAAATTCTGAGAATGTATGTTTGGTTTAGAGCACTGCATGGTAGCGACACATGGACTGTGAGAAAACTGTAACAGAACAGAATCTAAACATTTGAGTTGTGTTGCTAGAGACGAATGTTGAAAATTAGTGGACTGCTAAGGTAAGGAATGTGGAGGGTCTGTGCAGAATCGGAGAGGAAAGGCATATGTGGAAAACACTGACAAGGAGACGGGACAGGATGATAGCTCATCTGTTAAGACATCAAGGAATGACTTCTATGATACTAGATGATGCTATAATGGGCAGAAGCTGTAGAGGAAGACAGAGATTGGAATACAAGCTGCAAATAATTGATGACATTGGTTGCAATTGCTACTCTGGGATGGAGTGGTTGTCACAGGAGACGAATTCGCGGCGGGTGGCATCAAACCAGTCAGAAGACAGATGAATAAAAAATAAAAAAAAATAAAATTTCATCTGCGAATATTGTCACTGATATCCTTTATCCGTAAACTTTAATGACACTCTTGATCTTTCTTTTACTTCCGACATTCTTCTTCGGTGTACAGGTTTAGCAATAGGGGCGAAAGACTGCATCCCTGTCTTACACCAATTTTAAACCAAGTGCTGTGTGTTTGGTCTTCCAATCTTATTGTACCTTCTTGAGTCTTGTATGGATTGTCTGTCACCTGTCTTTCCCTACAGCCTGTTTTTAATTTTCTCAGAATGTCGTGTATCTTGCACCATTTTACATTGTCAAAATTTTTTTCTAGTTCGACAAAGCCTATGAACATGTCTTGATTTTCCTTAAGTCTTGCTTCCTTTGACAACTGCAACGTCAGAACTGTCCGTCTCGTGACCTTCCCCTTCGAGAGCCAAACTGATCGTCATCTAACATACCCTCAGTTTCATTTTCCACTCTTTTGAATATTATTCTTGTCAGCAACTTGCATGCATAATCTGTTAATTTCATTGTGGAATAGTTCTCGCACTTATCTCCTCTTGCTGTCTTAGGTACTACGTGAAATGTATTTTTCCTTTGTATACTCGTTTGGTTGTCATTTCTCGCCAATGTTCTCAGAAATTCCGAATGTATGTTGTCTGTACCTTCTGCACTATTTGATCGTAAATCTTAAAAATTACACTCCTGGAAATGGAAAAAAGAACACATTGACACCGGTGTGTCAGACCCACCATACTTGCTCCGGACACTGCGAGAGGGCTGTACAAGCAATGATCACACGCACGGCACAGCGGACACACCAGGAACCGCGGTGTTGGCCGTCGAATGGCGCTAGCTGCGCAGCATTTGTGCACCGCCGCCGTCAGTGTCAGCCAGTTTGCCGTGGCATACGGAGCTCCATCGCAGTCTTTAACACTGGTAGCATGCCGCGACAGCGTGGACGTGAACCGTATGTGCAGTTGACGGACTTTGAGCGAGGGCGTATAGTGGGCATGCGGGAGGCCGGGTGGACGTACCGCCGAATTGCTCAATACGTCGGGCGTGAGGTCTCTACAGTACATCGATGTTGTCGCCAGTGGTCGGCGGAAGGTGCACGTGCCCGTCGACCTGGGACCGGACCGCAGCGACGCACGGATGCACGCCAAGACCGTAGGATCCTACGCAGTGCCGTAGGGGACCGCACCGCCACTTCCCAGCAAATTAGGGACACTGTTGCTCCTGGGGTATCGGCGAGGACCATTCGCAACCGTCTCCATGAAGCTGGGCTACGGTCCCGCACATCGTTAGGCCGTCTTCCGCTCACACCCCAACATCGTGCAGCCCGCCTCCAGTGGTGTCGCGACAGGCGTGAATGGAGGGACGAATGGAGACGTGTCGTCTTCAGCGATGAGAGTCGCTTCTGCCTTGGTGCTAATGATGGTCGTATGCGTGTTTGGCGCCGTGCAGGTGAGCGCCACAATCAGGACTGCATACGACCGAGGCACACAGGGCCAACACCCGGCATCATGGTGTGGGGAGCGATCTCCTACACTGGCCGTACACCACTGGTGATCGTCGAGGTGACACTGAATAGTGCACGGTACATCCAAACCGTCATCGAACCCATCGTTCTACCATTCCTAGACCGGCAAGGGAACTTGCTGTTCCAACAGGATAATGCACGTCCGCATGTATCCCGTGCCACCCAACGTGCTCTAGAAGGTGTAAGTCAACTACCCTGGCCAGCAAGATCTCCGGATCTGTCCCCCATTGAGCATGTTTGGGACTGGATGAAGCGTCGTCTGACGCGGTCTGCACGTCCAGCACGAACGCTGGTCCAACTGAGGCGCCAGGTGGAAATGGCATGGCAAGCCGTTCCACAGGACTACATCCAGCATCTCTACGATCGTCTCCATGGGAGAATAGCAGCCTGCATTGCTGCGAAAGGTGGATATACACTGTACTAGTGCCGACATTGTGCATGCTCTGTTGCCTGTGTCTATGTGCCTGTGGTTCTGTCAGTGTGATCATGTGATGTATCTGACCCCAGGAATGTGTCAATAAAGTTTCCCCTTCCTGGGACAATGAATTCACGGTGTTCTTATTTCAATTTCCAGGAGTGTATTTTAAATCTTAACCCATGTCTTGCATATCGACTCCCATTTCTTCTTAGTACACGTCATCAGACAAAATGGAACTCCTTAAGCATGAAAAAGATCGCTGAGATATTGAAATAAAGATAGCTGCAGGAATTTTAGAAATAAAATGTTACAATGTACTGAATTACTATTTCATTAATAAATTATACTTGGAATCATATTACAATTAATCCATATTCTGTTCATAGTAGTTAACAATTTTACTTAGAATTATGATGATGAATGTGTTACTCCCCAATTCCTCAATGACGGAGAACACTATTAGTCCATAAGGGCGGATGTCGTCCATGTTACATTAAATGTAACACGTGAATTGAGACCCAGTAACCGAACATCTCTGCAAGCAGGATTCGTGGTCCAGGCGATGCCGACCTGCTACTTTGTTATCCTTTGCCGACTGTATCACTTGTGTTTATAGTGAGGAGCTATTGCTTTCCCGTCCGATAATGTGACCTGTCGCAGTCCGTGGTCGTAGCTTCTGTGCCAAGTAGTGTCTCTCTCCTCGCGTTGCAAAGTGCATTTCTTCTACCACTCCAGCGAAGGACGAAACTGGAAAGAGATCGCAGCTAGGCCTTCCTGTTGGCAGCAACGCACGTTGACAGCTCAGTTATAGAACTGGACCAAATATCCACAGCATGAAGACTGGTTGGCGGAGAACGAAGTCCTATGTAGCACTCTGACAGTACTTGCTTTTTTCTATTATTGTTGTTCGCTTCGTGAACATATATCATTATCTGAATAGTTGTTACGACAAACAGAAGGAAAGAAGAAAGACTGGGTTTAACGTCCCGTCCACAACGAGGTCATTAGAGACGGAGCTCAGGCTCGGATTATGGAGCGACGAGGAAAGAAATCGGTCGTGCCTCTTCAAAAGATTCATCCCAGCATTTCCTTGAAACGATTTAGGGACATCACGGAAAAGTTGCCGGCCGCTGTGGCCGAGCTGTTCTAGGCGCTTCAGTCTGGAACCGCGCGACCGCTACGGTCACAGGATCGAATCCTGCCTCGGGCATGGATGTGTGTGCTCTCCTTAGGTTGGATAGATTTAAGTAGTTCTAAGTTCTAGGGGACTGATGACCTCAGATGTTAAGTCCCATAGTGCTCAGAGCCATTTGAACCATTTGAACGGAAATATTAAATCTGGATGGCCCGGCGCGGGTTTGAACCGTCGTTCTTCGGAATACTATTCCAGTGTGAGAAAGAGAAGTATTATTTGTCAATATTATAGATCTATTCCAAGAGGACGCCTTGTGAACTTTCCGTTACAAGAAAAAAGAACTTAAATGTGAAATATGGCGTTGTCATCTAGGGAGACCCGCAATATACCGTACTTCATTATAAACTAATTTGTCTTGAATGTAATACACCGAAGAAATTAGATAACCGTTGATATTTGGCAGATAATTATGTGTGAACTGAAGATGATTGTTCAATATAAAAAATGGGGTCTAACTACTTCTTTATAATATTTTGACCAATGCAGCAAATAAAACTGTTGCGAAAAGTGATACGTTTCAAAACCCCATCGACGACGGACTGATGAGATGCTGAGTGTATTTCGGACTGTATATACGTAAGTGAAATGCGATAACCGTGAGGTATTATTGGCCAGGAGACTCCGTGTGAATCTGCTCGGTCGCCTGACGCAAGTCTTTCTCTTAGACTAACTAGTAAAGAAAACAATTTCGCGGTATGATTCCGCGATCATCATGACTATTTTATGAATAAACCCATTCAGATCCGTAAATAAATTGTCTTCACTCATTACTACGTCTCGATACCTGCCATCATCAGATATCAAAAGACTTTGAATTTGCGAAGCAAGGTTCAGTGTCAATATTATAATCTGTACCTAATCGGGGTGTTAGCTAATACAGCTCACTGTTGTTAGTTGACGTCCCAATTAGTAAGAAACGTCGTAGGAAAAGGATATCTTATCCAGCGATGTAGACGTTTTTACTCATAAAAATAATTCTATTTGACGCCGCTTCTGCGATATGCTCGTCTTTGTGATGAACATGAATTGATTAGGACTACACAATCACACACTCTCCGAGCGAAAAATGTCTAAACAAGCTGGGATTCGAGCCCGGGACATCATAACGTAGAGGCAGCGAGGTCAATCACTTGACCACGGGCTACGGAAGCATTAAAGATTAATAATGTATTTGGAATGAAATATAGTGAAAAACCGGCCCAACTCGAATGATTACTGCATTCCCTTCCGCATTCCATTTGAAGAAAATATTTTGTGTAGTAATAAAATTAAATACCTTATATAAAACAGTGTTGTTGTTCACTCAATATCTGTGCATTGTAACTCAAAACTCGAACTAGAGACCTTGATAATGATGGTACCCTTTCTTCTCAGCACTGTGTTGTGTTAGATGCATAACATGTGATCGTTCCGTCTCTGACATTTTCATTATCTTGAATTGCATTAACTTGTGCTTAATATGGAGAGACGAAAATGCTTAACTTACTTGTAAGATCACGTTACATGGTCTGAAACAGCATGGTTTTGTATGCACTTGTGTGTCACGTTAGGCATTATGTCACATGCGATGTGGGTGCTGAGTATTCTCACAGTCTAACCTTGTAAGTGTTCTTTCTTGGTAGGTTTCCAAGGCCAGCGTAATTCAGAATGAAATCGTTTGGGAAAATAGTCCGAACCATCAAAACCGTAAAAACGACTATACAACCAAACTTCGAATGTATTTCCAACTGCATCATTCCTTCTATGCTAGCCAGCTGCAGTAACAGAACAAAGTTGCTCCGAGTCCAGCGACTCATTGTGAGTAAGCTATTGGTGGTTGCGTCACTTGGCTCGAATATCAAGTGAATCTGGTGATGATGGAAACCACGTGTCCTTCATGGGTGCTCTGGGCGATCAGGATTAAATGGTATCGACAAACTGTAGAATCAAATAGGCACGCGCTCACTGTGTTTGATATGTTAAAATACACATTCACCAATGACCTCCATTTGTTTGCAACTGAAAGCCGTTTCTTATAAACGTATTTCATGTTATGAATGAGTTCGCGGATTTAGAACCACACGTATAACTCAATGATCATGTTTTCGTCTGCTAAAGAGCTCTAACCTTTGCTTGAGTAATGAAGAAAGGATACCTTCAAGCTGTGCTTTGGGTGAGGAGTCTTGTCAGCCAAGGTTTTCAGGTTGCTTGGCGCAGATTTTTAAGTTCCGATGACAACGTGGTCTGCTTGACATTCTGTTCTGTTCTTCCTCTGATTTTTCAGGTGTTGCCGTAGAACATAGTTTAGTAATTGTGAGTCCATGTGAACAAGGTATGGTCTTCGCTCATGGATTGCCTTCCTTCGAATATGTGAGTTCAGACAATCATCAGAGGATGTAGGTTGTCTTTCACATTACTTTGCAATTGTTTTTGTGAATTCAAAGTAGTCTGCACCCACGTAGTCCATAAGAGAACCTTTGTGTCTGCTGTTCGTGTATTCTCATGTGTGTTCTCTGAATAATAACTGAATCTCTCTCGAATTATTTTCCTCTTCAGTCGTATGTTTCTTCGTGCTCGTTGCCAAATGTGCTCACCTATCCTTCGTCCGTACTAGTAACGGGAGCGAACACAATGTAGCGGTATTTATAATAAACTGCTTTCAACAGATATAGCGTTTTCGTCTTTTCTTTGCAGTTTTAAGCCGAACATCGTAAAGTGCGACTAAAGTGGAACTTTAAGGCACTTACTGCAGCAATGAATGCATCGAGACTTTGCATTTCTGTGAATCATTTTATTGACGTTAAGTATTAGGATATAAAAAGTGCTGTTGCATATGTATGCCTTCTGTCCATCTGACAAGGAGAGACGCATTTACACTGACAGCTTGTATTAGGATGGTTGAAGCTCTTGGTTGCAATTTATCTTACTGTTGCTTAAGGTCTCTTTATATGTTCCCCTTCGGTACGGAAATTTGTCTACCATCTCATACTATAGCAACTGTAGTTAGATTGCGTTGTTTTTCATTTACGGGTCAAATTTCATACAAAGGATAATATTTTCATGGCCTTATACACGAGTCATAGCTTGTTTTGCGCTTAGAGTTAGTTATAAAAGATAGTAGCGGTTCTTAACATATTCTGTTTATGTAAAACAACAAATACAGATGTCTATTTCAATTGTGAACCTCTTCGAATCTTCGCACAAATACTGAAACCGTTTCGAAAAGTAATGTGGCAGTATCGTGTGCCTTTACACAAAGCTGAGTAACAGTAAAGATGTATCAATGCTACACCCAATAATTAATTACCATCATTCACTGTACCTTAATAGCTTTCCAAAGTAGATAATGTTATAGGAACCATGTCTATATGAATTACTTCCCCAAAGTGTGCTTAAATAAAGAGCCCGTTAAAGTGCTGAGATAATTATGAGAATACAAGTAACTCTCCCACACGCAGTTGTTTAAAGAATCGAACTCACATTTATAAAACATCTTCAGCTGTGTGATTACTTTACGAAAGAGGTAATGTAACAAATATTTGACGTTAAGTACGTAAAATCTTTATTGATGAAGACATAATAACCTAATTGTTTTATTTTTATTAGTTTCGGATTAATTATCCAAGTCAAAACCGAACTAAAGGGGAAAAACTTCAGCAAATGTGAACTATGTTTCCTACAACAATATAAATTTGAAATAACATCCAGTGGTATATGTGGATATTGTTTTGAAAATGTGTTGCGAGTAACGTTTATACTGTAGAGATAATAAATTAAAACATGTTTCCTGATGCTGACGTTTCACTGAAGTTTAGTGAGCTACAAACTCTTTTCCTTTCATTATGTGTAACGTGTTAGCGAGAAAAGTTTCTAAAAGCTTTGAAATAATTTTTAATGTTTGTTGTAGTTCGATAAGAGGTCCCACTCTCAAAATTCTCGATGAGTGTTATCTGGGTAATTTACAGGATGTGAGGTACGTTGCCACAAGATCTATCACAATAATTCCTAACTTTAATACATGACTTATACAGTAACCTTTAAAGTTTTTGTTGCCTCTGAAAGTCGTCCGACACGCAGCTTTGGTTTAAAGTTGGAGGACCATTTTAGTCACGTAGTACCATGAGTAATAAAATCGTCAGCGCATCTGCTTCAATGTCAGCTGCATATAAAATGAGTACAAGAATTTTCACTTTAGATTAAAATTATATATATATATATATATATATATATATATATATATATATATATATACATCTGGCGAGATTGAGTAATATATGAAAATTTTATGATAATGCAATCCACTAGGCGGTTTTCTTTGTGTCCCCAAACCTTCGATGAATGCATTTAATATTCATGAATGTTATCCACCTTAATTTCTCAGTACAATTTCTGACTGTTTCAAAGTGACTATATTTGTTAATACTAGTTCACGCCGCTGTAGTACTATGGCTAAAAAAATTCTGTGTTTATTGCTCACAAGATAATGTCACACATTTCGATACAGAAAGAGTCCAAGTTACAAGAGTCACTTTTCATTTAATTGATGACTAGTTTCGGGTTACCTGAACCCATTATCAAATATTCTAGAAAACGGGTTCAGGTGACACGATACTAGTCGTCAATTAAATGTAGAGTGAATATTGGGACGTTCACTGTTTTTTGAACCGAACTGATTAACACGAGTCGCTGTCCTGTAGTTAACACAGCATACTGGAAATCCATAAAATATGGTACATGTTTTCAGGATAGTTGCAAGCGATGAAGTTTTCCATAGTTCCATTATATACGTTCCACATATGAATCTGGATATCACGACAACCGGCATGCGTTAGGCGTTGTGGACACTAGTGTTGTGAGATAGGACGCGAGGATGTCACTTGGCCGTGGGAGTTTCCACTTCTTCTAATTACTGTTCACGATGCCTTGCCCCATACTACGTATTCCATCCTTGTGCATAACGCATTTACTCCACTTAATGCTACAGCTATCTTCCATTTTGTAAATTAACACTTTCGGTGTTCCCAAGTGTGTTCTCACTGACACTGGCACTAGTATACGCTGTCCGTGGCACGGCTTATTACTTTATACAACGCTTGCTGTCATTTAAACTTACTTCCTAATTTCAATCATAGGAAACTAACTCAGCGCAAGAACTGTCTTTGTTATAGGACCTCCCAGAAAGCGATTTTTTTCCAAATTTGGAAAATCGTCTCTATCTTGGAAGCAATACGGACAAACCCGATTCTGACCGAATCATACTACGTCACAAATTGACCCTCAAGTGAACTATTTCCTTTGATATAGGTGGGATGTTGTAGCAAAACAACCAGACACCTCAAGCTACTAGAAACAGGACCAAGACCTCACAGCACTTCCCTGTGCATAAACCAGATAGAGATCTTCGTGTATTTTGAATGGATCTTCCAGCACACTTCAACAAGTTACGTTTAGCAGTGCTTTCTGATGTTTCTCATGGTATCGTTTTTGTTTCACTCTCCAGTCGTATGTGTGATAGCTCCTGCACATAAGTCTTCCTGCGGCAAAGTGAACGTAGCTCCATTATTCGAGGTGTTTCTTTTAACTTGAGACAATCAAATAACTCGGAAACGACGCGTTGCACGGAAAAAACGTTGGAAGTGTAATATTACCCCTAGTATAGGGAACATCTATCTGAGCTAGGACTAGCCTCCTCATAATCATCCCGCCTGCATGGGGGGGTCAACCTTATATTTTCAAATGAGTGTCCCCAATTTTTATTGAATATTCGGTTTCTAAGCCAAAATATACTTACTACTGTTTTCTACTTGTGGCAGATGGCGCTGTAATCGACAAATATAAATCGTGCCTCTTTTTGCAATTAAGAACAGAAGCATTTGACTCTAAATTCTATTTACGATGTAAAAGTAAGTCTTTATGTTGTAATTGTTGATATTTCTGTTCGAATTTTACTTTAGTGTTGCAAATATGATTGTATAATGTAATACGGTTAGGCTTTTCGAAGCTTGGTCAAAAATTATGTTTAGCTTGAGCCAAGAGTAGCAACGGGGATATAATAGTAATTCTCAGTGCTCATCGGGATGCTTGATTTCGGTGAGTCCCCTTGCCTCTCACTCTTGATTTCGGTGAGTATCCTTGGCAAGTGCCCCTTTCACTATCACTTCATGGACAGTTTACCTTATTAGAATGGCTGTGGTTTGTATTCCATCGGTACCCACGTAACGATCAGTGCGATAGTTGCGACGGTTGGATAGAAATACAAAATCAGTTAAGCTGACGACGGGCCTTAAGGGCGGCCACAGAAGTCAAGCGTTCCGGTAGTTTCGGTACACACCACGATCAACCCCGTAGAGAACAGAAAACTACGTTACCATGAAAGTAGCTTATGTACCAGAAACGTCAATGTGTAGCCACGTTATTTGTTCTGTACAAGCACATATGCAATACTCAAGTAACGTTTGAACATCACTGACAACCGTCAGAACACAAGGGTTACATTAACATCGCAAATGAAACGTAGAATCAAACATGTCAGTTTTTAATTGCAAAAGCAGGTAAACTTGATGTTTATCTACACTCCTGGAAATTGAAATAAGAACACCGTGAATTCATTGTCCCAGGAAGGGGAAACTTTATTGACACATTCCTGGGGTCAGATACATCACATGATCACACTGACAGAACCACAGGCACATAGACACAGGCAACAGAGCACGCACAATGTCGGCACTAGTACAGTGTATATCCACCTTTCGCAGCAATGCAGGCTGCTATTCTCCCATGGAGACGATCGTAGAGATGCTGGATGTAGTCCTGTGGAACGGCTTGCCATGCTATTTCCACCTGGCGCCTCAGTTGGACCAGCGTTCGTGCTGGACGTGCAGACCGCGTGAGACGACGCTTCATCCCGTCCCAAACATTCTCAATGGGGGACAGATCCGGAGATCTTGCTGGCCAGGGTAGTTGACTTACACCTTCTAGAGCACGTTGGGTGGCACGGGATACATGCGGACGTGCATTGTCCTGTTGGAACAGCAAGTTCCCTTGCCGGTCTAGGAATGGTAGAACGATGGGTTCGATGACGGTTTGGATGTACCGTGCACTATTCAGTGTCCCCTCGACGATCACCAGTGGTGTACGGCCAGTGTAGGAGATCGCTCCCCACACCATGATGCCGGGTGTTGGCCCTGTGTGCCTCGGTCGTATGCAGTCCTGATTGTGGCGCTCACCTGCACGGCGCCAAACACGCATACGACCATCATTGGCACCAAGGCAGAAGCGACTCTCATCGCTGAAGACGACACGTCTCCATTCGTCCCTCCATTCACGCCTGTCGCGACACCACTGGAGGCGGGCTGCACGATGTTGGGGCGTGAGCGGAAGACGGCCTAACGGTGTGCGGGACCGTAGCCCAGCTTCATGGAGACGGTTGCGAATGGTCCTCGCCGATACCCCAGGAGCAACAGTGTCCCTAATTTGCTGGGAAGTGGCGGTGCGGTCCCCTACGGCACTGCGTAGGATCCTACGGTCTTGGCGTGCATCCGTGCGTCGCTGCGGTCCGGTCCCAGGTCGACGGGCACGTGCACCTTCCGCCGACCACTGGCGACAACATCGATGTACTGTGCTCACGCCCCACGTGTTGAGCAATTCGGCGGTACGTCCACCCGGCCTCCCGCATGCCCACTATACGCCCTCGCTCAAAGTCCGTCAACTGCACATACGGTTCACGTCCACGCTGTCGCGGCATGCTACCAGTGTTAAAGACTATGATGGAGCTCCGTATGCCACGGCAAACTGGCTGACACTGACGGCGGCGGTGCACAAATGCTGCGCAGCTAGCGCCATTCGACGGCCAACACCGCGGTTCCTGGTGTGTCCGCTGTGCCGTGCGTGTGATCATTGCTTGTACAGCCCTCTCGCAGTGTCCGGAGCAAGTATGGTGGGTCTGACACACCGGTGTCAATGTGTTCTTTTTCCATTTCCAGGAGTGTATTACAGCTCGATCTTCCAGGAATGGAAAACAATCGTTTGAGTTAATCGTACGTATGTTTAGGTACAGGGTCAGCCAGTGAAGCGGGCAGATTGGAGATGGCCTTGACAGTTGGAATGTGAGTTGTGGGGGTAATGGTGGCCGGCTCCGTTCTACCTGCATGTCCCGCCATTTCGTTGCGATGGATCGTCGGACGGGTGAACTTCGCGGCTACGCGGTTAAAGCGTATTATACGAATGGTGAGAGTTTGGTGAAAACGCGACGTGCTTTTCGACGCCATTTCAACATACCGGGCAACAGGCCTGTTCCCTCGGATAACGCAATTCGTTCGTGGATAAACAACCTTGAACAAACTGGATCAACGTCTAAAAACGACGTGGGAGTGCAAAAACCGTTCGAACCCCTCAAAACATCGCTGTTGTTCAACAGGCACTACTCAGAAGTCCACGTCGATCTTCCAGACAACATGCTCTACGTTTTGGAATTAATTAACAGTTCGGTGAGAAGGATTCTACGTCAAGATTTACATTTTCACCCATACAAAATACAAATTGTGCAACCTTTCAAACCAAGTGACTATCAGAAACGATTACAATTTTTTGAAGAAATGGCCAGAAGACTTGAAGAAAATGACGACCAAGTAAACCACTTGTGGATGAGCGATGAGGTTCATTTCCACCTCTCTGGTTTTGTTAATAAACAAAACTTCAGACACTGGTCGGAGGAAAACCCTGGCGCACTTCATGAAACGCCTCTTCATGCTCAAAAAGGGACGGTTTGGTGCCCAATGTCGGCAAGAGTAGTCATAGGCACATTTTTCTTCGTGGATATCAGTGGAAGTGCTGTGACTGTTAGCTCTGTGCGTTACGTTGCAATGATCCACAAATTTCTTACGCCAGAACTGGCCCGTTTTCCAGTGAATGAACACACAATGTTCCAACAAGATGGGCCAACAAGCCACACTGCAAGAGTTGCCATGAATGCTGTGAATGCTTTGTTTCCAGGCAGCGTCATTTCCCCAAACGGGGATATCCCTTGGCCCCCTCGCTCGCCAGATTTGACGACCTGCGACTTTTTTCTGTGAGGTTAATTAAAAACAAAAGTTTTTTTAGAACGATCCATCCAGAACTATCCCAGCCATAAAACAACGAATTCGGGACGAAATTGAAGGAATACCAGCCAATATTCTGCAAAATGTGTTGGGAACTTCCAGGCCTGGCTGTAGAAGTACATAGAGGACATTTGGCAGATGTTATATTCAAAAAATACTTTTTTCACTTATTGTACAGTAAATGGCTACCTTTGTACTTTATATTTATAACCATTAAATTAAAAAAATAAATTTTCTTAAGGAATTAGTTACTTATTCAAATATTACCGTTTCACTGGCTAACCCTGCATGTAATCCGAGTATGCAATTAAAAGGGGGACGGTGTTCCCACTGTAAAACACAAAGTTGACTCCGTTCACGAAAGAGGGGCGGTTAGGAGGGGGCCAGTAGTAGCACAAACAGCTGCCCCGTTTACTAACATTAACTTTTCATCTAGAACGTTTTTCTCGCAAGATGCGTCGATTTCGAGAAACTTACTCGTCTGAAGATAAAAACAAACGCACTGTATGAAACAATCGCAATCTTGAACTACCGTGGCACTTCTGTCATACCGAACATTTGTAACATACAGCAGCAACCAGTTACGATTTTGTTTCCGTTCACTTCACTTAAAAAGCACAGTACCGATGCCAACAGATTCTTCACAGTTAGCTTACGTATTTTTATTAAAACGGATGAAGATCGATATACAGATATGTACCCCTTGAACAACAATTACTAGTTTCTAAAGTGCATCACATATAGTTGAGCTTTAAGACTCGTAAGTGTGCAAGACATGATATCACCAGTCGGAACATTTGTTTTCAATGTCTTACTCACTCCCTATGGTCCCCATTTTTATATTAGCGCTTTGGACGCCCATGTACGTTAAAATTACTTTTTATTTATATTCGTTAAATGTGAGAGAGTCAAAATACGTTGCGCATCTCAGTAACCTGCGTTGTCACCTAGTAAACTTGGATGACGAGGTTGACCACTGCATGTAACGGTGTTTTTAAAATAAAATGAACCATAACCAAATTGTAACTCGTTGCTACTTTACGTCATATACATTCTGTAACGTACAAATTTCCCGCCTCACAAAATTCAAGGTTCACCACATAAGGAAGCGCACGTAACTCCGTTGACGAAGTCACTAACCGGCTCAAGGTATCATGAATTCGCATACTGTCCAGATTGCCCGCAGAGGTAACAACAGGGAAGACCCAATACTGCAGGAGCACTTTTAGTCCATAGCCTCCAGCCAGACACAGGCAGAATTTTAAACGTTGTAGAGACGCAGCCGCGCGTGCATACACCGTCGCTCGACGTGGATGCAGGCCGATCGTTTATTCGGCGCTCACGGGGAGGACCATTTATCACGGCCGTACTGGGCTATGCATTTTATATGCCTACCTGTCTACCGCGGTGCGCCATAGCTGCCGAAATATCTGTCGGACAAATTGGCACTTCCCCACTGCCGCACTGCTCACGCCGTAATCACATTTCCAGTGTTCTCTGCATGACTGGTGTGAAAGGGACACTGTTGCTCTCCCGTATTCCAAATAAGCTTTGAAGACTCTGTTTCCGTTGTGTCCCGATGACCAGGAATCAGGTATGAACTGGTACTCTGAAGCATTGCTCCTTTTCTCATAGGCGTCATTTACTTTCCAATATCGGCGTAACAGCTAGGTAGTTGAGAGGTGGCAGAAACCCCCTCTCATATTTCTATCTTACTCTGAGTAATTCGATTTTCCTCTCTAATTGCATGTGTTGAAAAGTTGCTATTCCTTCACACGCGGACTTCCCACGCAGCGTCTCTCGTCACCCGGGTGGTCCGGTGACAGGCGAGTTCCACTGAGCTTGAAAGGGTTAAGCCGACGGGTGTGAGGGAGTCGAGTGGATGCTTTCCAGAAGCCGACATTGTCATAAGAGCGGGACGACACGCCCAGATGCGCCGGAAGGGGCGGCTGGGCTAGAGATTCCGTTAATTCGCAGAAACTTAGTGAAAAACCGTTTCTGGCGGACTACCAGCGAGGCGTGGGAATGACTTGTGTTCCCAGGCAGTCTTGGCGGGCAAATTCCCGCGTTTTCTGCAAAATCGTAACTGTGATTGGCTTGCTCAGGGCATAGCTCCGTGACGTAGCAAAATCGGCGCAGAAATTGGCGCTAAGAATCTCCATTGGTGGAATCGTAATGCCTCGGCAATAGAGTGGAATTTTCCGCCGGTTTTCGAGTTGCTGATTGGAACGTTTAACCACAGCCACTGTCGTGGGGGCGGGAATGTTCTGTGTTCGGCTTGTACTGGTGCTCTTGAGGGAGTCGGCTCTCGCTTTTCGGTCGGAGTAGGCTACAAGACTGAGCTCTCGCTGCTCTGGACAGCCTGCCTTCCATTGGCTGTCTAATATACTTTTATTTGATTGTAACTGTTTGACGAAGTTGCTGAAGTTTCGACTTCAACGTAACTTTCCGAGTACAGTTGGCAATTGAGCGTTGTGTGTACAAGCGGCCTATGTTGTCTGTCTGGAGCAGTTTTGGCTAAAGTTGACTGTGTCGAAGTTACTGTGTGACTTCGCTTGTTAAAATCAATCGCTGTACCATCAGTGATTGTGTGACGAGCCTTCTTCATCTCCCTCAGAGGCGCATTTGTATTGATAGGAAGTCTTTAGTCTGGAACAACCAGACCAGGATAATTTGTTTCGGCCTATACTCGCGACATAATCATCACCACGACGGGATGTCGAAACAACCAGCCATTGCTTCCGGTACGCCAGATCGTGACCCTGCAGTTAAGAAGACAGCTTGGTAATGTATGTCCGCAGCATCAGCAGATTAGGGAATTTGTTCTGTGATAGTCAGAGCTCAGCAGAGCGCATCTGTTCCCGTCTTTTCTTACGTGGTTCTGTCTTGGATGTTCATTGTCTGAGTTCTCACTATTGTAGCAGCAATTAATGTTGGATTGGCTGGGTGTTTCTCTTAAGATTTGAGTTGCAAGGGATTGGCTCCACATACCACTTCGTCATAAATGTCACAATCTAGTTTATGGACCACTTCACCTTCACAGCATTTATTTGAGTATCCAATTTGATCTAATTTGATGTATTGTAAATGTTTCATGTGTTTTGTTTATGATTCTGAGTTTTCGTGTCCGGATGACCAGGACCCAGGTATGAACTGGTACTCTGAAGCATTGCTCCTTTTCTCATAGGCGTCATTTACATTCCAATATCGGCGTAACAGCTAGGTAGTAACATAAGTAAAGTTGTAAAACGGATGAAATATTTACATTCAGGGTGTCACTGTCGGTTACTGTCATTGTAATTAAGAATGAAAGTAGCTTCTGATGGTATATCACAGCAAAGAAAGCGACAACTGTAACATAAGTTATTAACATCTAAATTCAAATAAAGTACGAGAACGCAACCGGGTGACGTCGTCGACCACCCCGATAATTCGACAGGTCACCACCCTGTCATTTTGAAGTCAAAACTAAAGCAAGTAAGCGCTGTGCAACTGAATTAAAACCTCGGTTTGCAGAACATTTCCGGAAAGGTAAGAGACACACACACGCGAACACACGCACTGTAAACACAAGCGTGACCACGAATATACCATGTGAAATGCATTCACTGACCTCCACCTAATGGCCCTTTTAGATTCTGATCAGGGTGCTCTTGGTCTGCATAAGCCGGGTGTCCATCGTATCCTTTGTGGTGTGTCATATATTGGTCGACTATCAGGATCGTGGAAGATCGGTGCACTAAGCATAAGCGTCACACAAGCTTACAACAGCCGAGGGAATAGGCTATTGCAGAACACTGTCTCGGCACAGCTATGGAATATATTAACAAGGTGATGATGGCATGCACCTCCAGCTATTGGAATAGTTGCTATTGTTGTGGTCTTCAGTCCTGAGACTGGTTTGATGCAGCTCTCCATGCTACTCTATCCTGTGCAAGCTTCTTCATCTCCCAGTACCTACTGCAACCTACATCCTTCTGAATCTGCTTAGTGTATTCATCTCTTGGTCTCCCTCTACGATTTTTACCCTCCACGCTGCCCTCCAATACTAAATTGGTGATCCCTTTATGCCTCAGAACATGTCCTACCAACCGATCCCTTCTTCTGGTCAAGTTGTGCCCAATCCTATTCAATACTTCCTCATTAGTTATGTGATCTACCCATCTAATCTTCAGCATTCTTCTGTAGCACCACATTTCGAAAGCTTCTATTCTCTTCTTGTCCAAACTATTTATCGTCCATGTTTCACTTCCATACATGGCTACACTCCATACAAATACTTTCAGAAATGACTTCCTAACACTTAAATCTATACTCGATGTTAACAAATTTCTCTTCTTCAGAAACGCAATCCTTGCCATTGCCAGTCTCCATTTTATATCCTCACTACTTCGACCATCATCAGTTATTTTGCTCCCCAAATAGCAAAACTCCTTTACTACTTTAAGTGTCTCATTTCCTAATCTAATTCCCTCGGCATCACCTGACTTAATTCGACTACATTCCATTATCCTCGTTTTGCTTTTGTTGATGTTCATCTTATATCCTCCTTTCAAGACACTATCCATTCCGTTCAACTGCTCTTCCAAGTCCTTTGCTGTCTCTGACAGAATTACGATGTCACCGGCGAACCTCATAGTTTTTATTTCTTCTCCATGGATTTTAATACCTACTGCAAATTTTTCTGTTGTCTCCTTCACTGCTTGCTCAATATACAGATTGAATAACATAGGGGAGAGACTACAACCCTGTCTCACTCCCTTCCCAACCACTGCTTCTGTTTCATGTCCCTCGACTCTTATAACTGCCATCCGCTTTCTGTACAAAATATAAATAGCCTTTCTCTCCCTGTATTTTTCCCCTGCCACCTTCAGAATTTGAAAGAGAGTATTCCAGTCAACATTGTCAAAAGCTTTCTCTAAGTCTACAAATGCTAGAAACGTAGGTTTGCCCTTCCTTAATCTAGCTTCTAAGATAAGTCGTAGGGTCAAATGGTTCAAATGGCTCTGAGCACTATGGGACTCAACTGCGGAGGTCATTAGTCCCCTAGAACTTAGAACTAGTTAAACCTAACTAACCTAAGGACATCACAAACATCCATGCCCGAGGCAGGATTCGAACCTGCGACCGTAGCGGTCTTGCGGTTTCAGACTGCAGCGCCTTTAACCGCACGGCCACTTCGGCCGGCAGTCGTAGGGTCAGTATTGCCTCACGTGTTCCAACATTTCTACAGAATCCAAACTGATCTTCCCCGAGGTCGGCTTCTACTAGTTTTTCCATTCGTCTGTAAAGAATTCGCGTTTGTATTTTGCAGCTGTGACTTATTAAACTGATAGTTCGGCAATTTTCACATCTGTCAACACCTGCTTTCTTTGGGATTGGAATTATTATATTCTTCTTGAAGTCTGAGGGTATTTCGCCTGTTTCATACATCTTGCTCACCAGATGGTAGAGTTTTGTCAGGACTAGCTCTCCTAAGGTCGTCAGTAGTTCCAATGGAATGTTGTCTACTCCAGGGGCCTTGTTTCGACTCAGATCTTTCTGTGCTCTGTCAAACTCTTCACGCAGTATCGTATCTCCCATTTCATCTTCATCTACGTCCTCTTCCATTTCCATAATATTGTCCTCAAGTACATCGCCCTTGTATAGACCCTCTATATACTCCTTCCACCTTTCTGCTTTCCCTTCTTTGCTTAGAACTGGGTTTCCATCTGAGCTCTTGATGTTCATACAAGTGGTTCTCTTATCTCCAAAGGTCTCTTTAATTTTCCTGTAGGCAGTATCTATTTTACCCCTGGTGAGGTAAGCCTCTCCATCCTTACATTTGTCCTGTAGCCATCCCTGCTTAGCCATTTTGCACTTCCTGTCGATCTCATTTTTGAGACGTTTGTATTCCTTTTTGCCTGCTTCATTTACTGTATTTTTATATTTTCTCCTTTCATCAATTAAATTCAATATTTCTTCTGTTACCCAAGGATTTCTACTAGCCCTCGTCTTTTTACCTACTTTGCTGCCTTCACTACTTCATCCCTCAAAGCTATCCATTCTTCTTCTACGGTATTCCTTTCCCCCATTCCTGTCAATTGTTCCCTTGTGCTCTCCCTGAAACTCTGTACAACCTCTGGTTTACTCAGTTTATCCAGGTCCCATCTCCTTAAATTCCCACCTTTTTGCAGTTTCTTCAGTTTTAATCTACAGTTCATAACCAATAGATTGTGGTCAGAGTCCACATCTGCCCCTGGAAACGTCTTACAATTTAAAACCTGGTTCCTAAATCTCTGTCTTACCATTATATAATCTATCTGAAACCTGCGAGTATCTCCAGGCTTCTTCCATGTATACAGCCTTATTTTATGATTCTTGAACCAAGTGTTAGCTATGATTAAGTTATGATCTATGCAAAATTCTACCACGCGGCTTCCTCTTTCATTTCTTAGCCCCAATACATACTCACCTACTACGTTTCCTTCTTTCCCTTTTCCTACTGCTGAACTCCAGTCACCCATGACTATTAAATTTTTGTCTCCCTTCACAATCTGAATAATTTCTTTTATTTCATCATACATTTCTTCAATTTCTTCGTCATCTGAGGAGCTAGTTGGCATATAAACTTGTACTACTGTAGTAGGTGTGGGCTTCGTATCTATCTTGGCCACAATAATGCGTTCACTATCCTGTTTGTAGTAGCTTACCCGCATTCCTATTTTCCCATTCATTATTAAACCTACTCCTGCATTACCCCTATTTGATTTTGTGTTTATAAGCCTGTAGTCACCTGACCAGAGGTCTTGTTCCTCCTGCCACCGAACTTCACTAATTCCCACTATATCTAACTTTAACCTATCCATTTCCCTTTTTAAATTTTCTAACCTACCTGCCCGATTAAGGGATCTGACATTCCACGCTCCGATCTGTAGAACGCCAGTTTTCTTTCTCATGATGACGACATCCTCTTGAGTAGTCCCCGCCCGGAGATCTGAATGGGGGACTATTTTACCTCCAGAATATTTTACCCAAGAGGACGCCATCATCATTTAATCGTACAGTAATGCTGCATGCCCTCGGGAAAAATTACGGCCGTAGTTTCCCCTTGCTTTCAGCCGCTCGCAGCACCAGCACAGCAAGGCCGTTTTGGTTATTGTTACTAGGCCAGATCAGTCAATCATCCATACTGTTGCCCTTGCAACTACTGAAAAGGCTGCTGCCCCTCTTCAGGAACCACACGTTTGTCTGGCCTCTCAACAGATACCCCTCCGTTGTGGTTGCACCTACGGTTCGGCCATCTGTATTGCTGAGGCACGCAAGCCTCCCCACCAACGGCAAGGTCCATGGGTCACAACGTGATCCGCTCTGTCCTGCGAAACCAGATTTCAGGTTCGTTTCTAATGTAAATCGGTTTCCTTAATAATACTATTGGAATAGTATTATTAAGGAAACAGTTGGATTTACATTAGAAACTAACCTGAAATCTGGTTTCACAGGACAGAGCGGATCAGGTTGTGCAAAGGGCCAAGGTCAATTACTGTTAGTTATACAAGAATACACACAACTCTATTCCTCAAACCAACACACAGTTTTCTGTTTAAAATAACAGAGATCAATTCACGGCTGAGAGCCCAAGTAACTTCTCCAGAATAAGTTTAAATGATTCCTTTTAAAACACCAGAATTTAGAGTAACGGCTGAAGGCCTTACTTAAGTAAAATTGTAGTATCTTCTAGGCTAAAAGCCGAAATAATATTTCAGATCAGCTAAGGAAACTCTTTAAAAGCCAAATTACGGCTAAAGGCCAAATTAAGGAAATTCAAATTAATTCTTTGGCTGAAAGCCCAAATAATTTTCTTTTTTTTTTTTACATAATAAATGAGAGGCTTTAAGGGTAAGCTTTTACACAGTACAACAAAAAACATCTTAAGAAAATTTTAAGTATCTTGTCGGCAGAAGGCCCGAACAATCAATCAAGAATAACTAAAGACAACCTTAAAATAAACATTTACAGAACACGGCTGAAGGCCGTTTGAAGAATTCCAGATAATTAAAGACAAACCTTACAGACAAGGATTTACATATTAAGCCACCGATTCTGAAACAAACGCGGCTCAAGGCCTAAATACAGAGCAACAAGAATTTTAAATGAAGGCCTAATCTTAAGGGGAGATGGTGGCAGTCTTTCACTGATATTTTTGTAAATGCTTATCTTTGACATTTTTTGTTCAATTTCATTGAAATTTTGCACACATATGTATAGAGAGAGATCTAATACGATTTTTAAAAAATTCAGAATTTTTAATAACAATATAATGCAGCGAGATAATTTTGAATTTTTTATTGTATTATTATTTTAAGGTACACTTTTTCATAATTTCGAGGCAAATTTGGCAAATATTTTAATGTTAAAATAATCTACCCTAATAGGTGTACAATTAAGTGCAGTAACTTTTTGGTACATTAATGCTATTATTTTCGGTGATATTTTGGATTCAAACATTTTTTACAAGCAAACTTTTAAATATATTATCAAGCACAAAACTCTGTATAATATCTCGATTAAAATTTTGTTTAACTTAAATATTGCTTCAAAGTAAAAGAGTAGGTGTGCTAAACTTCAATCCTTCCAGTAGTCTCTGATATATGTGTTCCTGAAAGCAGAAAACCTTAAGTTGCAGAAAAATCATTTTAAAGTTTGGATGAAATGGAAAAAAAATCTATGATACCTTAGCTAAAACTGCCCATATCCATATTCCATTTCTTCCTCATCTTCCTCTACAGCTCTTTTAGCTTCTCTGCTCCTTTGCCTAGCAATTTTTTATATGTCCTGGACTGAAGTCTTTGCCTTCGCGATTCTTTGCTTATTTATGATCTGCGGTATCTGCTCAGTGCACACTCCAGGTGTAAAGCCCAACTTGCTGAGGATGTGAAGTCTTGCCACATTCCCATCATTAAACACAGCTGCAGCTTCCATAGCAGAAATCTTCATCACCAAATTGGAAACTAACACAGTCTTCGGACATCTTTTCCAAATAAGAACATTGAAACTTTCATTTTTCCCATGTAGACATTTTTCTAGCAGTTCTGATGAAGCCAGTGCTCTAAAAGTTGGCCACTGAAACCTCATAAGGAAAGTTATTTTTATAGGTATAAGCTTCCCACTTTCCTTACTTTTCAAAATTTTGCACCATTCATTAGAACAGAGTCCATGTTGAGGTGTAGCGTCTGTCGACAAGTAATGAAATCAAATGGCCCATACTGCTTTCCTCATACTATCCAAGCTTGTAAGGTTACTTCTAATTGCAGCACCATAAAAGACTTGTAGGCTGTCAATTCTATTCTTTGTTAGTCTGTTTTTACCTCCCAGTGGCTTCCCATCCTCTAGTAGCTTGCCTTTATTGTCTGAAACAAGTCTTCGGAGTCGTCCACCCATCATATTCTGAATATGGCCTAAGCACTCCAGTTTCTCAATAGTGCAATCTTTTACCTAGGGCTGACTTTCAAGTACATTCTTGAAAGCACTAGAGTCTCCATCTCCTAAATACCGTATGTATCTTACTCCATACTTTTGCAAATATTTATGGAAAATGAATTTCCTACCTGCAGCTTCCATCCCACCACTGTAGCCTGCATAATTTCTGCTACAAACAGCTTTATGGGCTTCTTGCCATTCTGTTTCTTATCTCCATCAATATATTTTTTGTCCAAGGAACATGCAGAACAATATTTAGACATCACCTCTAAGTCAAATACTTTTGAAGTGTCGACACCAATGATTTTTGAAACTCCATGCGGCGAAGTATGCCCCCTTTTCAGCCAGGAACTGTCACAGGAAACTGCTTTATCGTTGCTATTAGTTGCTTCAAAATTTTCTTGAATTTCCTCCAGGATTGCCATTTTCATGCTCTCTTCACTTACTTCTGCAACTGTATTGAGGAGAGCAGTATTCATTGCAGAAAATTTGAGGGGAGAACCAGGCATATTCATAATACCACATAAAAGTTTTCCACCATCTCTTCCAATCCCTACACATCTTAGTCCATAAGCAAATCTCATATTGACTTCATAGATTCTATTACTGACCTTTGATGTCTTGAATGGTCTGTCAGCATCAAAGTTTAGCACAAGATGTGCAAAGTGCAAACCAAACCTTCTCACTTTCCATCATCAACAAAATCCACATTTCCTCCACAAACAGAGCACTTGCAGGGTTTTCAAAGTGCTTCTGCCACCATTTCCAGATCCATAATTTCGAAACCTGTATTTCTGTCATGATTTGTTTCTTCTGACACAATCCCAGTCCCTAGTTTTATTTTAGATGCACTTGGAGACAAGCTAATGTTTGCATCTGCAGGCCCGACCCTAACCTCAATGTCAGTTTTTCGCTTTATATTGGAAATATGAGACTTACTATATTTTTTAAATACTTTACCAAGCCTAGGCATTGTAAAAAGGGATCAACAGATTCAACCTTGCACAAAGAACGGCACAATAAATCAAGTGTCACTCGAATTCCACTGAACACCACAACAATTGTTTACAACACTCCACAGCCTTCTATATCACACTGATTCAACCAGAAAATAGCTCAACAGCCTTCTTTATAACACTGCTGTTTCGTATACAAAAAATCACAGCCTTCAAAAGCTATATTTTCTAGGTTCACAGGCTAAATTCTGCAATAAAATTGCAATTGAAAAGCGGGCTTGGTGCATTACACTGCTTAGGGTTTTAATTTTTTATGCCATTTCTAGATCGAATTTCAAGGAAAAAATTTGCGATAATATCAATTATATTTACTATCAAATAAGCAAATAAAAATAATTTGTAAATTTTTCATTATTCTGCCACCGTCTCCCCTTAAAATAGTTGTCATGAAGTTCGTCTGAAGGCCATATACTAAACATAAACAGACAATATTAATACACTGTTGAAGGCCTGGCACAGTAACTGCAACCAAATTAAACGACAATCACAAACAAAAAACAGTGGTACTCATAAGTTTTCCAAGGGTCGGATGTTCTCCATGTTTTATACGTACAACACATCGACGGAGATACAGTTACGTAACATCTGTGTGGGCAGGACTCGTGGGCCAGGCAATGCTCAACTGGCACTCTGTAATCCTTTGCCATTTGGTTCACTTACTGTCAGTACTGAGGAGCATATTGTTTGACTACTTCCCTCCCGTCCGTAAATGGCCGCTGTCCCTGCCCGAGGTCGCAGCTTTTGTTCCAAGCTATCCTCACTTTGCGGCAAGGATGAAACTTGAGCAGTACTGGGAATGGAATGCAGCCAGGCCTTCCTGTTGGCTGCATCGCACATTGACCTCTCAACTGTGGAAATGGACAGAAGATCCACATCCCAGCATAAAGATTGATTGGAGGAGAACATATAAGTGACAATCAAAAAGTTTCCACGATGAAAGAGAAACTCCGATGCCTGCCACATGAGAACATTGATGTAACGCAATGGCGCAAGTGAAAATCTGTGCCGGACCGTGACTCTAACCTGGATTTCCCACTTCACGGGAGTGGTCACCGACCAACTTCAGCTATGTAAGCACGCTTCGCGTCCGGCGCATAGTCCAGGCTTGTCACACACTACTTCCGTAGCGCCCACCCTGTCCATTTTCCTCATTGCTCGCAGAAGTTCGCACAATCCCCACAAGAGGTCGGACCCAGATTGCATCCATACTGAAGATTTCATGAAATTCCGTCAAAGCTTGAATATTACTATTATGTGTGCGGTGTCTGTTCTTTCGGACATGTCCGGAAAGCTAAAGCGCAGACACACACACAGTGTGAATAGTAGCACCGACACACAACAACAGACGACCAATCCCAGAAGCTGTCTATAGTGAAAATTACCAAATGGTTGAGGTAGCATTATCTTTGTCACTCTGTAATTTGCAAAGGAGAGATCCGAATTCCGATCATTATTTAAGCAAAAAGCTCCTTGTATATTTACAAGTTTTGAGCCTTGTGCGGCTCGTGGTAATTCCGTTTATTGTTTGTCATCTTCTCTTACTGTACTGCTTCCTCGTTCTCTTATTCCATTTACTGGCGTCAGTAACTTCCTGCCTTACCTGCCCGTGAGTGGCAGCAGCAGCGCTTATCGATCTGTGCGCTGTCGTACTATCTCTGGATCGACCGCTATTATTTCCGGGTTGTCGTGTGCCTGGAGTTCAGATGGAAGCTCAGTCGGGACACAGCAGCAGTGAGTCGGCGACGGAGCGCCAGTGACGTGCGGACAGCCAGTGCTCGCCGACCGCTGGCGACACACATGAACTGTCCGGCGGAAGGAGATTGGAGCGGGAGGACCGTTGGTTGGTGGTTCGGTTGGTCGTCTCATCGGGCGACCTGCATTCGGTCTTATGACCGTTTCTGGGCCTCGTCACTAGGTCAACGTGCCGGACTTGGGTCAGTTCCTTCCTTGTTCAGAGATGTCGTGGCCAATGGGTAAGAGTTACATTTGCATGGATGGGTCTGAGCCAGTGCGCCCGGGTCGCCGTGTCTCCGAGTTCCGAACTGACATGGAGTTGAGTCGGGTTGGAGCTGCAGTCAGCTTCGGACAGCCAAGACTCGCCGACCGTTGCCGACCCACGTAACTTGAGTGGGAACGACCTGGGTGGTCGCTTGTGGAAACTCTCTGTGTGTGTCGAATTGATTCTTCCTTGTTGTTCCAGTGATTGCTTTTACGATTGTTCGGGTTCTTGTGCAAGTGTGTTTACGTGAAACCGTGTGTAGCTTCTGTGATTTCCACTGAGCAGATGAATGCTGTCTGCGTACTGGTGTAGTCAGTCGGTCGGTTAAAATAGAGCAGCGAGTGTTTCGGGTGGAAGGGAATTGATTAGGCTGTTGGTTGGTTCCTCAGTCGTCCCTAGGTCGTTTTGCCACCCGATTGTTCAGTGTTGCACTTGGCTGCCTGACTCACCTAAACTGTGGTTAGAGTTTCCTCCCCAGACCATTAACTGCACGTGAGTATTCTCGGTCATTAAGGTATTTGGAAGTAACAAACACTAAACTAAGCACTATATTATAATAATGTCACTTAAAATAATTAATTATTGTATAGTCACTGTTGCAAAATACTAACACGAATTCTTTACACACGAATGGAGAAACTGGTAGAAGCCGACCTCGGGGAAGATCAGTTTTGATTCCGTAGCAATGTAGGAACACGTGAGGCAACACTGACACTATGACTTATCTTAGAAGATAGGTTAAGGAAAGGCAAACCTACATTTCTAGCATTTGTAGACCTATAGAAAGCTTTTGACAATGAAATGATAATTAAATAGACACCCTAGCTGCAGGCAGGCGTTGATACACTTCATTGGGGACATGTTGAAAATGTGTGCCCCGACCGGGACTCGAACCCGGGATCTCCTGCTTACATGGCAGACGCTCTATCCATCTGAGCCACCGCGGGCACAGAGGATAGTGAGTCTGCAGGGACTTATCCCTTGCACGCTCCCCGTGAGACAATGTTGACTGGAATACACTCTTTCAAATTCTAAAGGTGGCAGGGATAAAATACAGGAAGCGAAAGGCTATTTACAATTTGTACAGAAACCAGGTGGCATTTATAAGAGTCGAGGGGCACGAAAGAGAAGCAGTGGTTGGGAAGGGAGTGGGACAGGGTGGTAACCAATCCCCGATGTTACTCAATCTGTATGTTGAGAAAGCAATAACGGAAACTAAAGAAAAGTTTGGAGTAGAATTAAAATCCATGGAGAAGAAATAAAAACCTTGGCGTATGCCGATGACAGTTTAATTCTGTCAGAGACAGCAAAGAGCAGTTGAACGGAATGGACACTGTCTTGAAAGGAGGATATAAGATGAACATCAACAAAAGCAAAACCAATATAAAGGAATGTGTTCGAATTACATCAGGTGATGTTGAGAGAATTAGATTAGGAAATGAGACACTTAAAGTAGTAGATAACTTTTGCTGTTTGGACTGTAAAATAAATGTTGATAGCCGAAGTAGAGAGGATATAAAATGTAGACTGACGATGGCAAGGAAAGCGTTTTGAAGAGGAGAAATTTGTTAACATCGAGTATAGATTTAAGTGTCAGGAAGTCTTTTCTGAAAGTATTTGTATGGAGTGTAGTCATGTATGGAATTGAAAGATGGACGATAAACAGTTCAGCCAATTGAAATGTGGTGCTTCAAAAGAATGGTGACGATTAGATGGGCAGATCTCGTGATTAATGAGGAGGTACTGAATAGAACTGGGGAGAAGAGGAATTTGTGGCAAGAAGAAGGGATCGATTGCTAGGACACATTCTGAGGTATCAAGGGATCATCAATTTAGTAGTGGAGGGAAACGTGTGGGGAGGGGAGGGAGGGGAGGTAAATGTCGTATGAATACACTAAGCAGGTTCAGAACGATGTAGGTTGCAATAGTTACTGGGAGATGAAGAAGCTTGCACAGGATAGATTAGCATGTAGAGCTGCATCAAACCAGTCTTTGAGCTGAAGATCACAACAAGAACAAATATAATGTAGAATAATTGTTATATTATTGTAAATATTTAGTATTAATAAAATAACAATACCTTATATTGTAGTATTTTATTTCTAAAGTCGGTATTTCAATACCTTATCGATCATCAGAGAAAAAGTTCCAATTTGTTTGATGACGATTGAGAAAGACATGAGATTCGACATACAAGACAAGGGGATCCCATCTTTGAGTTAAATAGAACTTTGGAAGACTTGCGATAAAATAAGGCAGACGAATAGACAAAATCCACAGAAATTTCTGAAATCATTGGGGAAAACAGCAACGAAAGGGCAAACTGTCATATGCACACCCCAGAAGATAGAAAGTGCAGAAAAATGTGAAAACTAACGGTTCCTGCATTCTAGTTGCTGATAAGAATTATATATAACAGTGACTTCCATGTCTTGCTTTCAAGGCGGGGGCCGCGTTTGCGAGTCTGAGCCATACGTTAATTTGACGTGTGTATGAGCCCCTCTTGACTGCCTGGCCCGATTGTCACTCATATTTTATGTTTCCATAATTATTTGGTGGCACCTGCAGATGAAGCTGAAGTTTTCCAAACAACCGCTCCAATAAGCAGAAATTACTGGCAACTAATATGGATTTCTTATTGTATTAATAAATACTTAGGACGATGGTGGAAGGATGCAATGTGGTTTTCATGTATTGAAATCAGAAGTTATTGCTAGTGCGTTAACTGAATAGTGATAGAAGCAATGATTAAGAAAGAAACAGTACGTACATACGATCGCAGGGAGAAAGAAGCCTCCTGACTGAACCGCTTAAAACGCCTTTCTCGGTAGACAAACCGTTTGGATCGGCGGGAAGATCTGTTGGCTTCCTGATCTGCATTGAAAATTTCCTAGGACCAAGTGTGAAGTACAGACTCTAATGTAGCCACTTTCGGCAATCAAAGCTGATGGTCTGCCGCGTTGGTATACTAACTACTTAAATTATTAGTATATCAATAGGTATCACCATTAGGGTGTTCAATAAATCGTATTTTCAATTTAAAGGCATCTATGCTCCATAGGCTTAATTACTTGTGTGGTGTAATAATTAGTTTTATTCTTTAATTCTTTATTCATCAAACAAATGTATGATACATGATAACCCACTACCTTACACATTAGTGGATCTTAATTATCTACAATATAATGATTTTATTAGCAGCATTTATTCTATTCTAAATTTTCTACTTTCTGACTTCTACAGGATATGAGGATGTTCTTTACGCTATGGGTAAGTACTACTATCTCTTAAATGCTATCCTAACTATACTAGCAAGCTAACTCCTACAACGTTACAAACGTGCCAGTAAATCTATAAACCTACAATTTTTTGGCCGTGCTCACCGAGCTAACCCCAGTGGGCGTACCCCTGGCACTGGACTGGCCTTAACTGGAAATCGCTGCAGGCATTGTTAATGAATATTCAAAGAACTACTTACTGCTTAAAAACTACCTAACCACTATTAGTCATCATTCGTGTGCAGAGTCAAATCTCAATTTTCACACTCTCCCCCTGTTCCAAGACGTGGCGGATTCCGACCGTCACGGCGATCAACTATCCACGTCCTGGCGGAATGGCATCTGTGGAGGAAATGTCGTTTTATGTTCTACTATTCATAGATTTCCCATACGATATTCTTGCACGACTTTTGCTGATACCTCGCTGGCAAGACTATCGATGATTCTAAATACAGTCACACGAGGGGTAACCGTCTTCTCGAACCGGCAAAGATATGCCGGGTACAGCCCATGCCCCATAAGGAAGTGAAGCAATCCTTTACTAGGTTTAAAGTGCGTGAGTTGGAGCCGTTTCTTCTTTATCCCAAAAGTTCCTGCAATAGTTCTTCACCCCGTCTTCTGACTGCCAATTTGTCTCCTACCCGCACCCCCAGAATATGTTCAGTTTTTTTCAGTTTCCCCACTTTTGACCCAGTACCAAGTTGCTTGTTCCCTGATTTTTATATCTAAGGGACGTAATCCCATGATAATCAATAGTGCCCCCGCCCCCCCCCCCCCCCCCCCCCCAGGAGATTTTCGGTAAGCTCCAATCGAACGTAAAAGCGTGTTGCGCTGCACAAAATGGCAAAATTTTGTAGAGCACTTGTCTAAGAAAGGCAAAGGTCCAGAGTTCCAGTCTCGGTCCGCCACACAGTTTTCATATGCCAGAAAGTTTCATATCGGCGCACCTCCACTGGAGAATGAAAATCTCATTCAGGATTTCGATAGACGTATGATTTGCAGCGGATGTTTTTTGGGTTGTGTCATAGTGGTGAACCATGCTATGATCATAATGTGATCAAACTCTTTCAGAGCTATATCCCACAACAACCTACCCTTCCCTCTCACCAAACTCCCCACCCCAAGAGATAATATGTTGAGAATCGAAGCTAGTACAAGGACTGGCATTTGCCAGTTTAAACAAATGGAATTTACTGCAAATAAATAGTCTGTAAGAACGATTATTGTACTATTATCGTTGTCGAACGACCACTTCAAATACAGGAGAGTGTGCGTACGAGTGGATTTAAAGTGGAAAGAAGACATAAAATTAATCGTAGAATTGGCAGCTGTCTGACTGAATTTAATTCAAATTGAGTTAATGTAATCCATCTACGAAATATATTTCTAACGAAACACTCGTTTCATCGATACTTGACTGTAGGCTGTCAATATGGGGTCCTTAGCAAATATGATTGGAAAAGGAAATAGAGAATATGCAAAGAAAAACAGTCATTTCGTGAAAGATTTAGTTGGTAAGCTCGTACAGCTCCAGAGGCAAATGATGCAAGAAAAGCATTTTGCGTCACGATATCGTTTGCCGTTGAAATACCGAGAGTGTAAGTTCCTAGATAGTCAAGCAACAGGTTATGAGGGCTTGAACTCTGCTGGGAGACATTCAATAAGGTGTCTCGATGTTGGTGGAGGAATTGGTGCACATTGTTCCTCAAGAGTCGAAACTAGTGAAGGTACTGATCATGGACGCCGGGGATTGGATTGAAGCCGACATTCTAACAGATCCTAAAGGTGTTCCATACGGTTGAGATGGGGACTGTGAGTAGGCCAGTCCATTTCAGGAATCTTATAGGCTACAAAGCACGCTTTAAGTTATGTTGATTGATTTGATCCATTATAAAAGGTTTTGAAAGCCTGCGACTGTGAAAACAATATGTTTGTTTATAAATAATTCTTCTACTACCGGTCACGAGTTTCTTTATTTACTTTTCACACAACGCCTTTCGGGAAATGATTCCCATTTTCATACACACAAAAAAACGCACTTGAAAATGGGAATCATTTCCCGAAACGCGCCGTGTGAAAAGTAAATAAAGAAACTCGTGACTGGAAGCAGAAGAATTATTTATAAAACTCATGTTGATACAATCGTCATCTCTGAACAGTTCCTCTACTGTACACAGTATACATTGTTGTAAAATCTGTTTTATCATGCCGCGTTTACCGTTTTCTTAAGCGCAATGAGAATACTACGCCCTAACCATGCACAACAATCCAGTACTGTAACACCATCTCCTCCGTTCTTCACTGTTGACGCTTCGCATGATGGTAGTTAACGTTCTCCATGCATTCGCAAAACCCAAACCCTTTCACCGGATTGCCAAAGTATATAGCGTGATTCATCCCAGGAAATCAGTCGTTTCTGGTTCAAATGGTTCAAATGGCTGTGAGCACTATGGGACTTAACATCTGAGGTCATCAGTCTCCTAGAACTTAGAACTACTTAAACCTAACTAAGCTAAGGACATCACACACATTCATTCCCGAGGCAGGATTCGAACCTGCGACCGTAGCGGTCGCGCGATTCCAGACTGTAGCGCTAGAAACCGCTCAGCCACTCCGGCCGGCAGTCGTTTCTGGTCATCCACTATACAACGGCGTTGGTCTTTACATCAGATACGTGTGACTTATGAGGAGCTACTCGACCATTAACTCCCTATTCTCAGTCATTGTGTTAGTTGGGCTGCTGGTAGCACTCTGAAACCTCCACTAATTTCTTGTTAACAACCACCGTCCGCGACCCTCGACGATCCAACAGTATATGAGGACATCCTGGTCCTGGGATAGCAGTGGTTGTTACTTAGCGTTTCCTCTTCACAATCACATCGTCATGGTCGACAAGGCTGCTTTAGAAGGGTTGAAATGTTCCTCATAGATTTGTTACTCAGGTGACACGGAATGACTAGTATACGTTCGAAGTGACTGAGCTCTCGTGATCGACACATGCTGTTACTACTGGTTCTCCGCTGGCGACACGACACTCCCCGCTTTCTTTTATTCTGTCGGGTCCGCCACTGTGATATTTACTGATCAATTTCGAGTTACGTAGGGGTGTCTAGATACCTTGATCAGTTACTGTGTAGTAGCTACTGTAACGTATAACCTGCAAAAGGCCATGAAGGTAAAATTACAGAAATTCCATTTGATATGGAAGCTAACAACAAAGGTTCTTCTCACGTAGAATTCGTAGTTAGAACAGAAAATGGGAAGTGGGAGTAGTACACGAAGTACCCTCCGCCATTCACCATAGGGCGGCTTGTAGAGTAGTAGATGTAGATGTGTAATTGTCGCTTCTTCAGCAGCGAGTTTACGGAGATGAAACGCAGCGCTACGTGGCCTCTTCCGCGTAATTAATTTTCTTTTCAAAGCTTGCCTCATCTCTTCAGAGAACGGACTCGCGTGTGTCTGGCGGACCGCTCGTCTTGCGGTCTAATGCACACTTGTTGTTTGCGTCACGAGATGACGTCCCGCGCCTTTAGAGAGCAGAGCGGGCAGACGTCACCTCCCACGGCTGCGGGGAAATGAGAGAATGGAATTTTTATGAGGAGGCGGCGGCGGCGGCGGCGGCGTCTTGCGTGGGCCGCGCGTCGGCCGGCAGACAGGCTGTCAGGGAAGGGCGCGCAGGCATCCCCAGGGCGCGCCGCCTACAGCAGCGGCGGCGGGCTCAACAGGCGCGCGCCTGCCACGCCACTGTGCTTTGTCGTCAAATAATGCCGCGTCTACACCGCGATGCGGCATGTCTGCCCGTGTACGTGATACGTGTATGCCAACCGTGTATCGTAGTGAAGTCAACAGCTCCCAATATTCCCCTCTTAGCATTACCCTAAAATTACATTTCCCTGGGATTCCAGACAGAACGAAATCAGTGTATAGGTTTCCACAGCCAGTGCAGTTTGTACAAAATTGTTTTGGGGATTAGACTGCGTCTTTACGAATCTCTAAAATTACTATTAAAACGATGCCTAGACCGGTTTTGCGACTTGAACTTTCATGTCGCCTTGAAAATCACCGTTGTACAGACTATCGAAGAGGCAGTTTCATAGTTGCGTTAGCGTTTCATAATGATGTGGGCCAACATATAAAGTAGATTATACATTCATCACGAAAAGTCTCCTGAAATTGTTTGTTCTCTAAAACTATCTGCTTCTCAACGTCTCCTTCCGTCTCTGTCTCGCTACCAACCCTACAACTCACACACACACACACACACACACACGCACGCACACACACACACACACACATTGCTACTGGGCTTTATGCAATGCGCAATGCCTTCAAATACCATGCATAGGATCCCCATACTCCCTCGCTTACTGAGCACTAACTATTAGCCCTCGTACGCCCGGTTACCGTGCGGTGTAACACACGGGTTTCTGGGCTGGGAAGGAACGCCTGGTTCCCGGCACGAATCCGCCAGGCGGACTTGTGTAGAGGTCCGTTGAGCCAGCCACTCTGTTCTCCATGTACGCGTACACCACCATTACTCTACCACGCAAACATACGGGTTACGTCCCCTGGGGGGAGGGGGGGGGGGCGGCCGCAGTGGCCGAGCGGTTCTAGGCGCTTCAGTCTGGAACAGCGCGACCGCTACGGTCGCAGGTTCGAATCCTGCCTCGGACATGGATGTGTGTGATTTCCTTAGGTTAGTTAGGTTTAAGTCGTTCTCAGAGCCATTACAACCTCGGGGGGGGGGGGGGGGGGGGGGTGTCCACCGGGGGCCGAACCTCACGCTAACCCTGAAAGAGTGGTTCGGTGTGGGGCGGAGGAGGGGTGAAGTGGACTGCGGTAGTCGTCGAGTTGTGCACCACTGCAGCTGCGGCGGAGACGGAACCTCTGCATCGTTTCTATGCTCCCGGTTAACATACAATACATTACATACAACTATAAGCCCTACAGAAAAAATGAAACCGACTTCTTAGTAGGAAATTTAATAATATGCTTAAATTCAGTACTGGGATGCGTTTTCACTAGAAGCCGTAGTTTTCGAATTATTGAAGGAAAACGTTCCAAAGTTGCTTTCAAACGCGTATTTTTTTTCTTTCATCAATCTAAAACCGCAGCCTTCGGCGAAACAAATCCCAGTACAAAATTTAGCTACTTTAGGTTTTTCTATACAAACGTCCTGTTCATTTTGTTGTATGCTTTATAATTTGCACGTAGCGAGCGACACGATATGAAAGTCTTGCGCCTGCTGTTTAAAAGCAATGCGGGCTGCATAAAACAAGGGGCAGCAGCAGCTGAATCACAATATACTCTCTCTCTCTCCCCGTCCCTATCTCTCTCTCCCCGTCCCTATCTCTCTCTCTCTCTCTCTCTCTCTCTCTCTCTCTCTCTGTTACAATCATACACAGTGCCGTCACACTAGATAAAAAATGTGCAGCAGAGATGACTGGGGAATAATTCTGCTATTATAAGTGCCGTAAATAGGAAAATCCCCTGACAAAAGCGACTTTGACAGGGCAGATTTTATGGCACCATAACTGTCCCCAGTGTTCGGAACAACGACTTTACAGCTTTTCAAAAGGTTTGCGGCACGTAGATATGGAATTAGACTAGTTTCACAAACGTCCGTTTACTATAGATTTATGGAACATCCACTCCTGGTCATTAGGATCACCGCAGTAGTAAGAGCAGCAAATAACGAAATGCTAATACAAATGTATGGGACTTCGGGGTGTACAGGATGAGCAAAGTAATACCTCAGACAGCAGAAATGGCTCGAACCTGACGGGACACCGAGCTGAGCTGAGCTTGGAAGCAGAGAAGGCAGCGTAATTCGATGCTGCTTCAACTCTATGCGATTGGCTAGCGAGTGTTCGATGACAGTTTCCCGCTCTGAGTGGCTGAGAGATTTAGAGAACGTCAGGCCAATAGCTGAACACCTTATCGAGGTAGGTCAAAAAGTCTGCCATCTTGCGTTGTCTTGCTGGAAGACAACGTAATGGCAACTTCAAAACTAGGGCACAGTAACAAGCTTTAACACAGGAAATGGACGTTGCTGTTTATATTACCAGCTATTTTATCTGAAGGCGATTGTGTTGTGTACCTAGCGACATCACCTACTACCACACCTGGAGCTGTGCCTGTATGTGGAAGGCGTATGCAGCCTGCTGCATTTCGTTTCCTTCGTAGCCCCTACATACAGGTACGTTCTTCGTGATCTTATAGAAGAGTTGTCTGAAAAGACGACGTCGGGGCATTCCATTGGTAGTCCTCAGCTGATGCAGTGAAAAACAGCAAAGACATGCGCGCATTAACGATGTGCCGTACCATTCAGTCGTCAGCTGAGCACTTCTTCACAGCGAAAAACTCAGCGAACTACTACTTTCATTAAACTGTTAAAGTTAACTATCCCTTAGCGAAACTGCAGCTTTCTTAATATTATTTTACTCAGTGCATATTTTTGGCTTGTTTACGTGTGAAGCTGACGTATAATTTTCGAAACCAAAATCAGCTGACTAGTCTTTCCTGTTTGTGTACAACACAATGATTATATCAGCAAACTTTCACCTTCCTTCATATCGGTATTTTTTACCATTGTTATGCCGTGTGAGGACCTGCGACTACATCCACCGCAAATGCTTATGCTGAGGTTCACTTTGTTTGTTGACAATACTAAATAAACTATAGGAAAGAATCGTAGCTTTCTTACTTTTGGTCATCAAAAGTGGCAGCGATTTCCCGGACTATCAAGAGATGCCGCAGTGGTGGCCGCCGTGCTCACGGTCTGTGGTACTCCAGACGTCGACGCGCTATCCGTGTGGGTACTTGTCTTGCTGCAGACAAGTTCATCTCCCTATTCAAGGTACATGCAGTAACAACAGTACATCTCGGAGAGATGATCGCGGGGGGCCATTGATATAAAGCACGGAACTGAGTACGCCCCTTCTGGACCTATACCATTATAGGTGTTGGTCGTGATCCAAAGCGAGCATTAATATCGACGAACGATAAAACTCAGTCTCGAAAGGTCATCATCTAACCGCCCTCGAAATACCACACCTGCTGCTGGACGTTTCTTCTCTTTACACGAGGCATAGAAATGGAATTCCTGAACGCAATATCTACTGATTAGTCTTTCGTTGTATAGATAATTCAAATAGCTTCTGCCAACTTTAAAAGACTACTTTATAACACTCACAGTTTCCACATAGAGGCAAGCAGTACACTTGACGTCAGCTTGTCCCTTGTTGCTTGCCACCTTCTTGGTGCTCCGATTTCCATGGCCAACAGTGCTTGCTGGGACAAATCGTCTGAAAGGTCTAACTTGAACAATGCGAGTACTGACTATGTGAAAGTAAGCTTCGTCTCTTCTGTTCCGAGCAAACAGGAAACAGCGAAGTTGGACAGCTAATCGCGTACTACTGTCATGAGCAACTTTAATGACGGCGAAATCACGAGTAGGTGACAAGGTGTTAGCCGTCCACACAATAGAATGTGGATGTCGGAGGCTTGCCGACCGAATGTTAAAGCAGCATGGACGACAGAGTACCACAATGGTGATGACGGAAGTGCTTCTGAGTGCACATTGTTGAATATGGAGCTCCCTGGTAAATGATTTCTACTTGTTCTTGTGTTCAGCCAATAACATCGTTGACTTGCACTGGTTATGGGATTATAGATATTGAGCTGTGGAGCAATCACACTTGAATGTTATGTAATATCTGTGTGTATGTGTGTGTGTGTGTGTGTGTGTGTGTGTGTGTGTGTGTTGTTCAGCCTCTCTTTAGCTTGCAGTTGTAGTTTTTGTCCTCATTAAAATGATAAAAACGGAAAATGGACAGCATTTTTGTAGATCTACAAGAATACTATCCTTTTAAGACCAAGGGAGCTACAAATTAATAGTGTTCTAACAAAATGGAGAATTGCTCAAGGAAAACAATTACGCAAAGAAGAGGACAGAGACGAAAAATTAGCTCCCAATGGCGTAGTAATAAATCCACTGTCATCATTGTTTCCCCCATCACTGTCTTCTTTCAGAGGACAGCACGTTCTGGTGCCTGTCGGCTGCTCGATTTGTTCGACTTTTAGTTAGGGATAGGTACAATAATACATCTAAGTAACAAAACACTGAAGGGGAATGTATTACACAGTGTTACACAGAACTGTGACGTGTCGAGAACAGAGCCAAAAAATTGAGACCGTATAAGTAAAATGAATCCAAATTATAAGAACTGCGTGGTATCCACATGACAACTATGACAACCGGATATTCAAGATAATAGGATTTTAAACTCCAGTTATCATTTACTGTCCTGTAATAAGACTGTTCGCGTGCACACTATAAATACACCGATCTTCTCGTGCGGCTTAATGCGCAGTTCCCTAGATTTCCAGACAAGGGGGTGAGGGATAACAGACCGAATTCTCGCGGCAGATTAACCACAATCGGTCTAATAAACAGTAGCCTATGTGGCTGTTGGACAATTTACCAAGCCCGTCTAAACAAATACTGGACTAGTCAGCAATCCCCACCTCAGAAAGTACGTTGCAGGAACTGTGGTAATGCGATAACAGACACACAACAGAGCTACACGATGACGCACATGGCTTCCCTCCCTCAGCTTAATCGATGACTGTGGCGTCCGGTCACCAATGGACTAAGTTTTAAGAATCACCAACAACGGACCCCACACTACGCGTTGACCACTAGAAAACAGGTAGAGAGATACTACATCCATACTAAAGTATAAGATTTTCATCACCAGAAGCGAAAGTACACCTCCATCTCGACTACTGAAAATTCTGAGTGATATTACTGGCGTGTCGCAAAAGCTGTCATACGCCGAGGCCATATGGCAACACCACCGTCGATCTGGTTGCCGGCTCAGCCTCTGCGATAAGACGACATTCTGGCTCCGCCAGTTGCAGCGCGACCTGCGGACAGCCTTCGCGTACACTAGATCAAAGCACGTAGGGCGTGTAAGTCAACAAGAGAGTTCACTCCTGCCACGAAACTTTTGCTGCATCCGCCAATGTCACGTCGATCAAGCAGGAGGAAGTTTGCGTCCGCCGTGCGGGTATTTAAGGCTGAGCCCGCGCCGATCACGGCAGTTACGACGCAGCCAACCAAGAGAAGAAGTCTGCTACGGATCCAGCGGCGCATCGTCCGCACGCCGCCTTCCCGCCAAGTGACCTAAGAAACGTTTTCGTGGGCATGTTGGTATTCTGTCAGGCTCACTTGGGAAGGCTGTTGAAACTGTGAAGTCGTAATTTAAGTGTTAATCTGTTCCAATGTGCTACGCTCAAGAAGAGTGAGGACATAGCCTTTTGATAGTCAGGTTCGAATCCTGCCTCGGGCATGGATGTGTGTGATGTCCTTAAGGTAGTTAGGTTTAAGTAGTTCTAAGTTCTAGGGGACTGATGACCTCAGAAGTTACGTCCCATATTGCTCAGAGCCATTTGAACCATTTGATAATCAAACTAGCGAAGAATGAACTCTGACTGTAGAAGCTTTCACTGTGCTGTCTCCTCAACAAAGACTTGTATTCCAAGTACGTACTTGAGTTTAGTTGTGAACTTTTTTCCCTGTTAGGAATAAGTTGCGAAGTTTGTTACGGTCAACAAAGACCATCTGCGCTGAATTCATTGTGTTCTGAAATATAGAGGATTAACTACATGCTTGTGTGTTTCTAGCGGAAATGTTCCAAGTTTTACAACATGGATATAGTATCTCTCTATCCCTGTTTTCTAGATTTCATCGCGTCTTGCCAGCTCCGTTGTTGACGATTTGTCAAACTTATTCCATTTGAAGCCGGCCGCCATAGCTATCAGTCAGGCTGAGCGAGGGAAGTCATGTGCCCCATAACATAAGATTTATTCTGTCACCGCACTGTCGCTGTTTCCGTATCGTATTTTCAAAGGCCGAAATTGGCGAGTAGTCCAATATTTGTCTAAATGGGCTTGGATTATAGTCCTCCAACCACACAGGCTGGCAGCTTGATCAGACCAGTTGTCGCTAATCTGCCGAATCGCTATATTAAACATTAAAATTCATTTTCCTTTCACTAATATGATGCTGATGTACGAGGGTTGTAACTCAAATAGCAACTATTTGTTCACAACCGATACAAAAGAGTTACATGTTTGCACCTGTTACTGGCCCTCAAGTACTCACCAGCGTCGTGTAGAACCCGTTGCCAGCGATGTGGAAGGCGTAGTATACCGTTAGCAGAGCCTGTTCTCTTGATGGTGCGAATGGAGCAGTCTACTGTCTGTCGAATCTCTGGAACAGTTCTGAAGCAATGCCACGAAGTAGTTCCTTCATCTTTGAAATCAAATCAAAGTCACAAGGACTTAAGTCCGGGGACCGGGCAGTATGGTGAATGGTACATTACTTCCTAATCCCATCGACAGAACAGAGCAGCCACAGCTGGCGCTGTATGCGCCCGCTCATTGTCGTGCAAAACGATGGGTGGGTTGTGCAGAAATTGTCGCTGCTTCTTTCACAAAACTGGTCGCAGGTGATGCTCCACAAACGAACAGTAATACTGCGCATTAGCGATCTGCTGTGCAGGAACGTAATGCTTTAGGATAACACCCTCACACCTGTACACGAGAATCACCATAACTTTAGACCGATCCATTCGCACCATCAACAGAACAGGCTCTGCTAACGATATACTACGCTTTCCACATCGCTGGCAACGGGTTCTACACAACGTTGGTGACTACCTTGAAGGACAGAAACAGGTGCAAACATGTAACTCTTTTGTATCAGTTGTGAATAAGTAATTGCCACTATTTAAGTTACAACCCTCGTATGACACCATCATTATTTTGTTAATGTAGACGCTTCCCAGTCTTGGCGAAGCGTTAACACGATCTGCTGACTGTTCCAGCAAATTGGGTACATTTTGATAAACTATACTAGTGCCTTCGTTAGCGCTGTATTGGTCTTTTCCCCAGATTACAAGAAAATTTTGATGGTTTGTCATAGACTGTCTGTTGTTTTTAAATTATTGTACGTTGTACGTTCCCTTTTGTAATTCAGTGCATGCTTTTCTGCAGATGCAAATTCTATCGTTGTTGCTGTTTGTGTTGTTACAGTCTTCAGTCGGAAGACAGCTTTGATGAGCTTTCCAAACTAGCCTAGCCTCTGGAAGCCTCTTCATCTCTGCTTAAGACTGCGGCCTATATCAACTTGAAGATGTTTGCTGCCGTTAGGCCATGGTCACCGATCATACTTCGTCAATCTACATACAGTTCCCTTGGTACCAAAACTGAAAATTCCTTAGAATGAAATTTTAAACCTACAGCGGAGTGTGCGCTGATATGAAACTTACTGGCAGATTAAAACTGTGTGCCGGACCGAGACTCGAACTCGAGACCTTTACCTTTCGATGGCAAGTGCTCTACGAACTAGGCTACCCAAGCAGGACTCACGCGCCGTCCCCACAGCTTTAATTCCACCAGTACCTCGTCTCCTACCTTCCAAACTTGACAGAAGCTCTCCTGCGAACCTTGCAGAACTAGCACTCCTGGAAGAAAGGATATTGCGGAGACATGGCTTAGCCATAGCCTGGAGGATGTTTCTAGAATGAAATTTTCACTCTACAGCGGAGTAGTCTGGTACACAGTTTTCATCTGCCAGGAAGTTTCATATCAGCGCACACTTCGCTGCAGAGTGAAAATTTCATTCTAGAAACATCCCCCAGGCTGTGGCTAAGCCATGTCTCTTCAATATCCCTTCTTCCAGGAGTGCTGGTTGTGCTAAGTTCGTAGGAGAGCTTCTGTGAAGATTGGAAGGTAGGAGACGAGGTACTGGCGGAATTAAAGATGTGAGGACGGGGCGTGAGTTGTGCTTGGGTAGCTCAGTTGGTAGAGCACTTGCCCGCGGAAGGCAAAAGTCCCAAGTTCGAGTCTCGGTTAATCTGTAAAGAAGTTTTAAAAATTCCTTGATACTTCAGAGCGAGGTGGCGCAGTGGCTAGCAGACCGGAATCGCATTCGTGAGAATGAGGGTTCAGATCCCCGCCCAACTATCCTGATGTAGGTTTTCCATGATTTTCCTCAATATCCCCTTACAAATGCCGGAATGATTACTTTGAGAAAGGCTGGGCCGATTTCCTTCCCCATCCTATAGTAATCATCCAATCTTTCGCTCGGTCTGTAATGACTCGGCTGTTGACGGGACGTTGAGCTGTAATGATACTTCCTTCTTGCTTTCCTCGATGCCTCAGGATGTGCCCAATCAATTGATCCCTTCTTTTAATCAAGTTATGCAATAAATATCTCTCCATCAAATTCATTGTGCGAAGTAAAAATTAAAGTAATAAAGTAAAAAGGGAAGTATTTTGTGTTTTAGTGTGTATGCTTCATTAATATCTGTTCCATCAGAGTAAAAGAATTTTTCGAAACGTCCTTGTCTCAACTGACATTTAAGTCCGTAACGTATGCATTTTCCGATAAAAGTGTGGAAAATGTATCTACCATTCTCGTTTTATTCTTCGAGTACGTCTGTCACATCTCGCACAGAGTCCACAATGACGGCGCGCCTCTTCCATCACGGCCCGATTAATTACACTTGTCCACTGCGCCCCATATCGTGTCACCGTTCAGATGTGTGAATATCTGCGCTCGCTCGCTCGCTCGCTCGCCGGCCCGCCGCACAAGTAGGCCAGCGTGCGTTAATGAGGACTCCCGTCAATGAGGCGCCTCGCACTGTCCTTTCGAAGCCTTTGTCGTTTTACTCGGCTGGTAACGGTTCGCTCATTAGGAAGAAAATAACGGCCGCGCGCCTCGCACCGAGGTGACAGCCGCTCTTCAGAACTAACGAGGGACGAAGATCTTCGACGCACAAAAATCTTGGGTTTGATGCTTTCAACTGTCGCTCAAAAGAAATAAAGATTCGGCTCTTTCAGAATTTGCCTTTGTACTGCTACCATTACTTTGATATCTTCGTTCCTATGATCAGATATACAACATGCATGCCACATATCACTATTTTAATGCGTTAGTCCTTGATCCGAACACGTCAAAATCAATAGTCACTTTCTCGATTCGTCCTTACTTCCATATGTCTCCCAAATCCATTAAAATACAGGTTCTCTCAATGACGTATTTGACGTGCCAAGAAAAAAAATGACGTTAAAATGCCAAGTTGGAACACTGTTAATGCTAATAATCAAGCAAGCAGAATCATCAGTACACTGTAAACGTTATAGTTAAGATCATTGTCGCTCAATAATAACCATTAAGGCAAAATTAATATACTGTTTGACAAAAAAGTAAGTACTCGAAAGTGAAAGATGAAACGAAATGAAACTTCACGGAAAGAGAGGGTATGTGATGTTAGGAGGGCGAGGTGAGAAGTAATAGCGACGAATTTGTTTCTACTGTTCTCGGGCCAACAGGAGGGTGCAGTCGTTTTCAAACCACGATATTTCCACAGCTTTCCTTGCCGTCATCTTCAGGTGATACCTGCAGACTGAGAGTCTCCGCTGAATCTCCTCCCCTTTATACTCTGATCGCCCCTCACCCCTTCCCCCGCGTCATGCCTCACGCGGCGCTGCCTGGTGGTGGGGAGGGCCGGGCTGCTGGCTGCTGGATGCGAACTGTGGACCATAAGATGTCCTGTGGCCTTCGTCGGGCGCGGAAGTCGCCTCCTTCAGAGTACGTATAGCTGATGGGCTGATCAACAGAGACGCCGGGTTCAACCTCAGCAAAGCATGGGGCCCATCACTCAGCCAGCTAAAAGCACAGCGCCGATCCAAAGCGACTTCCGCGACCGATGAAGGCCACAGTACATCTGATGGTCCACAGTTCGCATCCAGTAGCCAGCAGCCCGCCCCTCCCCACCACCACTCCACGCAGCGCCTCGTGAGGCATGACGCGGGGGAAGGGGTGGGGAGCGATCAGAGTATAAAGGGGAGGAGATTCAGCGGAGACACTCAGTCTGCTGGTATCACCTGAAGATGGCGGCAAGGAAAGCTGTCGAAATATCGTGGTTTGGAAACGACTGCACCCGGCTGGAGACCCGAGAACAGTACAAACAGTCAATTCGCCGGGAAAGCCTAACATCACACAGCGAAGAACTTGTTATTCTGTTCTCAACATCGGTTGGGATACGACAAATCCAATATATTACTTGGTCGACTTTTCCGCTTCGCATTCGCAGGTAGCAACACAATGCCGCTAGAGGGCTCCAAATTGTTGCGCATGACATGGCGATATATAACGTGAGAAACAGCTTGCTGTAATCGAGTTTCGAATTCAAAGCGTTCCTCCACACGTGGAACACCCTCTTCTTTAGCATGACAGTGCCAGACAACACACTAGCGCTGCGACATCTGCTACAATCTGGTGCCTTGGGTTTACTGTCATCGATCACCGTCCATGCAGTCCCGGCTTGTTCTCATCCGATTTTCATCTGATTCCAGAATAGAAGGAGTATCTTCTAGGACTTCACTTTGGTAGTACTAAAGCGGTGCAAGCAGAGTGAGGTTGTGGCTCCATTAATAAAGTCAAACTTTCTATAGTGACGATTTCGACAAAATGGTCTCTCTTTGGGAGAAACATTGAGTTCGTTACCAGGATTGCTACATTGAGGAATACACAGAAACGCAAAAAAAATTGTATAAAGATGCGTATTCAAATACAGAGATGTGTATACAAGCAGAAAACGATATTGCGGTCGGCAACGCCTATGTAAGACAACAAGTATCTGGCGCGGTAATTAGATCGGTTTCTGCTGCTACAGTGGCTGGTTATCAAGATTTAAGTGACTCTGTGGTGGTAATATAGTTTGGTGTTATAGTCGGCGCATGACCGATGGGACACAGCAGCTCCGAGGCAGCGATGAAAATTGGAAATTTTTCATAAGGTCTTATGGGACCAAACTGCTGAGGTCATTGGTCCCTAAGCTTATGCACTGCATAAGCTAACTTAAACTAATTTACGCTAAGGACAACACACACACACACATCCATGCCCAAGGGAGGACTCGAATCTCCGTCGGCGGAGCCGCGTGTACCGTGACAAGGCGCCCTAGACCATGCGGCTACCCCTCACGGCAGGCAGCGATTAAGTGGGGATTTTCCCGTACGACCATTTCACGAGTGTACCGTGAATATCAGAATCCGGTTAAACATGAAATTTCCGACATCGCTGAGGCCAGAAATAGATCCTGCAACAACAGGGGCAATGACAAAGAGAATCGCGCAATGTGACTGAAGTACAACCCTTCCCCAATTACTGCAAATTTCAGTGCTGGGCCATTAACAAGAGTCAGCGTGCGAACCATTCAACGAAAGAGCATCGATATGGGCTTTCGCAGCGCTAGGCTCGCTCATGTGCCCTTGACGACTGCACGACACAAAGCTTTACGCCTCGCCTGGGTGTCTCAACACAGGCATTGGACTGTGGATCACTGGAAACATGTTGCCTTGGCGGACAATCTCGTTTCAAGTTGTATCGAGCGAATGGACGTGTACTGTTATGGAGACAACCTCATGAATCCATGGACCCTGCATGCCAGGAGCGGACTGTTCAAGCTTTAGAAGGCTCTGTACAGGCATGGGACGTGTGCAGTTGGAGTGATATGGGATCCCTGATGCGACTAAATACGAGCCTGACAGTGACACGCACATAAGCGTTCTGTCTGATCACCTGCACCCATTCATGTTCATTGTGAATTCCGACGGACTTGTGAAATTCCAGCAGGACGATGCGACACCCCACAGTCAGAGTGTGGCTCCAGGAACACTCTTCTGAGTTTCAACATTTCCGATAGCCACCAGACTCACCAGATATGAACATTATTGCGCGTATCTAGGATGCGTTGCAACTGCTGTTCAGAAGAGATCTCCACCCCCTCGTACTCTTACGGATTTACAGACAGCCCTGCAGTATTCAAGGCGTCAGTTCCCGCCAGCACTACTTCAGACATTAGTCGAGTCCACGCCACGTCGTGTTGCGGCACTTCTGCGTGTTCGCGGGCGCCCTACACGACATTAGGCAGGTGTACCGGTTTCTTTGGCTCTTCAGTGTAAGTATGTGAACCTGCAAAGTAAATATGTAGAATATTAATGTTTGGTGTATTTGAATAGCGTGAAGAGTTTTCACATAAAAAAATTCGGAGGTACTAATGTTCAGCACGCCTCGTGTTTCAGTGATTTCAAACTCGAGTAGTTTACAAACAACTTGCATTACGAGCCCACCTGACAGTAACAGGTTGCACGGCGTGGAACTTCAATGCATGCATTTATTCGGTTGGGATGGCTGTAATACAGCCCGGTGGATCCTCTCCTGAGGCGAGCCGGCCGACAACTTTCGTAACTATATACTTATATGGATAAGGCGTCTGTTCTTCTGGACATGTCCGAAAGAACAGACATTGTATCCATATAAGTATATAGTTCTGGCAATACCGGCCATGACCTTCTTCTCCTGTGCGGATGCACACATATTCCCCGATTTCTTACGGGACTAGGTAAGAATGCCTTCCATGAGTAATGAGTGTGTTGGGGTAGGACACTACGAATGTAGTGTATGGACATACAAGATGAGAATGTGGGTCTCGCGTGAAGCTTCCGCAATATAGTGTGTCCCCGGTGGCTCATATGGATAGAGCATCTGGATTCTAATCAGGAGATCACGGGTTGGAGTCCCGGTTGTGGCACATATTTTCACCTGTACCCGTTGATATATATCAACGACCGTCAGCAGCTGAAGGTATTAATATAATTCTTATTACTTTCGTAACTGGTCGTTAATGTCTTGGATATTGGCACTGCGACGGAATTGACATCTGAGCTGGTCCCACATATGTTCTATCACAGACAAATCAGCGTATCTTAGTGCCCGCGAGAGTACCTCAACATCAGTCAGACAATTAATAGACATACGTAATTTGTGTAGTCGAGCATTATACTGTTACAAAATGGCACAACACTGCTGTCGCCTGAGACGTAATGCATAAAGATGCTGGATGTCCGTGAGTTACTCTTGTGCCATCAGAGGTACCTCAGCCATTACCAGCCGTTACTAAGCCATACCTGAAAGTTTCCCACACCATAACGCCATGATTAATAACGCCGTGCCTTGCAACAACATTGAACTAATAGTACCTCTGCCATGTCGCCACCATTTTCGTCGTTGATGGTCATGCTGGTTAGCGCAGGATCGCGATTCATCCGTGAGCTCAGCAAGACGCCATTCCTCAGCAGTCCATGCTTCCCGAACATACGTAGCTACATTCCAAACGCTCACGTTTCGCTGTGTTATCGACATCCTATGCGTGGGACTGTAATTCCCTAATCATTCACTTCCCCGCGTTGTGGGCATATAATATTGTAGTCGATAGTACACGTAACATTACAGATATTAACAGGATCTTGTTCAGTCCAAGTGGCCTAACGAACAGTGGTGATCTGAAGGAGGGAGTATTAGCAACATGCCGGTAGGTCAGGACAACAGTAGCACCTGCCCACATATGTCTGCTGATTAATATGTACAGTTGATAGTGATTTAAAAAGTCCACGATGATTCAAAGCAGTTGTATTTACTGATGCGATAACTATTGCCCTTACCAGATTTTCACGGTTGTCGTGAATATACACTCCTGGAAATTGAAATAAGAACACCGTGAATTCATTGTCCCAGGAAGGGGAAACTTTATTGACACATTCCTGGGGTCAGATACATCACATGATCACACTGACAGAACCACAGGCACATAGACACAAGCAACAGAGCATGCACAATGTCGGCACTAGTGCAGTGTATATCCACCTTTCGCAGCAATGCAGGCTGCTATTCTCCCATGGAGACGATCGTAGAGATGCTGGATGTAGTCCTGTGGAACGGCTTGCCATGCCATTTCCACCTGGCGCCTCAGTTGGACCAGCGTTCGTGCTGGACGTGCAGACCGCGTGAGACGACGCTTCATCCAGTCCCAAACATGCTCAATGGGGGACAGATCCGGAGATCTTGCTGGCCAGGGTAGTTGACTTACACCTTCTAGAGCACGTTGGGTGACACGGGATACATGCGGACGTGCATTGTCCTGTTGGAACAGCAAGTTCCCTTGCCGGTCTAGGAATGGTAGAACGATGGGTTCAATGACGGTTTGGATGTACCGTGCACTATTCAGTGTCCCTTCGACGATCACCAGTGGTGTACGGCCAGTGTAGGAGATCGCTCCCCACACCATGATGCCGGGTGTTGGCCCTGTGTGCCTCGGTCGTATGCAGTCCTGATTGTGGCGCTCACCTGCACGGCGCCAAACACGCATACGACCATCACTGGCACCAAGGCAGAAGCGACTCTCATCGCTGAAGACGACACGTCTCCATTCGTCCCTCCATTCACGCCTGTCGCGACACCACTGGAGGTGGGCTGCACGATGTTGGGGCGTGAGCGGAAGACGGCCTAACGGTGTGCGGGACCGTAGCCCAGCTTCATGGAGACGGTTGCGAATGGTCCTCGCCGATACCCCAGGAGCAACAGTGTCCCTAATTTGCTGGGAAGTGGCGGTGCGGTCCCCTACGGCACTGCGTAGGATCCTACGGTCTTGGCGTGCATCCGTGCGTCGCTGCGGTCCGGTCCCAGGTCGACGGGCACGTGCACCTTCCGCCGACCACTGGCGACAACATCGATGTACTGTGGAGACCTCACGCCCCACGTGTTGAGCAATTCGGCGGTACGTCCACCCGGCCTCCCGCATGCCCACTATACGCCCTCGCTCAAAGTCCGTCAACTGCACATACGGTTCACGTCCACGCTGTCGCGGCATGCTACCAGTTGTAATATTAGTAATTTTCGCCTCACAAACATTAATATACGCTCAATAGTAAACGCCTGATGGCCTAAAGTTATCGAACAATTGTAAAGTAAAAGAAATGAACCATCGCATAGCATCGACAGAAACTATTATTCTTTATCTTTACCGTTCTTGCGCGGTGCCAGTAAATCTCTATGTACATGTATCGATTAATGGTATAAAAAAAAGAATTCTGTTGTTTCAAGACAAATGAGGCTTTTCGCGCCTCACCTTTTACTGATTGTATTCCATGAGAGGCGGACGCGGACTTGCTGCGTTCCGCAACTGTATTTTATATTTTATGTGAAAATATTTAGTGAATATGCTAATTGTTATTTTTTCCAATCAGAAAACATGTAGTTTCTTGTAACTGATATCGAACAGACAGCGTCAAGAGGACATTTTGACTGTTATGTATAAAATATTTAACCACAATGGTCATCTATTGTAATTTAATATGAAAAGGTACGTAGCATTAAAAAAAACGTGTGTTAAAGATAAGTGTGCTTATTTTCGTAAATTAACCTTGATGATTCCATCTCCTGATTTAACTGAATGATAATTATTTTTGTGTTACTTCATCAGAAATTACGATCACGCTGATGGGCCGAACGCAGCATGAGGCAGAAGGAACATTATCGTTTTCCTATTATTTCTGAACCAACTCTTTTTAATTGTGTAGTGTTGCATTTCTTTTAAAGTCTATAAATCTTCTGGTCCCTTAGTGTTGATCCGGGTATGACTACATCGCGACTATAAAAATGCACAGAAATGATAATGTTTCTTCCGAGCGATCTCAAATATATATATATATATATCAATATGCTGCTCTTATTCAGGTATTTAATGGTCAACGTATGTTATTATAATAGCGTAATAAATCCCTGATTCTGTTGCCAAGTGGCCCACCAAAATATTCACTTTTTCGACATTAAAAAAAAAGTAACAATTCTTTTTATTTTTTGTCCCCCAAGAGCAACGCTACACTTGGCGCCCGAACAGGGACTTGATCAAAAAATCATTTCATGTATGTGTTTAAAAAATTTTCTTTGCTTGTTCTAATAACTGTTTCATTTTTTCATGTGGATGCAATTCAACCGAGAAAGAGAAGTGGGAAAACCTTTTAATTAATTCAGAAGAACGATTGATGAAATTACCAAAAAACGCGAGTATCCAGCTGTATCATTATCAAGACAGCCATAGTAAGTCAAATTTTTATACGCAGTAGACAAGCTTTCGTAGTGACGTAGCATCTTTCGAGTTGATCAGAACATAAACCTGTCTTTCCTTGCCTTGAAACAGCTTTATTTCAATTTGTCCATAGTCCATTCCTATGTAGTTAAATTCAGTGAAAGTGTACCATTGTTGTCAGTGCATAAAAAAAAAAAATTACGATATGGCGGATAACTACGCTCAAAACTGGTAAAACGTGTGATATTTCATTTGTTTGTAATTAGTAGGAACCATCTTGTCTTCTTGGCGTAAATGAACGTCAGTTGTTACCCAGAGTTAAAATTTTATCTTAGGTCCCAGTAAGCCATAGCACTACGTCACAGACAAACGACTGACGGCAGTGACAAACAATATCTGTAGCATTTTGACGTTTGACAAATAATTCATGAACATGGCTGACGGTAAACAGCGGACACAAACAAAACCAGACGACAGCGGTGATGCGAATGGACCTCACTATCCATTACGATCACGCGCGATAGGTACACGAGCGGAGGCAGAAGCAGCCTCGACCGAAGTTTTAGAAGCTGGTCCTAGTGTGCAAACTATTCCCGCTTTTGAAAAAAATGACTTGGCTGCAATGATCGAAGCAATAATGGAACGCAAGTTCGAAAGTCAAAGACAGAGAGAGGCGCAAAGACAGGAACGTGAAAAGCAGGAAAAATTAGATGAAAAGGCCCGCGAAGAAAAAGAGAAGGCCGAAAGACGGCATAATAAAAATCAGGTCCTTACAAATCTGTGCAACTCAGTAAAAGAAGACATAAATTCAGTAAAAACAGAAATAAATTCGGTAAAAACAGACATAAATTCAGTAAAAACAGATCTGCAAACGGAGATAAATGACCTAAATACACGGTTAAATTCGGTAAAGGCCGAACTGAAGGCAGACATAACAGCTGATTTAAATACTCTGTTGGGTAATGTCCAAAGCCAAATCAGCAGTCAGATCACGATCATGAGGCTAGAAATTGACACACAAGTAGAGTCAAAAATAGAGGATATTTCAAAACGGTTAGATGAAAAAATCGAAGCAGCCAAGGGAGAGATAAATTCAAAAGTGATAGAATATCAAAAACAAGCTGCGACCTTAAAAGAAGATTATACTGCAATCTCTGATGAGGTCAAAGGAGTTAAAACCGCAGTAGACACGATCGAGAATGTTGTTGATGATCTTTCGAAACAGATTGAGACTCTTAATGTAGAGGACCAAATAAAGAATACTGTTAAGGCACATGCTGAAGCATTGTCTGATCACTACCAAGAGTGGATTAAAAACAAAGACGGATTCATAGAAAACAAGGTCAAGAACGAACTCAGGGAAACTGTCAAAAACATGACCTTTGAAATATTGGCAGCCCCTGGAAAAACAGGAGACACGGTGATGTCAGAATTAGGCCAGATAAGACGAGCGTTAGCTCAAGATTTACCTGAATGGCGTCAACAGATAGTTGATGAAGTTCGTACACTAAAATGTCAAGTTGAAAATTCCCCACCTCCCGTGTCAGGAAACTGGAATAATTCACCACGAAGTAATGAACAACAGCAGGTACATTACCGTTCACCATTTGATAACGCTCAAACTCATAGTTCTATAGAAGCACACGTTAACCAGACTACCAGCCCATCCACTTTTGTCAGTTTGATGCAGGAGGAAAGCGTGATCAAACATCGTATTTTTCCGACCTTTCACCCACAGAAAAGAGAAATTCATCCTATAGTGTTCCTCCGAAATTTTTCAGGAATTTTCCCGAGTAGCTGGAGTGACCGCCAGCGAATTCAATTTGTTAGTGGATTTATCGTAGGCGATGCTGCCTTATGGGGAACCGAAATGGTCGACTCTTGTAAAAGTTACAAAGAGTTTGAACAGATGTTTTTAGCTAAATTCTGGAGTTCTGGTGTGCAGCAGCGCCTGAGAAAAGAGGTTTACAACGCCGAAGTGTTTAACAGTAAGCGCGGTAGTTTGAGAAGATATTTTGAAAAGTATTTAGCGAAAATCAAGTTCTGGGATTCGCCGATCACCGCCAAAGACGTTATTATGATTCTAAAAACTAAGCTACCGATTGCGATCAGAGAAAAGTTAGTAAACGTGTCTGAGGACGATACGGACACTTTCCTATCTGTGTTAGACTCGTTAGATCTGATTTACGAGGACGCTAGAGTTGATGTTGGCAACGCCCACTTCAGTGCAGGCGGCCAGCACAATACAGAATACGTAGGCAACAATGGTGGCCGAGCGAAAGCGCGTCACAGCGACAACCAGTACAAACCCCACAACGGTTTCAAAAATAAACGCACTACGTACTCCAACAGCAAATACAAAAATAAGTACAATAACGGCCAGAGATACAATCCAATATATAATTCGTCACCACCTCAGTACGAAAATACACATTATAGCACACAGCCCCATCAATACGGAAACACGCAACCGATCAACGGTAATTATCAAAACGATCAGTCTTACGATTCAAATCGTCAGTGGAAAAGAAATAAATGGCATAATCAAGGTGGAGACCAATGTACACCTTTCAGTAACGGTTACAATCAACACAAGCCACAGCAAAATACCTTTCAGCCACAAAATATACACTTCACGCAACAAGCGAACGGACCTTCGGGAACTCTGAAGCCTAAACGCCCGCATAATACGCAAATTTATTATGCGCAAGCGAATACGCCAGGACAACAAGATCCGTTTCCAACCGAGTTCGTACCACAAAACCAACACCAGTTCCAGACGGAAGAAACATTAAGAAATATAAATCAGCAGGAAAGTAAGCGTCGAGCGGAAAATTAAAAGCAGCACCTTTGAGCCTCCTAGAGGATGCTGCAGGTTTCAATGGGGGCACCCCGTCCGTTAGTCCACATGAAATTAAAGCAATTAGGTATGACAAAGAGACAAACTTACGGGATGATCTAGTAGCAGACACTGAGACGAAAGACAATGATGACGTATGGGACGAACAAGTTCAAGCTTCCATAAGGGTATCAATTGCCAACATACCAGTAACAGCTATTGTAGATACAGGAGCTAATATAAATGTCTTATCTTTATGTTTATTTAAGCAAATATCCTCTGTATGCAAAGTTTTATCACTTCCAATTCAAGGTTGCACCATATCGGGAGCAATTGGTCCACTAACACAACGTGTAAATCTTCAGACTCAGCTTCAAATCCAGATAGAGTCTATTTCAGTAACGTGCATTTTTCTTATTGTTAAAAACCTATCAGTGCCATGTATCCTGAGTATGGAATTCTTGAGGCAGACGAAAGCTAAAATTGACATCGAGTGTGGAATCTGTACTCTAGTAGCGAGCCAGCAACAAGTAACTGTAAATTTGTTAAGAAGTAAGGTGAAGACAAACTTTGGGGTGCTTCAAACAGCAGTACGGCCATGGACTAAAAGACAACAGTACAGTCAGACAGAAGACATGACAGATCTTGAAAGTGTTAATGACGATGAGTATAAAGACCTAATTCCCGGTCAGAATGAATTATACGGTAAAGCTAGTGAGTCCATTGAATTATCCAAACAACAGAAGAATGAGCTTTACAATTTGTTAACAGATTACGTTCAAGTATTTTCTAAGAAACCTGGACTAATAAAAGGCTTTGAATATCGAATGGATGTCCTGCCCCATTCAACCTACTGTAGAACAAGCTATTCCATTCCATATGCGAGACGCGAAGCTGTCAAGTGCGAGATCAAGAAAATGTTACGCTGGAATGTGATAGAAGTATCTCATTCACCTTATTCGAGTCCTTTATTGTCTGTGCTAAAATCAGATGGTAGCGTAAGGCTAGTCCTAGATGCAACATTAATCAATAAAATTATAGTACCCATAAGAACGAGACCAGAGGCTCTTGAAGAGCATCTGCAGAAGTTTCTTGGAGTTAGTTATTAGTCAGGACTCACTTTAAACCATCCCTGTTGTTAAAGAAGAATCGTAAGTGGCAACACATTTATGAAGGTCCCTTTGTGATAATGAGGAAACCACACATTGGTAGCTATTTGTTATCTGACCCTGCCACGAATAAAATCAAAGGATTGTTCCACCATCAAGATTTAAGAAAATTTTATAACGCCAGGAATTAAGTTAATTTAAGCTGTAAGAAAATTCTAAGGTATTGGAGATCAGGGTTAACCAATGAGTAACAAGAACGGAACTGAACTGACTACGGACGTTAACCGGTGCTGAAAGGAAACCTTGTGTATTAAAACAACGCGTCTGGAAAATAAAATACAGAATAAGTTGCAGCAAGTATTTACATGAATAATCTTTATGTAAACAGGAGGACATGTCCTAGAGGCGATTTTCAATTTTAGTTATAAGTTAGTATGTAAGGAAAATGATGTACTCGAGAGGTATTAATTAGCCCCGAGGTACTAAAATGAGGAAAGAGGAAGGAGCGAATAATGCACTTCTCTCGCTAAATAGTAATTTGAGAATGAGCAGGAAGGAGCGAATAATGCACTTCTCTCCCTAAATAGTAATATGAAAATGATGATTATATGTGCTTAGTATTAGTAAGTGAAATTTAATCGTGGACAAATTAATGACCTGTTTTAAAAGGAAATACTTAAACGTCCAGACAAAATAGGAAAGTTGTAAGAAAAGATTCGATTCCATGAGGTTATTCCCTATTTTCAAATGTGACGTAAATAAGGCACCACCTGTTAGCGTAAAACAGTCGGTAGATTTAACTTGTAAATTCCAGCACAGTGCTGTGCCAGCGATAAAATAACATCTCTTTGAAGTGAACAGATACCTAGGATTAAGCATGAACAGATTGATGACGCAGTGCAATTGTTCTAAAAAGGCCTGACGTTAACCTTAAGTAAAAGCGTGATGGAATGAAAAGGAAGTTTATTGTATAACGCAAAGTAAGATGAGTCCAGACTATAAACAAGCTGAGTCAAAGAAGATATGAGTAACATGGTTTATTATGCCAACTTCACGGTACTATTGAGCATTAGCGATACTGCAAATTCACAAGCTAGCAGCACATAGAATAAGGATCTCGCCCAAGCTTCACAGGTAGCGACAGCAGCAAACAACAACACTCTAGTGAGAGGCTTATATATACAAATGATAATTAATACCCAAATGCGTAATGCATAAACTTGACTTAGTCTAAGAAATGAGCAAAGAGTAGTAAGCAAGCTGCAGCAAGATACATATTAGATATACATGCTTGAAGTGATAGATTTTATTTTAAGTGTGCACTGCAATATTTATTGTTTTCTCTGTGATTATGTGATTATTGAATCCCTTTCCTAAGTGCAAATCCTTTAAGATCCTTGATCCTATCCACTCCTCAGGATCAACTTGTAAAGATGCACGTGTGCTTAGGAAGTGAGGCACTACATATAAAAATGAGTAGGTTCGCGACGCGCATATTGCTTTTGTAATGCGCAAGGTAAATTAAATTTTCGACCTGGTTGATGAGTAATTTAAATTCTGTCGACGATCAGCGAGTAGACCCGCTTTTCCTACCTTTCTTTTTTCGACTGTTTGTATTTCTACACGAAACTCAGAGGCGGAATTGCTATTTTCAAATCTGTCCTCGAACTTTCTTTAAAGACAAGCACATACGAGAAAAACTTTTGACATAAATGAAGCTCCCCTCACAAGTCACTAAATAAGACGAGCACTAAAAAAAAAATGTATTGGTCCTACAAAATGAATAAGCAAGCGTGATAAAGATTACTATGAATGAAATTAATTTGTAAAGGAGATTGGAATGGATTTGGTCAAAGAAAAAGTACTTATAATAGCCTACCTGAAAGTGTAGGCATAAATAAAAAAAAAAGCCTAATTAAGAAACAATTGTTTTGATTCAAAGTGGTCAATTAGATTATTTGTCGATTTAAATGAACTCTTGTAAATATTAGTATGTAAATCAACTTGTAAACACCGTGTGATGTTATGACGCGAGAATTTCTGTTAATACACCGTTCACGCAGACGCTCACCACAGTGCAAGTGAAGTTTTAAAGTTCGACGATTGTCAGTGGCAGTATTCTACTGCACCATATGTGTGAAAATTTCGTTGATGTGTGCAGTGTGTAATAATCAGTGTCATTCCACACATGCAGTTGCAGCGGTAGCTACCACTTACCTGTGAATCCGTAACTGGATAGTGGACAGGAAGTGATGTGAGGCAGTTTCGGTGGCAGAAGCTCCCTCCAGCAATCTAAAAAAGCACAAAGCCACGATCCGCCGAACAAAAGCGACGCACGGCACCTCAAGCGCGAAATCAACGCTCTGCAAGAAAGCTCCGGTCACGTGCGCGCGCACAGACTGAATTTCAAGATTGCTCGCAACAGTGGAGGCGGACAGCCACCACGTGACGAAATAATGTAAACGTTCAACCGACAACACAGTTGCTGTGCGCTACATTCTGTAGCAAAAACATTCACACCCAGTACTGAAAACATTTTGTATGTATCATAAACCTTCCGAGAGACTCTAAAATAGAGAAGTTAACGTAATTATTATAATGACTGATTGTACACAGAGACAAGTCACAAGGTCACCTCTGAACACTGTTGAAATGTAAACTTTAACGAACGGTCACGATACGAATGAAAATAAGCACACGAAAATACGTCAAAGGATCCGATCCTTCCTATATCCCATCCCACATGTATATAAAATTAGTTTTGTAAGCTATTCTAATATAAGACATTTTATCTGTTTCATATGTGAAATAATTCGGAGAGCCACACTCGAGCCCTGAAAGTGAAAGATATGGACTTTCTTTTCGAAGCCATCACCAGTGGCCGCTCTACAATCCAAGTCTATCATAAATAGTGTATGTGCGACGAAAATAAATGTATAATTAAATGTGACGACGGACAAGGCAATCAATCGACAAGACGATGACAATATAATGAATACTGTCAAAACAGAAAGTTGTGTACCAGTTGTGATAGTCAAATTACTTTTGCAACGATGAAAAATGAAGTGTGACTCTATTTCCTTATAAATTTTGTAAATATGTGTACTTATAGCCTTAATTTTAAGAATCATCAAGATAGAATGAATCCATGCAAACACTGATAGAAACACAGAACAAATTCACAATGATCCACCGTCAGTAATTACAAATTGAAACATTAATTCTTTTATTATGGAATGAATATGAAATGAGACTTTTAATAACCTGTATGTTACATCCGAAAATTACAAATATTCCAATGGGCATGAGGATGAAAGTAATACCTTCGGTATTCCTTCCCTCCTCATGGGAGGCAGTGTAATATTAGTAATTTTCGCCTCACAAACATTAATATACGCTCAATAGTAAACGCCTGATGGCCTAAAGTTATCGAACAATTGTAAAGTAAAAGAAATGAACCATCGCATAGCATCGACAGAAACTATTATTCTTTATCTTTACCGTTCTTGCGCGGTGCCAGTAAATCTCTATGTACATGTATCGATTAATGGTATAAAAAAAAGAATTCTGTTGTTTCAAGACAAATGAGGCTTTTCGCGCCTCACCTTTTACTGATTGTATTCCATGAGAGGCGGACGCGGACTTGCTGCGTTCCGCAACTGTATTTTATATTTTATGTGAAAATATTTAGTGAATATGCTAATTGTTATTTTTTCCAATCAGAAAACATGTAGTTTCTTGTAACTGATATCGAACAGACAGCGTCAAGAGGACATTTTGACTGTTATGTATAAAGTATTTAACCACAATGGTCATCTATTGTAATTTAATATGAAAAGGTACGTAGCATTAAAAAAAACGTGTGTTAAAGATAAGTGTGCTTATTTTCGTAAATTAACCTTGATGATTCCATCTCCTGATTTAACTGAATGATAATTATTTTTGTGTTACTTCATCAGAAATTACGATGACGCTGATGGGCCGAACGCAGCATGAGGCAGAAGGAACATTATCGTTTTCCTATTATTTCTGAACCAACTCTTTTTAATTGTGTAGTGTTGCATTTCTTTTAAAGTCTATAAATCTTCTGGTCCCTTAGTGTTGATCCGGGTATGACTACATCGCGACTATAAAAATGCACAGAAATGATAATGTTTCTTCCGAGCGATCTCAAATATATATATATATATATCAATATGCTGCTCTTATTCAGGTATTTAATGGTCAACGTATGTTATTATAATAGCGTAATAAATCCCTGATTCTGTTGCCAAGTGGCCCACCAAAATATTCACTTTTTCGACATTAAAAAAAAAAGTAACAATTCTTTTTATTTTTTGTCCCCCAAGAGCAACGCTACACAGTGTTAAAGACTGCGATGGAGCTCCGTATGCCACGGCAAACTGGCTGACACTGACGGCGGCGGTGCACAAATGCTGCGCAGCTAGCGCCATTCGACGGCCAACACAGCGGTTCCTGGTGTGTCCGCTGTGCCGTGCGTGTGATCATTGCTTGTACAGCCCTCTCGCAGTGTCCGGAGCAAGTATGGTGGGTCTGACACACCGGTGTCAATGTGTTCCTTTTTCCATTTCCAGGAGTGTATTATTGAGGAAGAATGGAGGGTAATTACTTTCTAACCTCACGTCTACGACGGTTGAGGAGGTGCTCTAATAAATGAAATAAGTAAAGTAAATCGTCTTTCTGCTTATCAAAGGAACCATCCCGGCTTTTACCTTAATCGAGTTAAGGATATCACCCAAATCTTAATTGTCAAATGGAGATTTCAACCACTGTCTTTTCCACTGACAGGCCACAATCTTACAATTCTGTCACCTCACAAGGTTTAATATGTCGTTTGGTGCACGTTTGAGGAGAACGTGCATGTTTCATAAAATGTTCAGCTAACAAAAAAGAAAAAAAACAAACTGAAGTGCTGCTTCGTCCGGTGAACCCGGCAGTAAGGAAAAGTAGCAGTTAAGAGCGCGTTTTGTTTCAAAAGAGGGACGCTGCTTGTCTGGATATGCTCCAGTACGTTAGAGTAGTCCAAATATTTCACTGACATTAATTATCAGTTCTTGCCCTGTTTCTCCCCCTGATGACTGTAGTTTGGTAGATATCAGATCCGTTACAACCTACAAATGAAAATAGAACTGAAGTTGCAGTATCACCCTTGCAGTTTCCACTGTGGCGGTCACTACATCATTTCCCATCGAACGTGTTGCTGCTGAAAGACACAAACATTCACAGTATTTTTTGCACGATCTTAAATTATATCACATAAACGAGGCCTGCCGATTCGAACAGCTGTCCTACTGTATTTTCAGCATTCCGGGATTCATTACACGTTCTATAGTCAACTATTTCGGTAGTGGCCGTTACATGACGGTTGTTCTGGAACCTTATTCTTTCCCCAGTTTTTTTTATTCGTGTCAAAGGCATCAATTACAAGGGAATTAACAGAAATTAACAGTTATAAAACACGTAAATAAACAATGGGCATTAACATGTATAGATGAAAAAGGACAAAGAAATACACTCCTGGAAATGGAAAAAAGAACACATTGACACCGGTGTGTCAGACCCACCATACTTGCTCCGGACACTGCGAGAGGGCTGTACAAGCAATGATCACACGCACGGCACAGCGGACGCACCAGGAACCGCGGTGTTGGCCGTCGAATGGCGCTAGCTGCGCAGCATTTGTGCACCACCGCCGTCAGTGTCAGCCAGTTTGCCGTGGCATACGGAGCTCCATCGCAGTCTTTAACACTGGTAGCATGCCGCGACAGCGTGGACGTGAACTGTATGTGCAGTTGACGGACTTTGAGCGAGGGCGTATAGTGGGCATGCGGGAGGCCGGGTGGACGTACCGCCGAATTGCTCAACACGTGGGGCGTGAGGTCTCCACAGTACATCGATGTTGTCGCCAGTGGTCGGCGGAAGGTGCACGTGCCCGTCGACCTGGGACCGGACCGCAGCGACGCACGGATGCACGCCAAGACCGTAGGATCCTACGCAGTGCCGTAGGGGACCGCACCGCCAATTCCCAGCAAATTAGGGACTCTGTTGCTCCTGGGGTATCGGCGAGGACCATTCGCAACCGTCTCCATGAAGCTGGGCTACGGTCCCGCACACCGTTAGGCCGTCTTCCGCTCACGCCCCAACATCGTGCAGCTCGCCTCCAGTGGTGTCGCGACAGGCGTGAATGGAGGGACGAATGGAGACGTGTCGTCTTCAGCGATGAGAGTCGCTTCTGCCTTGGTGCCAATGATGGTCGTATGCGTGTTTGGCGCCGTGCAGGTGAGCGCCACAATCAGGACTGCATACGACCGAGGCACACAGGGCCAACACCCGGCATCATGGTGTGGGGAGCGATCTCCTACACTGGCCGTACACCACTGGTGATCGTCGAGGGGACACTGAATAGTGCACGGTACATCCAAACCGTCATCGAACCCATCGTTCTACCATTCCTAACCCGACAAGGAACTTGCTGTTCCAACAGGACAATGCACGTCCGCATGTATCCCGAGCCTCCCAACGTGCTCTAGAAGGTGTAAGTCAACTACCCTGGCCAGCAAGATCTCCGGATCTGTCCCCCATTGAGCATGTTTGGGACTGGATGAAGCGTCGTCTCACGCGGTCTGCACGTCCAGCACGAACGCTGGTCCAACTGAGGCGCCAGGTGGAAATGGCATGGCAAGCCGTTCCACAGGACTACATCCAGCATCTCTACGATCGTCTCCATGGGAGAATAGCAGCCTGCATTGCTGCGAAAGGTGGATATACACTGCACTAGTGCCGACATTGTGCATGCTCTGTTGCTTGTGTCTATGTGCCTGTGGTTCTGTCAGTGTGATCATGTGATGCATCTGACCCCAGGAATGTGTCAATAAAGTTTCCCCTTCCTGGGACAATGAATTCACGGTGTTCTTATTTCAATTTCCAGGAGTGTATATAATTAACTTGCTTTTGCCCAAAAGTGAGCTACATTCAAAGCATAACAGTTAGCATACAGTTAGACGTAATTGTACATAAATCAACATTCATAAATACGCTTAAGTATAGACTAACAGACATTGAATTAAACTGTTATCGCCCAGAAACGGGCAACGTCCAAGACGTTAGAACTGGCCAGCATCAACTCTTCTTCGGTGCATGCTGACGGGCACAGACGGCAGTTGCGCAGGTGAGACATCGTCTGCTACTCGCCACACAGACACTCTAGCGTATCCCCATTTTTCAAGAGTTTCTTTACACCGCCCAACACCAGTTCGTAATCTGTTGAGAGACCTCCAGGTACACCAGCTCTCATTATCACCAGGAGGTAGTTCTTCTTTAGGTTGTCTCCAGCCTAGAGGAGCAGTATTTTTCGCCGCGTGAGGTAGCAGCGCGGTCTCAGACGTCTTGTCACGGTCCGCTCCTCCCGTCGGAGGTTCGAGTCCTACCTCGGTCATGGGTGTGTGTTTTGTCCTTAGCGTAAGTTAGATTAAGTACTGTGTAAGCTTAGGGACCGATGAATTCAGCAGTTTGGTCCCATAAGCCCTTACGACAAATTCCAATTTTCTATTCTTTTCCTCCCCATGTGTAGTCTTTGGTTTATGTTGTTATTGTTTACATAGACCCTTACACAACTTTTTCTGGCCTTCAAGCGAGACAGTGGTGGCGAATGTTCAAATAATCGGTGAGTGTGAGACGTCAAGGCTCAACGTACTTCTGCTTGAGCAGCTCCTTCACGCCTGATGTCGGACGGAGATATACCTGCTAGATGATATAGCCGTTCCACTTTAGTGGGTCTCAGGCACCCAGTGATTATGCGGTACGTCTGAGCGTTACCCACATGCCTAACATGGCAGGAGTTATGCCAGACAGGCGCTGCATATTCGCCCGCAGAGTAGCAGTTATAAGTTCGTTTTGTATGAACAGTAGTAATCTAAGCAGAAAGTGTTCTACAGCTACCCACATCCTCGGCAAGCCACCGTACGCTGCGTGGCGGAGGGTTGTGTTGTTGTGTGGGAGGGGAGATTTAGCTCCTCTAGTGCACTGTGATTTGCTCAAGACGGCGTGAAGGCGGTGTCGTTCGTGCACTTTGTGGGAAAACGGATTTTTTTCTGGAGAGATGCATAGATCTCGGGTGCGGGACTTTGGTCTGATAAGCACTTCTGGTCGAAGTTCTGGCATGTGTGGTTGGTACTTGGGACTGGTCCTGAGACTGACTTCACTTGCGAGTAGTTTAGAGTGGGGAGCCTGTGGTGAAGTTCTTACTGTACTGACAGTGTGACTTCAAATGTCTTGGACAGCTCGGTTGCCGAGGTCACACTTATTCGCTTTTGGTTTACCAGTCTTGAAGTTTGGTATCCTTCTGCACTCTGTCGTATAAGTGAGCCAAACTGGTCCTTGGTTCGACCAGAAAATGGGTGTGTCACACACTAAAATCTACCGTGATTTCTGGGCTCTGGTAGAGAGTAAATTGTGATCCGTCTGCATGGTCGCTAGACCATGAGATTTTTGCATTTCTTTCGTGGCCCAGATCTACACTCCTGGAAATTGAAATAAGAACACCGTGAATTCATTGTCCCAGGAAGGGGAAACTTTATTGACACATTCCTGGGGTCAGATACATCACATGATCACACTGACAGAACCACAGGCACATAGACACAGGCAACAGAGCATGCACAATGTCGGCACTAGTACAGTGTATATCCACCTTTCGCAGCAATGCAGGCTGCTATTCTCCCATGGAGACGATTGTAGAGATGCTGGATGTAGTCCTGTGGAACGGCTTGCCATGCCATTTCCACCTGGCGCCTCAGTTGGACCAGCGTTCGTGCTGGACGTGCAGACCGCGTGAGACGACGCTTCATCCAGTCCCAAACATGCTCAATGGGGGACAGATCCGAAGATCCTGCTGGCCAGGGTAGTTGACTTACACCTTCTAGAGCACGTTGGGTGACACGGGATACATGCGGACGTGCATTGTCCTGTTGGAACAGCAAGTTCCCTTGCCGGTCTAGGAATGGTAGAACGATGGGTTCGATGACGGTTTGGATGTACCGTGCACTATTCAGTGTCCCCTCGACGATCACCAGTGGTGTACGGCCAGTGTAGGAGATCGCTCCCCACACCATGATGCCGGGTGTTGGCCCTGTGTGCCTCGGTCGTATGCAGTCCTGATTGTGGCGCTCACCTGCACGGCGCCAAACACGCATACGACCATCATTGGCACCAAGGCAGAAGCGACTCTCATCGCTGAAGACGACACGTCTCCATTCGTCCCTCCATTCACGCCTGTCGCGACACCACTGGAGGCGGGCTGCACGATGTTGGGGCGTGAGCGGAAGACGGCCTAACGGTGTGCGGGACCGTAGCCCAGCTTCATGGAGACGGTTGCGAATGGTCCTCGCCGATACCCCAGGAGCAACAGCGTCCCTAATTTGCTGGGAAGTGGCGGTGCGGTCCCCTATGGCGCTGCGTAGGATCCTACGGTCTTGGCGTGCATCCGTGCGTCGCTGCGGTCCGGTCCCAGGTCGACGGGCACGTGCACCTTCCGCCGACCACTGGCGACAACATCGATGTACTGTGGAGACCTCACGCCCCACGTGTTGAGCAATTCGGCGGTACGTCCACCCGGCCTCCCGCATGCCCACTATACGCCCTCGCTCAAAGTCCGTCAACTGCACATACGGTTCACGTCCACGCTGTCGCGGCATGCTACCAGTATTAAAGACTACGATGGAGCTCCGTATGCCACGGCAAACTGGCTGACACTGACGGCGGCGGTGCACAAATGCTGCGCAGCTAGCGCCATTCGACGGCCAACACCGCGGTTCCTGGTGTGTCCGCTGTGCCGTGCGTGTGATCATTGCTTGTACAGCCCTCTCGCAGTGTCCGGAGCAAGTATGGTGGGTCTGACACACCGGTGTCAATGTGTTCTTTTTTCCATTTCCAGGAGTGTATTTACATGTGCCGCCTCAAAGTCTCACCTCCGCCGCACACATCTCGCCAGCTGCAAGTTACATCGCCACATGAAGCAAACAGGGTAATGCACTGCCGCTCCGGCATTGTCAGGGCGTGCAGATCTCAATCGCCACTTTCTCTCAGTTACACCTAAGTAGAGAAACTACAGTAGATTTTATGAATCAAAGTGTACTCAGCGTCAGATCAATTCAGATTGCGTTATCCACATTTTTAGGACCAGGGTAATTGACTCTCTTTTGTCACCCGGAATCATTGTACAGTGTAATGTTAAACCTCCTGTTAGTTGTTTTCAATATTCAATCAGTAAATTTTTTAGCATAATTTACGTCCGTTTTCTCTTTTTAAAAGTAAAAGTTGTTATGACACGAAAATTATGCGAACACAATCAATCATTTAAACAGTCTCCACTAGGGTTACTTTTCAACCTTTCTCATAGAAAGCTTTTTTCCAGTTCCTTAGGACTTTGCGCTGCATGAGGGTTTTCGCGATAAATACAAGCTAGTTATGGGGTTACTTCCGCAGCGTACTCTCTATAAAAGCAGGCTTTGATTCCATCTGAACCTGGACATTTCAACTCTTTTAGTTGCTTCACTACGACAGGCATACCTGTTTCCATGTCTTCCATGCAGAAGTCTCTGCGACATTCAAGCGACGTTTGTTTCTATCATCCTCCGGCTTGAATGATTTCTTAAACATGAAATTTAAAACTTAAGTTTCCCTTTTGCATTTTCTATTGCCACACCAAACTGGTCTATGAGTGACTTGATAGAAGCTTCGAGACCCTATCAATGATTTTACGTATGACTAGAATTTCCTCAGGTTTTGTTTATTATATTTGACCAGTGAGATTCCAGTTTTGACAGTAATTGAATTTAAAAATGTTTCTGTTATTCGAGTAACGTTTTATTTCGAAAATAAGAGGCATCATTCACTTCATTGGTACCAATATGTTTCGAAGCTTATGCTTGGCACAGTGTGCAACGCAAGGGCTGGGGTGATTTCGAAAGAGAAAAACTAGATCGTGAAGTGTTAGAAATAATTCGAACAACACATAAAACTCCATAGCAAAAATGTACGCAGCAGTTTAAGTCAGTAGTAAATGTTGAAAATAATAGTATCAAACTAACGGATTACAACAGCCACTTCACTAATAAGCAGTATTAGTAAAGAAATAATAATAATTTCCACAGAAAAAATTATGTCTTCACGAAATTAGGTTACCGTAAGACGCGTTTAGACAAGATTAGTCTGATTACAGTGCGTACTTAGGCATTTAGGCACTCTTCGCGCGTATAGCAAGTGAATGGAATGGGAAGAAGCCCTAGCAAGTGGTATACTACATGCAGCCTACGTCTCTTCCACATTTTTTACCATCGAAAAAGCTGCGCGAAGCTGTAACACTACACTGTTTACAGAACTTTGTCCGGAAGCCGATCAGATTACAGGCCGTCTTAGTACGTAATGCAGTATGTATCTTCACACGTTAGCCGGCAGACTAAATGTTTCTTCCTATACTAAACAGTAGCACTACACCAAGGGAAATACTAACGCATATTCATGATGCGATTGTTGAGCAGCGCTGTCCAGACTCGGTTAGTCATTAAGCACAGTAACGAAATTCGCAATAAAAAATCATGTAATAAAAGTACTTGTTTAGAATCCAGTCATTGGCCGATTTTTTAATATAAATTTCTGTCTTTAAGTCACTTAAATACATCAACACACTGTCTACATTTGTCTTAAGGCCATTCTGGTAGCATTTAACAAATGTTCATCTTCAGTACCATTTCTGTGTTTGCACGAAAATATCGTTTTGTGTATCAATAGAAATAATTATGAAGTTTCTCTTCAAAAAGCTATTATCGTTACTTTTGACTGTTAAGGTAGCTTACTTGTACAATGAATCATTGTATTTTGACCTTCAGTTATTTTGAATTCGGACAAAGCAAAATTTCTTCTCTTTTGCCACTTAAGCACGACATTTTTGCCACTTGAGGAAGGTTAAAGGCTGAAATTGTATTACCGGATTGTGTAAATAAATAATTTTAATACTCAAAGGTGACTATGTCACCTTTTAAAATGGAAGTAACATTCGTATCGTGAAATTTGTTTCCGAAACTTCAAGATTTTGGTTCTTTTTTTTTTTCGGGAAATCCATCAGGAAAGATACTGTAATGGTTCTTTATTTACGTGACCATTACGGCACTCCAACCCCAGTTCTCGATACCAGTAATATCGTACTACTTTTCTGCGAAGTAACAGACATATTTTTGTGACAATGTTCACATGTGGTTTTATTAATGTATAGGTACTCCGATGTATCGATATATTACAATGATATGGTTCTTGTGTGTATTCATTTCTGTGAGACTGTCATAATCTTTGACTTACTTGTAACCGTTTTGGCGCGAATGCGCACAGAGCAGTCTTTGTTTCACTTTGCAGAAGTTATGTTATTATTTCGCTTTGTAAAAAAACAGTCAAGGCTTGTGTTTGGTTAAAGTGGAAATTAAATATATGAAGATTAAAACAAAACTGTTTTCTTCATGATGTGACAATTAAGAAGAAGTATATGTGAATTTACAAGAAGTTTAATAAAAATGCGGATCATGAACACCAAGTCAAAAATTATTTTTACCATACCATTGTTCTGATATGGGATTGTTTGATCATTAAGAATTTCCTGAAAAACGGATTTGTTAGGTCTTCAAATATTGCTAAAATACAGATCTGGACCTTCTAGCAGTCAAAATGGAATCACCCTAGAACCAACAAGATGAGCCATACCAACTCCGATGAAATCTACGTGGGAATCCATTCAAGATAAGTGCCAAGATTAATGACTTTTTTACAGTGACTTCATTATTTCCATTCTGACGATACCATCCACAGTCAAAAACTTTGTTGTTGCCCTACAAAGCGAACATATTCTGCGTGAGCAACATTATTAATCTGATTTCTAACCTACTTTGCAAGTGGTGGTATTGTTAGAATACTCAGAATTGAGACATACAAGTCATGTACTGTTAAATTAAAGATAAATGTATACGTAAAAAGCTGTAAGCTCAGCTGCACAGTTTACATTGAAATGCCATTAGAGAAGCAAGTAAAAGTTCAATTTAGTCTTTTTTATAAGAGTAGTTCATTAAAATTTTCGGGGCAGTCAGATGGAACTGGTGTGGTGTACAATACATTGGGTTAGCCCTGTCATAGAACAGACGAGTTTCCGACTTTTCGGCATATAAACGTGGATCCGCAAATGTTTAGCTACAGAGTTACGGCTAATAAAAATTATGCCTGAAATTATCAACTTCGCTAATATGAAGCAATCGCAAAACCGTACGAGGTTAAAGTAAAGCACAATTTCCATTTATTTTGTTGTTATTGATCTAGTGAATCCAATAAAACATATCACAGACGTGTATCTGCAGTAGTTTTCCGTAACATCCAAAGAAGCAAAGAAATAATTTCGCAAAATTTTTAATTTAATAACTACTTGGCCCAATTTGTTTTTCAAATTCCAGACAACTGCACAAAGTTTGCAACAGAAGTTGTAGAGAATTTAATTTTGGAAAAATGATGGTAACAACGTTTACTGAAACTGTATGAATGTATCAGATAATTTGTTCTTATTAACAACATAGCACACGTGAGTTCATGTTAAACTGGAAAAAACAAATCTCAGTGTTAAGTACGTTGTACATTGAGCATACAGTTTCACAATACATTCACAATAAATGTTAAAAAATGTCTCCACCGAGTTAGTGCATTTAGCTGCGCGCGTATGAACAAATTTTGCTGCTCGTTTCAGTTTCACAGGGTTGGTTTCGTCTATTGCATTCATAGTGCGAATAAGTAATTCCTCACGTATATTGACTTTGTCCTCTTAAACTATATCTTTCATGCATCCCCATACACAAAAATCCGTTGGCGTTAAATTGGCCCAGGCGGTGTGGCCGAGTGGTTCTAGGCGCTTCGGTCTGGAACAGCGCGACCGCTACGGACGCAGGTTCGAATCCTGCCTCGGGCATGGATGCGTGTGATGTCCTTAGGTTAGTTAGGTTTAAGTAGTTCTAAGTTCGAGGGGACTGATGACCATAGATGTTAAGTCCCATAGTGCTCAGAGCCATTTGAACCATTTTTTGTTAAATTGGGACATCTGGGTGGCCACAGACATGTAGCACCAAGGCCAATCCATTTCTTGGGTAAATGTTCATTTAAATGTGTAGTAACGGCGTTGGTGAAATGTGGAGGAGCGCGTCATGTTGAAAATACATTTGCAATGGCGTAGCAAGTGAAACACCTAAGAGCTAGCGGGGCTTTTCTTCTTGAAGTAACATGAATGGTCCAATAAAGTGTGTGTTGATTATACCACACAACACATTTATGCTAAATCTCTGCTGGAAATTGCGTTGCACTGTTGCATGTGGGTTTAGTTCAGACTATAATTGCTCGTTATGTAAATTGTTTATACCATCTCGAGTAAACAGTGCCTCATCAGTAAATAAAACGTATTTTTGTAACTGCCGATTAGTATTTAACCAGTTGCACAACTCCAACCGAAGGGCAGGATCTCTCGGGTATAAATTATTCTACTTCAGTGTACGCCATGCCTTAGATTGTGAAATGCCTAATCGCTGAAATTTGAAAGGCATCCCTATTTCATAAACGATCTACAAACTATAACAATTACTATGTGGTTTCACTTAAATACACTGTTGTTGTTATGTACTTCCATCGAACAATACAGAAAAACTAACTCGTTTCAAGATTAGGAAACGACTGAAACTACTCACCAACGGTTGCCAGCAATGACATAACCGTTTCTACATTTTTAATGGAAAGTAAACAGTTTTACTTGTATAATAATCTTTGCTTCTCTGGATGTTCTAGAAAACTACTGCAGATACACGTCTGGGACATGTTGCATTAGATTCACCGTACTAATAACAACAAAATAAATGGAATTACTGTAACCTCGTATAGTTTTGCGATGGTTTCATGTTAGCGAAGTTGCTAAATTTCGGGCAAAATCTTTTATTAGCCGTAACTCCGTAACGAAACATTTGCGGACCTGTGTTTATATGAGATTTTTATTTAGTTTTCTTGTAGAATAACATATTACAATACTTGTATATCTTCGTGAATCACCCTGTATATAAGACACCGTTAAATGAAAACGAATTAGGTGGAAAAAAGTAAGTGAACTATTGACTATTTCAAAAGTAATCACCATAGTTGTTAATACATTTACCCCATTGTGAGACAAGACGGTAAATTCCTTCATGGAAAACTTCCTGCAGATACCTACTTCTTACAGCTTACTCGAAACAACCTTCGCAACGTATGGGAGGGCGTGGGGAGCATTTTGTTAGTAGGTTGTTTCGATTACGCTGCAGGCTCCGCTTGGAAACCCTTACACATGCTCCAAGATATCTCGCTATGCGATTTCCATACCTTTGAGCCACGAGGAAAGACATTAGTGACAGACAAGAGGTGCTTCGGCCAACAGGAGCACGCCTGGGTAGAGTCATGTTTTCGTACGCAACTACAAACATTTTTCCATCAAGGCACTGAGCGTCATGTCTTACAGTGGGATAAATGTATTAAAAGTTGTGGTGATTACTTTTGAAATAAAACAGTTTACTTGCTTTTTCCCATCTGTCTCGTTTCCATTTGACTGCCTCTTATAATTTCGTACAAAACTTTCCTTGATGCAAGTTTTAGTTGAAACTGTAGTCTGCCTGCTTATTAAAGCCAAGCGGGAAATTTAACTACACGGCGACAGTTTCGTGTTGACACCGCAGCGGTGTCTCTCAGGAGAGTAATAACTGCCGTAATATTCGAGATTTTACGGCTGGATGGTTCTTGCGCTCGTCTGCATGTTTCTGCGGCCGGAATCGTCCACGATTCGTCTCTTTCTGCCGAGCAGAGAAATGCGGGCAGAATAAGAAGCGGCGAAGAGTGGAGGCTGTGACTCACGAAATTACGGAAATTCTGCCACGAAGTTGGGTCCCCCTCAGATGAAAACAGCGGCGCATACCTCGGTAGCAGAGCGACACCGCAGCGACGAAATCTGGCGAAATTACAAATACTGTGCGACGTCCACAGCGGAGTGCCTGCGTGCCAGCCACTGCCGCTACTTACACAGTTCGGATTCTGGAGGAAGATAGCGACACACAGCCCTCTCTCAGGAACTTGTCAATGTAATTACAAACTTCTTAAAATCTTGTCTTTCCCCTTGTGCGAGGGGCGTTCAGTAAGTAACGCAACACTTTTTTGGTCTTTGTTGTAGTTTCCTCTGAAAGCAGGTTGGTTTTATTCAAGATTCCAATACATCGTATTGGCTATAAAACTCTATTTTTCAACATAATCTGCTTTCAATTCCACGGTCTTACGCCACCTTACTGGGAGGGCCAGTATGCACCCATGGTATCAGTCTGCAGGGCGACGTCGGAGCCAACGCCTGGCTGCATCAATAACCTCCCCATCATACATGTACTGCTTCTCACAGAGTGCGTTCTTCATTGGGCCAAACAGTCGGAAGTTGCGTGATTCGGCCTTTTGGTTGGATGAGTAAGGACTATCCAATCAAGTGTTGTGAGCTTCTGTCGGATTCGTAGACTTGAGTGACATCTTGCGTTGTCATGTACACTACTAGCCATTAAAATTGCTACACCAAGAAGAAATGCAGATCATAAATGGGTATTCATTGGACAAATATATTATACTATAACTGACATTTTCACGCAGTTTGGGTGCATAGATCCTGAGAAATCAGTGCCCAGAACAACCACCTGTGGCCGTAATAACGGCCTTCATACGCCTGGGCATTGAGTCAAACAGAGCGTGGATGGCGTGTACAGGTCCAGCTGCCCATGCAGCTTCTACATGATACCACAGTTCATCAAGAGTAGTGACTGGCGTATGGTGACGAGCCAGTTGCTCTGCCACCATTGACCAGACGTTCTTGATTGGTCAGAGATCTGGAGAATGTGCTGGCCAGGGCAGCAGTCGAACATTTTCTGTATCCGGAAAGGCCCTTACAGGACCGTCAACAAGCGGTCGTGCATTATCCTGCTGAAATGTAGGATTTCACAGGGATCGAATGAAGGTTAGAACCACGGGTCGTAACACATCCGAAATGTAACGTCCACTGTTCAAAGTGCCGTCAATGCGAACAACAGGTGAACGAGACGTGTAACCAGTGGCACTCCATACCAGCACGCCGGGTGATATGCCAGTATGGCGATGACGAATACACGCTTCCAATGTGCGTTCACCGCGATGTCGCCAAATCACGGATGCAACCATCATGATGCTGTACACAGAATCTGGATTCATCCGAAAAAATGACGTTTTGCCATTCGTGCAGCCAGGTTCGTCGTTGAGTACGCCATCGCAGGCACTCCTGTCTGTGATGCAGCGTCAAGGCTAAGCGTAGCCATGGTGTAAGAGCTGATAGTCCATGCTGCTACAAACGTCGTCGAACTGTTCGTGCAGATGGTTGTTGTCTTGCAAACGTCCCTATCTGTTGACTCAGGGATCGAGACGTGGTTGCACGATCCGTTACAGCCATGTGGATAAGATGCCTGTCATCTCGACTGCTAGTGATACGAGGCCGTTGAGATCCAGCACGGCGTTCCGTATCACCCTCCTGAACCCACCGATTCTACATTCTGCTAACAGTCATTGAATCTCGAACAACGCGAGCAGCAATGTCGCGATACGATAAACTACAATCGCGATAGGCTACAATCCGACCTTTATCAAAGACGGAAAGGTGATGGTACGCATTTCTCCTCCTTACACGAGGCATCACAACAACGTTTCACCAGGCAACGACGGACAGCTGCTGCTTGTGTATGAGAAATCGGTTGTAAACTTTCCTCATGTGACCACGTTCTAGGTGTCGCCACCGGCGCCAACCTTGTGTGAATGCTCTGTAAAGCTAATCATTTGCATATCACAGCATCTTCTTCCTGTCGGTTAAATTTCGCGTCTGTAGCACGTCATTTTCGTGTTGTAGCAATTTTAATGGCCAGTATTGTAGTAAGAGAATTTTGGTTGCATTTTAGTTGCGAGGTCTTCAGTTTCCAGAGGGTAGCACGACGAACTACAGAGTTCATCATTGTACCATGAAGATGGACATCAAACAGACTCGCCCCTTTAGAGTCTTAGACATCGGACGCCAGGGCTTTACCGGCTGAGTGTGCAGCTTTGAACTTTTTCTTCGGAGGAGAGGTGGTGCGGCGCCATGTGATGGATTGCCGTTTTATGTCCGTTTCAATGTGATAAACCTGTGTTTCATCTCGCATGACAGTGTTTGACAAAAAAAAAATATCACGGTCAGCCTCGTAACGCGCAAGCAATTCCGCACGGAGGGTCCTTCGTTGCTCTTTATGGCCTTCTGTTAGACGGCGAGGGACCCAGCGGGTGCTCACGACGAGTGTGTCAGTACTAACAACAGAGACATCGAGTTGAGGAAAGAGGTGTACGTGGTCCGTCGATCATATCGAATGAGAGTGTCCGCACGTTCCAACACTACAACACTACAGGGGACAAAATTGTGTGCGACCGGCTAGCACTCCGGAGATCGGACAGTTTTGGGTGACCTTATTGCAATGATGGCAGACGCCTCTCCAAACAACTCAGCGGACTTTCGTTCACTGCTAGGTCTCCACAGACATTCTGCAAGCGCCTATAATTATTTACGATGCTCTGGTTATCCATAAAGGAAAAAAAAATAAAAAATAAAAATATCTGTGTCAGCTCTCCGCTTAGAACTCACTTCAGCTACAGACTCCATTTTGAAAGATACTTATAGGGTCGACACCTATCATGAAACTTTACGGATTGAAGCGGGATTGTTCCTCAGTGTCCCACAAGAAATTCCACACTTTTTGAACTGAAATTGTCAGAGGAAAAAAGTGTGTTGCACATACTGAACGACCCTCTAAACAGATTTGCAACTACAATCATATTTTTATTTGTGAAAAAATCAACCTTTTGAATTAGCTTATCGTGTAAGAAGCAGCTATCTAAGCTAAGCAATATGTTGAAGAAAATAAAAACTGATGGGAATATTGAGCTATGTGTGAAGGCCAGAACGCGGGAAATCAGTCACTAATATAAAACCGATTATGAGAAACAGATATATGAATTCTCTATAAAATTGCAAGATTCAGCAACACTGATGTGCTACCAGTACCCAAAAACTACTGTTATCAACAGTCGCCACGAAAGCCTGTGCTGTGATGTGAATTCTTACATTAGGTATTCCTTGAAACCGTTAAATAAAAAAATACACATACGTAATTTAGGAACCACATGGAAAGTTTCAAGAGGGAAAAAAGCCGAATGAAACTAGAACGTAACTATCGATTCACCTCTCTGTGAGAAAATATTCCATAAATGGTAGACATTGTGAGACAACAGTAAAACAATATCTGGTTAATATGTAACTTTTTTCGTTTGTAATTTTCGGAGTTTGATTTTGCAATCATATCCCAAGGCTTTTTGACCTCAGAGGTCTAACGAAGGAGTCACAAATAAACATATCGTTAACTAATATAATATGATTCAAAAAGTGTGTTATTTAATCCATTTACTGAATGATCTGATGTATTTATAACATTAATGAAACAAAAAGGAATATTTCCCTACCATTTTAAGCCACGATTGTACGGTAGCTGCAAGGCCAAACAAGTTGAATTATGCATGCAAAAGAGGATTATCTATAGTAGTTTGTAAAATTGTAGGTGCCAGAGATATAGTATTTACCCAGGCGTCTCTCTCTCTCTCTCTCTCTCTCTCTCTCTTTCTCTCCTTTTTTTTTTTTTTTTAGCTCTAGACATTTCACACAGATAATACCACGAAATTATCATTATTTATAACTGTTTCCTGAACATATAACCTAGTCTAATGCTCTGAATACAACGTTGTTAAATGCCAGAAGCTTGAGTTTAAGTTTAGTGCTACCAATCGTTGAGTTCCTCTAGACAATATAGAAAACAGTTTTACCAGAATACTATAAAACATACAGTAAATATAATAACAGACATCAACACAATGGAAGTACAAAAAGTGGAGTTAGCTTTATATTGCACTTACAAAACAATAGATAAATAAAAAGATTCATAATTATCGCTTTACCAGAAAAGATCAAACTTACGCTGGCGAATATGAATGACGATAAGGTCGCGAATACTTTATTTACTCAATTACAGCGACAAGATTTATTTCAATTAAGGAAAATATTAATTGAAAAAAATGTAGTATCCTTTATTCGTCTTCGCGTTTCGGTGATGGATACGTTTTCCAATAATCTTCAATTATTTTATGTAAGTATAACATAGGTATTATACGCACATAATACTAAGACGTTGTAACAGAGATTCTAAGGCTACACTGCTGGTAGAAGCCTCCATTTACAATGTATCTAGATGTGCAACTCCAGGCCCTCTGTACACCAACAGTCAAGTACTACGACCATTGTACAACGCGTGATTGTCCGCAAAAAAATGGTTCAAATGGCTCTGAGCACTATGGGACTTAACATCTATGGTCATCAGTCCCCTAGAGCTTAGAACTACTTAAACCTAAATAACCTAAGGACATCACACAACATCCAGTCATCACGAGGCAGAGAAAATCCCTGACGCCGGGAATCGAACCCGGGAACCCGGGCGTTGGAAGCGAGAACGCTACCGCACGACCACGAGCTGCGGACGATTGTCTGCAGTCCAATGGCGTTTCGAGGACGTGACGCGCTTAGGACTGTATATAAACTGAGGAGAAACGAATAGAAAATCATTGTTGTTGAGACCTGGTAGACAGGAAGAGGCAGGATAAGACAACGATTGTGGATGCGGCCGTAATCAGCTACCGTTTGCTACAGTAAATACATACACTTTGTTGTTACTGTGGTATTCAGCCCAGAGACTGGTTTGATGAAGTTTTCCATGCTACTCTATTCTGTGCAAGCTTATTCATCTTCCAGTACCTTCTGCAACCTACATCATTCTCAATCAGTTTAGTGTATTCATCTCTTGGTCTCCCTCTGCGATTTTTACCCTCCACACTGCCCTCCAATACTACAATGGTGATCCCTTGGTGCCTCAAAATATGTCATACCAACCGATCCTTTCTTCTAGGCAAGTTGTGCCACAAGTTTCTCTTCTCTCCAGTTCTATTCAATACCTCCTCATTAGTTATGTGATCTACTCCCACCTAATCTTCATCATTCTTCTGTAGCATCACATTTCGAAACCTTTTATTCTCTTCTCGTCCAAACTATTTATCGTCCACGTTTCACTTCCATACATGGCTACACTCCATACAAATACTTTCAGAAACGACTTCCTGGCACTTAAATCTATACTCGATGTTAACAAATTTCTCATCTTCAGAAACGTTTTCCTTGCCATTGCCAGTTTATATTTTATCTCATCTCTACTCCGACCATCATCATTTATTTTGCTCACCAAATAGCAAAATTCATTTACTACTTTAAGCGTCTCATTTCGTAATCCAATTCCCCCAGCATCACCCGATTTAATTCGACTACATTCCATTATCCTCGTTTTGCTTTTGTTGATGTTTATCTCATATCCTCCTTTCAGGACACTGTCCATTCCGTTCAGATGCTCTTCCAGGTCCTTTGCTGTCTCTGACAGAATTACAATGTCGTCGGCGAGCGTCAAAGTTTCTTTTCTTCTCCATGGTTTTTAATTCCTACTCGGAATTTTTCTTTTGTTTCCTTTACTGCTTGCTCAGTATACGGATTGAATAACATCGGGGATAGGCTACAACCCTGTCTCACTCCCTTCCTAACCACTGCTTCCCTTTCATGCCCCTCGACTCTAATAACTGCCATCCGCTTTCTGTACAAATCGTAAATAGCTTTTCGCTCCCTGTATTTTACCCCTGCCACCTTTAGAATTTGAAAGAGAGTATTCCAGTCAACATTGTCAAAAGCTTTCTCTAAGTCTACAAATGCTAGAAACGTAGGTTTGCCTTTCCTTAGTCTATTTTTCTAAGATAAGTCGTAGGGTCAATAATGCCTCACGTGTTCCAACATTTCTACGGAATCCAAACTGATCTTCTCCGAGGTCGGCTTCTACCAGTTTTTCCATTCGTCTGTAAAGAATTCGTGTTAGTATTTTGCAGCCGTGGAGTATTAAACTGATAGTTCGGTAATTTTCACATCTGTCAAATAGTTATCAGTAGTTCTAATGGAATGTTGTCTACTCCCGGGGGCCTTGTTTCGACTTAGGTCTTTCAGTGCTCTGTCAAACTCTTCACGCAGTATCATATCTACCATTTCATCTTCATCTGCATTCTCTTCCATTTTAAAATATTGTCCTCAAGAACATCGCCCTTGTATAGACCCTTTATATACTCCTTCCACCTTTCTGCTTTCCCTTCTTTGCTTAGAACTGGGTTTCTATCTGAGCTCTTGATATTCATGCAAGTGGTTCTCTTTTCTCCAAAGGTCTCTTTAATTTTCCTGTCGAAAATACCTATCTTATCCCTAGTGATATACGTCACTTCTTCCTTCCATTTGTCCTCTAGCCATCCCTGCTTAGCCATTTTGCACTTCCTGTCGATCTCATTTTTGAGATGTTTGTATTCCTTTTTGCCTGCTTCCTTTACTGCATTTTTGTATTTTCTCCTTTCATCAATTAAATTCAATATATATTCTGTTACCCAAGGATTTCTATTTGCCCTCGTCGTTTTACCTACTTATTCCTCTGCTGCCTTCACTATTTCATCTCTCAAAGCTACCCATTCTTCTTCTACTGTATTTCTTTCTTCCATTCTTTTCAACCGTTCGCTAATGCTCTCCTTGAAACTCTCTACAACCTCGGGCTCTTTCAGTTTATCCAGGACCCATCTCCTCAAATTCCCACCTTTTTGCAGTTTCTTCAGTTTTAATCTACAGTTAATAATCAAGTAGATTGTTGTCAGAGTCCTCATCTGCCCCTGGAAATCTCTTACAATTTGAAACCTGGTCCCTGAGTCTCTGTCTTACTATTACATAATCTATCTGAGACCTTCCAGGTTTCTTCCATGCATACAGCCTTCTTTCATGATTCTTGAACAAAATGTTAGCTATGATTAAGTTATGATCTGTGCAAAAATCCACCAGGCAGCTTCCTCATTCATTCCTTACTCCATTCCATATTCACCTACTACGTTTCCTTCTCTTCCTCTTCCAACTATCGAGTTCCAGTCACCCACGATTATTAAATTTTCGTCTCCCTTCACTATCTGAATAATTTCTTTTATTTCATCACACATTTCATCAATCTCTTCGTCATCTGCGGAACTAGTTGGCATATAAACTTGTACTACTGTGGTAGGCGTGGGCTTCGTATCTATCCGGACCACAATAATGCGTTCACTATGCTGTTTTGTAGTAGCTTATCCGCATTCCTATTTTCCTATTCATTATTAAACCTACTCCTGCATTACCTCTATTTGATTTTGTATTTATAGCCCTGTATTCACCTGACCAGAAGTCTTGTTCCTCCTGCCACCGAACTTCACTAATACACACTGTAGTGGCGTGGCAAGACAGCCAAGCCACTCGGTGGTAGCCGAAAGGCACGCGTTTAGCTCACGCAGGCTGGCGTGAGGTCTGGAGCAAGGTAAAGTAATTATCCTATAAAGAAATGAACGTAGTTCTTGGAATACTTAACTTTAATCCATAATTGTAGAACATCTCTCTCGACTGTACAGGCTTCAAGATAAATATCAAATGCTATGGCGCCTTGCTAGGTCGTAGCAAATGACGTAGCTGAAGGCTATGCTAACTATCGTCTCGGCAAATGAGAGCGTATTTGTCAGTGAACCATTACTAGTAATGCCGGCTGTACAACTGGGGCGAGTGCCAGGACGTCTCTCTAGACCTGCCATGTGGCGGCGCTCGGTCTGCAATCACTGACAGTGGCGACACGCGGGTCCGACGTATACTAACGGACCGCGGCCGATTTAAAGGCTACCACCTAGCAAGTGTGGTGTCTGGCGGTGACACCACACACACTATATCTAACTTTAACCAATCTACTACCTTTCTTAAATTTTCTGACCTACCTGCCCGATTAAGGGATCTGACATTGCACTTTCCGATCCGTAGAACGTCAGTTGTCTTTCTCCTGATAACGACGTCCTCCTGAGTAGTCCCCACCCGGAGATCCGAATGGGGGACTATTTTAGATCCGGAATATTTTACCCAAGAGGACGCCATCATCATTTAACCATATAGTAAAGCTGCATGCCTTCGGGAAAATTACGGCTGTAGTTTCCCCTTGCTTTCAGCCGATCGCAGTACCAGTACAGCAAGGCCGCTTTGGTTAGTGTTGCAAGGCCATATTAGTCAATTATCCTGACTGTTGCCCCTGCAACTACTGAAAAGGCTGCTGCCCTCCTCAGGAACCACACGTTTGTCTGGCCTCTCAACAGATACCCCTCTATTGTGGATGCACCTACGGTATGGCTATGTGTATCGCCGAGGCACGGAAGCCTCCCCACCAACGGCAAGGTCCATGGTTCATGATGGGAGCATACACTTTATTTGATTGCTGAAAATTATTTCCTCACATGCACTTTATTTGAGGATATTATTTTCAATAATCATTTCAAAGGAATTTACTACACTGACGGCTTAAGGCCTTACTAAGAAATAATTCAAAATTATTTGTCGGCTATAGGCCACAAGCAACTTCAGAATACTCAACAGCTGAAGGCCTGAATTAGAAGCGAGGAAAACAGTTACACATTAACAAATACTAAGATATTTTCTTCTTAAACAATCACAAAACTGTAACAAGCTATAGTAACGGCTGAAGGCCTTATTAAGAAGGAATCGCAAATTATTTGTCGGCTGAAGGCCACAAGCAATGTTACACACAATCAACGGCTGAAGAACTGATTAAGAACAATATTATTCGTCAGCTGATGGCCGCAAGCAATTTCAGAATACCCATCGACTGAAGGCCTGAATTACAAGTGAGGACGGAAATTACACATTAAATATACTAAAACCTTTTTAAACAATCTTAAACTGTACCAAGCTGTAGTGATGGCTGAAGGCCTTATGAGGACAGAACTGAATATTATTTGTCGGCTGAAAGCCACAAGCAATGCTACAAACAATTAATGGCTGAAGGCATGATTAAGAAAGAATTCAAAATTATTTGTCGGCTGAAGACCACAAGCAATTTGGGGAATACTCAACGGCTGAAGGCCTGAATTACAAACAAGGTAGGCAACAACACGTCAAAAATATTAAAACCTTTTTTAAACAATCTCAATAAACTACGAAAGTCTATAGTGACAGCTGAAGGCCTTATTAAGACAGGTTTGAAAATTATTTGTCGGCTGATGACCACAAGCAATGTTACAAACATTTAATGGCTGAAGGCCCGAATTACAAGTGAGGAAGGCATTAACACATTAAAACATTAAAGTAAATTTTAAACAACTATAGCAACTTGACGAAGTAAGATGGAGTGATCCACAGACAGTGCTCCACGGATCGACCTAAGCAAGGTCACTACAGCTGTGCAAGTGGTGGGAGTGGCAGCCAAGAGTAATGTTCACCTAAGGAGGGCAACTCAAACTAGAGACGGTTTAAACGCTGATCAATCTTCTTACCAATTCCACCTAACGCCAGCTAACCATACAAGGGTGGAATAATTCAGGGGAGGGCGAAGTGACAGACAGCATTGCGTCTCCAGAATCCAGTGTTTAAAACACCAAAAGGCAGAAGGAACCACTATAGCCAAGCTAGACAAGGAAAACAATTATCCATACCCCCATCAAGGAAGCTGTCAAATTACACACCGTGCTGGACAGCATCGGCAAGACGAGGAAAAGTACACTGCCATAAATTACGCTAACCTCAAGGACAGGTAACTGAGGGGTTAGCGGCCACTAGGCAGTAAGATACCGCTGGTTGCACTTCACCAGTAACAACACCAAATTCAAACTAATATAAAGCAGTAGAAGGCGGCTAATAGCTTCCTCCAACCTGACAGGCTCCACTTGTCGCCGTTGGTCTCACTGACCCTGGGAGCAGCAACACGCAAACAACAGCGAGATCTCAAACGGTGGAGGTTTCACTACTGAATAAGGTTCACTCAACTTCAAACATCCTGGGATCGGTCGTCTGCTACACCCCCTCGACCCGACAGTGCCGGCACGCCGCCAGAGGTCCCGGCGGACCTCCTCGCTGCTCCGTCCGAAGCCGAACTGCCTGACACACAAGACGACACAGAAATACAAGCAGTCGCAGCAAAGATAGTACCACAGTACTGGCTATCGATAACCGCCGCTTCTGCCACTCGCGGACAAACAATACTAGGAAAGTCAGTGGCGCCATTAACGCAAGAAGGAAACGAGACGCCACTATAGCTATTACAAGACGCCAAGTTACGAATGGCAAGAACTCGAGCAGCACAAGGCCCCATTGTGGCGATATTGGCCATAAATTGTTAATTACTGGCTTAAGCAACTTTGATAAAGTGCAACTGGTTCTGCCCCAATGCCTAGGAATGAGTATCTCGGAAACGGCGAAGATGGTCGGCTGTTCACGTTGAAGCATTTCCTTCTATTCCTATTATCTAACTAACATCTGTAGTGATCTATTTTTAAATATGGGTAAAATACCGCTACATTTAACTGATAAAATGTGCCATTACCGATAAACTTTGAACAGTTTTGTTATTCCAGTGAACGTTTGCACTGAGAGAATCTTTCAAGACTGTAAAATAAGGTAAAGTAGCTGCACTGAACAAAAAACTGTGGCGACTTCACTTGTCTTACACTCTCATTTTGTCCTATCATGACTATAGCTTGTACGGAAGGGACGTAAATTGAACTGAGTGCAATTTTGCTGAGTTAATAATTATCTATTCCACCATAATTAGTCGAGCTTATTATTTCACGAGTACATCCATCCCGTCTCTATATCTTTTAATCAATTTACAGTTTATCTTTTAAATGTGTTCCGGTACAAAACGACAGAGATGCTGGTGGCGAGTTGTTCGGAAGCCGACGGCCAAACACTGTATATGTTCTTTCCTTAACTGCTCTACAATGGAAAATCAGAAATCCCTCCCCCCTTAGATATTTTATCAGATGTCTGATTATCGCTTTCGGACAATGTGTCAGCCAGCCTGCTCACTGGCCTGATGCAATCCCAATTAAAAGAAAACTTATTGACGATGGAGCCTGATAAACCAATGTTTCAGTTAAGGCAAGAGAAGTTTTGATGAGCCGCACTGCATAGTACTATCTAAAGAGAAAGTACATCATCAGTGTGTGTTGCCTACATGTGGCGACTGTTCAGTTACGAAAAATCGTAAATCTTATTAGCTACTATTTAATGTCGCCTATTTGAAAATTCTCCCGGTAAATATCTCATTGAGAGCCCGAAGGTAACGCCACAGAATACTACTGTCGGTGGCATCTGTGGAAAGTGCTTGAAGGACGATGAAACTACGAGTAGGTGATGTAGGAATTTGAGGCCGAATAACTGCCCGGTCTCCAAAGCAGAATAGACGGCGATCTGTGGCAGCTCTGATGACAAAGCTCAACGCTAGTGCTGGCAGAAATTAATTGGAGCACACCGTTAAGGGCACCAAGTTGAATATGGAGTCTGCAACAGACTATCCTTTCGTGTTCCTATTTGACAGAAAGACATCATTAATTATAGCTGCAGTGGTATGGGAGCACAGGGAATGGAGCATGGATCAATGTAAAGATGTCGCCTGATACGATGAACCCCGTTTCTCGTTACACTAAGGCGTCCAAGTGAACGACTGCCTTACACATGCACCGCACCATGGGCGCAGGCCGGTGAGGTCGGTATTCCGCTATGGCGAAATTCACTTGGGCTTCCACGAGTGCTGTGGTAGTAATCACCGGCAGCACGATCGATGTGTACTACGAGATCGTTGTTGCGGACCCCCGGGATCTCTTGACGTTTGATGTCTTCTCTGATCGCGATGGCATCTTCCATTAGGATAACTGACGGTGTCACAGGTCCAGAATTGCATAACATTAGTTCGAGGAGCATGATAGGGAATTCCCGTTGATCTCTTCGGCACTAAATTAGACTGATACGAAACCAGTAGGACGCATATGGGATGTTTCCGTGCATTAGATGCCAGACGGGTTGCCTCAAACCATCGTCCGGTAATTTACGTGCCATACTTACAGAAAGATATTAGCGACTTAACTATCTCATGCCACGATGAACCGCTGGTGTATGGCTTTCAAGCAGTGGACCAACGCGCTGTTAGTCAGCTGGTCATAAAGTTTTGTCTACTCAAGATATGCCCCAATGCAGAACGCGTCCACCCCGGAATACGCAATATGGCGACTGTAAAAACATTGATGTTCTAAATTTCTGACAGGGACCACTTGGATTCAGAAATGCAACATGTGAAGTATGTAATCTGAAAGAAAGACTATTCATATAGAGGGTATATTAGTGCTGTCCACGAATGAAAACGTAGAGATGTTTAACAATCACGTGGTAATTCGCTTAATGGACTTCATGCTTTCTGCGGCGTTACATCCAATTACATAGATATTACTTCGTAAGATAAGCTGAAGATCCTTCGCACTGTTGACAACAGTTCTATCTTAGAGTCCCTGATACAACACCCATCGAAAATGTGAGGCACATACGTAGCCTAGTTACACCTTGTACTTTACGAATGTTGTACAGAACATCTAAAAATTTAGATTTGAAAAAAAAAATCTGCCGTTTCTAAGCACAACTTCACGAATAAACCTAACATTACTCCTGAAGAAATAAAGATATTGAGCTACGGATAAGTCTAATATGACTCCGTCATTAATATCGGGAAATGCAAACATAACTTTAACAGAGACAACATCCGTAATTTGAGTAGTGCGCGGAAGTGCATTCTTGATGTTGGAAAACAACAAAGCATGTCGGCTAATGGTTTTCGTTCCAGCTGAAGCGGTGGTGTTGTAACGTCCGCTCCATCAAGGACACCGTCACGGTATTAGGAAACACAGCATTTAGAAAGCTACGCCAGAAAATAAATACCGCTTGCGTATATCTCCCGCGTTTCTGACCGCACAATGGTAGCGCATACACAGTTGCATCCTTCACCTTGAGAACGAAATAACGTGGTCACTTTGTTTGACTACATTAACCTCGGAAATCATTCTTTGTCTGTAACCATGTTTAAAACAATCGATAGGCCCACCAGCTGCGAAATAAGGACCGTTATCAAGACTTCCGTCATAGGAAGTCACCCTCATTCCTTCAACGGTCTTGTCAAAGAGAGCGAAGGAGTGGACAGAGATTGAGACCAACATCTTGCTCTTGGCTAGGGAATCTGCCCCTTTAGGCGGAAGAATCAGCAATGGTCAAGGGCATGAGGATGCAGAAGGCAAAAGGAACCACTGCATTAAAGACACAAAAACGTGTATCCACAGGGCATGTGGCCTGCAATCAAAAAGTGCTCACTCCATTGACAAAAGATTCCGGAGTAGTTCCCCATTCGGATCTCGGGAGGGGACTGCCAGGAGGTGGGTGACCATGATAAAAAGACTGAATAGCCAACTAAAGAATAATGTTCTACGAGTCGAGGCATGGAATGTCAGAAGCATGAAAGTGGTAGAAAATCTGAGGAAAGGAAATCAAATGCTCAATCCAGATATAGTGGGGGTAAGTGAAGTGAAAGGGAAAGACGGTAGGTCAGATGAGTATAGGGTAATATCAAAGAAGCAGTAAATGGTATAACGGGAGTAGGATTGTTATGAATAGGAAGGTAGGGCAGGGAATGAGCTACTGTGAACAGTTCAGTGATTTATTATCATCAGAATTGACATTAAACCAACACTGACAACGATGGTTCAGGTATACATTTCGACGTGAAAATGAAGATATAGAGGAAGTATAAGAGGATATTGAACGGGTAATGGAGTGAGTAATGCGGGTGTAGGGGAAGGACTAGAAAAAAAGGGCTATAGAAGAAAGGGTTACGGGAGAATATGGGATCGCTACTAGGAATGTGAGAGGAGAAAGACTTCAGTTTTGTAATAGATTTCAGCAAGTAATAGCAAATACACTGTTCAAGAAACACAAGAGGTGGAGGCATGCTTGGAAAAGGCCAGGAGATACGGGAAGATTTCAGTAAGATTATATCATGGTGAGGTAGAGATTCCGAAATCAAATACTGAATTGCAAGACATACCCTCTAGCAGATATGAAGCCAGATTACAGTTTAGCAATAGTGAAGAGTAGGCTGAAGTTCAAGAGTAAGCAGGAAGAATCAAGGCGCAAGGAAGCGGAATACGGAAGTGATAACGCTAGAAGAGATACGCTTCAATTTCTTTAATTCTATAGATACTGCAACAAAGAATAGATCAATAGGCAGTACCTTTGAAAACGAATGTACATCCCTAAACAGAGAAAACAAATAAGTTGTAAAGGATCATAGGTACAAAAAGGGTAACTGCGAAGAAACCTTGGGTAACAGAAGAAATTATTCAGTTGATCGATGGAAGAAAGAAGAACTAAAAGTTCAGGGAATTTCAGGAATAGAGGCGCTGCGAAATGAAATAAGTAGGAAGTGGACGGAAAGGAGGATGAAATGGCTGTATGAAAAATGTGAAGAAATCGAAAAAGAAATGAAATTGAAACAAATGGGCCCTCGGTCACTATTATTTTTAGTCTTATTGACCAGATTTCAACACTTCTGCCTTATTTGATCTTAAGTATTTCAAAGCTCTCTTAAATTCTGATTCTAATACTGGACCCCCTCTTTCCTACATCGACTCCTGTTTCTCCTTCTGTCACTTCGTCAGACATGTCTTCTCCTTCACACAAGGCTTCAATGTACTCTTCCCATCTATCGGCTCTTTTCTCTAAATGTAACAGTTGAATTCCCGTTGCACTCAAAATGTTTACACGCTTGCCTTTAATTCCACCAAAGGTTGTTTCGGCTTTTCTATATACTGAGTCAGTCCTTCCAACTACCGTTTCTTTTCAACAAGGTTTTAAACATGGCTGCTTGCTCCAGTGACGGTTTATAAATTTAAACCGGAAAAAGTAAGACCTCGGTCATTATTACTTTTAGTCTTTTGACCAGATTTCAACACTTCTAAGAGTGCTTTTATCAGAATTAAAACAATTAAAATTTCCTATGACGTAGTTAGAAATTTATAGGAAAAGACGTTTTTTATATAAGAAGTGTAAGTACTGACTAACAATAAAAGACAGAGGCAGTACTTACATGTCATATATAAAGTAATTATCAGCCCAGAAGGGCTTTAGTCACAAAATACATAAAAAGGAATGCGTGAAGGCGAGTCACTATGGACTGCTAGTACCTGTACAGCCGCAGGTTGCAACGGAATGAGGCGCCTGCGTTAACAAGTGGGGACAGGTGAACATGACATTGCATCGAGAGTGTTATCTAGTGGCCGCAGGTACAACTTGGCTACTTAACATTCAAGTGTAGACAGACAGAAATTATAATGAACATTATTCTGTCCATAATGTAAAAAGCAATTTTTTTTTTTAACAGCGACAGGTAAAGTAACATTTTGTCGGCATCAGGGATAGAAATACAGTTTGAAGCATAAAAACATCATTATAGAAAATACAGGAAGGGCTGAATGACACAGCGTGTAAAAAGCGATATAACATGAAATAGAGCCAATAAATGAAAAATTATGAGTTAACTTAGATGGGAAAAAACATTTTGGTAAACTGCACTAGGAGACCCGAAATTAAATGTCAAGTAACGGCTTTATACCGTTGAAGAAATTTTTATTGCGCAATAGGAGCTCTTCATTGAGAATGAGACTATCATTTAGAGAAAGATGTCTAAAAGTCTCTAATTCTTCCAGAATATCTAATTTACGTCCTTTCTTCTCGGTGTGCAAAATGTTGATATCGCAAACAGCTTTAGGCGCGTGACCTGTAATCAGAAGATGGTCGGCTAGTGCGACCACGCGCAAACTGTTTCACAGTCCTACTCTTTCCGCCGAGTCCGCGTCGGTCGCGCCGTGTCTTCCCCCGAACCCCTGTCCTCTCGACACGATGCTCTTCTCCCGCTTCCATCCAGTCTCCCCATTCACGAGCGCTGTGATTGGGTAGAGCGCTCGCGCCGTGTCTTCAAGCTAACGCACCCACACAAACATAATGAAACACATTCGGAATACTGGATTTACATTTAAATAACTTGAAATTAAATAAATATTCCTACGGCTGCACCATACACACGCTCAAACACACATTATTAGATACATAAATAATTTAAATAAATATATATCATAGCGAATAGAACAAAAGGTAGGCCAGTAGCCTAATGTCTCTGTGCTTTCTAAAACACTGTAAATATTTAACCAGTTTCTTCATGAATAGTGTATATCGGATGTAAACAAAGACATAGAGGAATAAATATATTTATAAGCATGCTGCTGCCGTTTTTTCGTGTAACTGTGGAGTACTAATGGCCTGACGCAATCAATAGTAACCGGCCAATTTGATCTCCAATAACTCATATATTATTCAAGTTACATGCCTGTAATTCATGCCAATTTAGGTTTACACTAATAGCTTTCTAAAGACATGGCGATCGACAAAATCGGATGAAGCGTTTATATTTTGGAAATTCGTTGCTGGGTGTTACTTGTATAATTTGCCGTCAGATACTTTAAACTAATAAAGATATTGCAAATCTGATTACACCATCAGAATCGTCGTGCAAATAATAGTAATGTACATGTTTCTTTTTGAGGTATCATCATTCATCTTGCTACTATTAATTTCTATACGCCATTAAGGCTTCACAAAGTCCGCCATATTTGGCACTCCCGGCATGTCTCCCTCATTGACACAGCGTCACCATGGAATTCCCAGCCACGTGACTGGACCGGCCGTTGTGCGGCCTCACGCGGTTGCTAAGCTGACGTCCAGCATCTCGTGGTCGCTGCCGGGCCGCGGCTTTGACGAGCGTCCTGTGCGGCCGCCCCAACTCCGAACATATTCCCAGGGCGCCACAGCTCGCCCGTTACCTCAGGGAATGTATGTCTGGTGATGTACTCTCTGAATTTCGGGAAAACATCATCCATACGATTCTGAAGACTACAGGAGCTAATATGTGCGACAATTATCGCACAATCTGCTTAACAGGTCACACATCCAAGTTTCTGAAAAGAATGAAATACAGAAGAATGGAAAAAGAAAATTGAGGATGTTTTAGATGACGATCAGTTTGGCTTCAGAAAAGGTAAAGGCATCATAAAGGCAGTTCTGACGTTGCGGTTGGTAACGGATGCAAAACCAAAGAAAATGCGAGACTTGTCGAACTGGAAAAAGCGCTCGATAGTGTCAAATGGTGCAAAATGTTCGAAATTCTGAGGAAAATTGAGGTAAGGTGTAAGGACAAACGAGTTATATACAACATGTAAAAGAGCCAAGAGGGTATAAAAAGAGTGGCAGATCAAGACCTACGTGCTCGAATTAAGAAGGTGTAAGACAAGGCTGTAGTTTTTTCGCCCCTACTGTTTAAAGCCGTACATCGAAGAAGCAGACTAGCACTGGCAAAAAGAGAATTCCCGGCCAATAGAATTATACTAGTATCCGACGTAGGCCTTAATTTGAGGAAGAAATTTCTGAGAATGTACGTTTGGAGCACTGCATTGTATGATAGTGAGTTGTAGACCATGGAAAACCAGAGCAGAAGAGAATAGAAACAGTTGAGATGTGGTGCTACAGAAGAATACTGAAAATTAGATGGACTGATAAGTTAAGGAATGAGAAGAGCGTCAGTGAACTTATTATACAAGGAACCGACAGCGATGTGGAGCCATACCGACTCCAGTGCTGTAACCAGCTGCGCTAAGTTTCTGCGTTGAGGATCGATAGCACGAGTAGCCCGATCGAGATGATGCCACAGACTTTCGATTGAGTGTAAATCCTGAGAGTTTGGCGGCCAGGTGAGTACGGCAAACTCACACTGGTGCTCTTCGAACCATGCACGTACGCTGCGAGCTGTGCGACACGCTGCATTGTTCTGCTGGTAGATGCCGTGGTGCCGAAGACAAACAAAGTACATGAAGAGGTTAACGTGGTCCTCAAGGATAGATGTGTACTTCTGTTGATCTGTTCTGACTGCCAGAAACATAACGCTCCATCTTCCGGCTTCGACCTCTCCCACGATTGTTGCAGGATGTTCCTTTTCAAAAGTTTAACGGCATACAAGCTGTCATATGTCCGACGGAGCATAGAAAGTGATTCATCTGAAAGTCTGGACGTCCATTTGCTGTAATGGCGTGCAAATTCCAGCCTTCGTCTCCCAAGAACAGCAGTCACCATGGGTGTATGAACGAGGCGCCTGGTGCGCATTCACTAAATGATCGTTCAGGAGACCCTGATGGTAGCCCCTTGGTTTATTGGGCAGTCAGTTGCTCAACAGCTGCATGTCTATTAGCCCGTAGATGTGGTGGTGGTTAGTGTTTAACGTCCCGTCGACAACGAGGTCATTAGAGACGGAGCTCAAGCTCGGGTTAGGGAAGGATTGGGAAGGAAATCGGCCGTGCCCTTTCAAAGGAACCATCCCAGCATTTGCCTGAAACGATTCAGGGAAATCACGGAAAACTTAAATCAGGATGGCCGGAGACGGGATTGAACCGTCATCCTCCCGAATGCGAGTCCAGTGTGCTAACTACTGTGCCACCTCGCTCGGTGTTTAGCCCGTAGACATACCCTTAAAAGTTGTTCACCACTGTCATCTATGGCACATGGTGTACCATATTTCCCTCGGCGCCGGTTTCGGATAGCGCCATATTGCCATGCGTGGCATACTTTAACCCCATCGGCATGCGTGCCATTCACAAGGAGCCGTTTCGGAAAGGCTCCCGCCCTTGGCCCGAAATCCAGTGCGCGTGCCCTTTTGGACATCAGGTGAATCGCTTTCCGTATTACGACAACGACTGTACCGTTGTCCGATCCCCCACCCCCTTCTCCTCCCTCGACAGAGTTTATATACCGTCCACTGCTAATTCTGCAACCTGCTGTCTCCGAGTGGTTATTGCGCGTCGATGTGGAACATTAATGTGACAGTACCATGTAAAATACAGATTAGAACAAATTGCTAAACTTTTTTAATACCGGTACCCACACTATACTTACTTTCTGGATGAACTTTGTAAAATGCCTTGTGAATAATAATCGCGGCTTTGTACAATGCCATATGAATAATAATCGCAGGGAACATATTGTCTATAAGAGTCTGCTACAGTAGCAGCTACGACCCGCAGTAGCTCCACTAGCGAAACATTCCTAGAAACACTATTAAATGTGGGAGTTGTTCACCCTCTTGTCTTGGAAGACAGTGCGCTGCTGTACGAGATGGTCCCTCCCAGCCCTTTTTTACTCCCACTTGAAAGGTTCCCCCCTCGCTCTGCACGCGGAGTTGCCTTAAAATTGGGTAAGACCCTTTCGCAGCTTTCACTAGAGTTCAGCCCCTGCGGTCCGCTACGGTCGCAGGTTCGAATCCTGCCTCGGGCATGGATGTGTGTGATGCCCTTAGGTTAGTTAGGTTTAACTAGTTCTAAGTTCTAGGGGACTAATGACCTCAGCAGTTGAGTCCCATAGTGCTCAGAGCCATTTTGAACCTGCGGTCCGCGATAAAAATTACGGGACGCGCTGCCCTGTAGACTTTCTCCGTCATGTTTGTTGGCGGACCCAGATTATTTCTAAGCATTCTTACACATATACTGTCATGCTAAATAAGTGTCGGCAGCTTCTCTTTGGCCCGTTAGAAAGGTTTAAAATAGTTCTGCTCGAACTAAAACATTTTCTGTGAGGTACCGCTTGCCGGCAGGACTTTTCACAAATTTCTCTGTAAGGGGGGACGGAAAATACCAGCCAACGCGGGAAATCACAGCCCCATGAGCCATCCATTTATGTTCGAGCTACAACCCATTTCAGAGGATTAGGGGAAGACCCGTCCATCAGCTTGTGGCTGGAAAACGCCTCCAGCCGTATATAATGGCTCTGGCTGACACAACAGCCACACGACGAGCACACACATACCTGGAAATGAGATGTTGCACCAGGGCTGTCCACACTGTCCCTTGCTCTCGCAGCGTGTCGCAGCATTACGGTAGGAGCGTTGCAGTGGTTCACACTACTAGTATTTGGTTTATTTACTTTCTGATTAAAGGAACAATGTGTGCACTAGTAGTGATGTCTAGCGGGCTGCCGAAAGTATTGTTACCAAGGCAATGTGGTAGGTAGTAGTTGAAGTGCACATCGTGACTCATTTGCTTTTATTCAATAACCATCAGTGTGAGGAACGATTAGTACCCGCTGGCTTCTCACTGATTTCGTGAGCTATACTCACGGCAGTAATGTTAAAAGCTGGTTAAAATGTGTTATATCAACAACCAATAATCAAATAACTATTCTCATTCATTTTTTCGACACTGACTTATATTTTCCTCAGACTTCAAGTCGTAAGTCACGTGTAAAAGGAGCCGCCGGTACTCATAACTCATGTTTAGGTCAAGGATGCCGTGGACCGCATAAGTTCGAAAACGACTCTGTTACACAATGACGTCAGATGCCATGTCTATTTATTTCCTATAGATACCATTTTTCTGCAGTAATTATTGTCAAACAGTTCTCAGTCACTTCATTTACTGTTTAATCAAACTTATTGCTACTCATTTCGAAAATATTTACTAATCATCATCTTTGCATACAGAATAATTGGTATATGATGACCAAATTTATTAAATTAACTGAAACTAACAAGCAAATTTTTATATATGTTAATTAAATTTTCTCGTTAAGCTGTTTTTTTGTATGCTGTCATGCCAGATGATGAACAGTACTTGCTGAAACCGTATGGCTGTTCGTTGACATAATATAAGTAATAAAAGACTGGTAGCAGTAAACCGAAAATAATTATTTCACACAGTCACGGTATTTACCACTGGCTAGTAGAAGTCCATGAACTATGGACCTTGCCGTTGGTGGGGAGGCTTGCGTGCCTCAGCGATACAGATAGCCGTACCGTAGGTGCAACCACAACGGAGGAGTATCTGTTGAGAGGCCAGACAAACGTGTGGTTCTTGAAGAGGGGCAGCAGCCTTTTCAGTAGTTGCAAGGGCAACAGTCTGGATGATTGACTGATCTGGCCTTGTAACACTAACCAAAACGGCCTTGCTGTGCTGGTACTGCGAACGGCTGAAAGCAAGGGGAAACTACAGCCGTAATTTTTCCCGAGGGCATGCAGCTTTACTGTATGGTTAAATGATGATGGCGTCCTCTTGGGTAAAATATTCCGGAGGTAAAATAGTCCCCCATTCGGATCTCTGGGCGGGGACTACTCAAGAGGACGTCGTTATCAGGAGAAAGAAAACTGGCGTTCTACGGATCGGAGCGTGGAATGTCAGATCCCTTAATCGGGCAGGTAGGTTAGAAAATTTAAAAAGGGAAATGGATAGGTTGAAGTTAGATATAGTGGGAATTAGTGAAGTTCGGTGGCAGGAGGAACAAGACTTCTGGTCAAGTGACTACAGGGTTATAAACACAAAATCAAATAGGGGTAACGCAGGAGTAGGTTTAATAATGAATAGGAAAATAGGAATGCGGGTAAGCTACTACAAACAGCATAGTCAACGCATTATTGTGGCCAAGATAGATACGAAGCCCACACCTACTACAGTAGTACAAGTATATATGCCAACTAGCTCTGCAGATGACGAAGAAATTGAAGAAATGTATGATGAAATAAAAGAAATTATTCAGATAGTGAAGGGAGACGAAAATTTAATAGTCATGGGTGACTGGAATTCGACAGTAGGAAAAGGGAGAGAAGGAAACATAGTAGGTGAATATGGATTGGGGCTAAGAAATGAAAGAGGAAGCCGCCTGGTAGAATTTTGCACAGAGCACAACATAATCATAGCTAACACTTGGTTTAAGAATCATGAAAGAAGGTTGTATACATGGAAGAACCCTGGAGATACTAAAAGGTATCAGATAGATTATATAATGGTAAGACAGAGATTTAGGAACCAGGTCTTAAATTGTAAGACATTTCCAGGGGCTGATGTGGACTCGGACCACAATCTATTGGTTATGACCTGTAGATTAAAACTGAAGAAACTGCAAAAAGGTGGGAATTTAAGGAGATGGGACCTGGAAAAACTGAAAGATCCAGAGGTTGTACAGAGTTTCAGGGAGAGCATAAGGGAGCAATTGACAGGAATGGGGGAAAGAAATACAGTAGAAGAAGAATGGGTAGCTTTGAGGGATGAAGTAGTGAAGGCAGCAGAGGATCAAGTAGGTAAAAAGACGAGGGTTAGTAGAAATCCCTGGGTAACAGAAGAAATATTGAATTTAATTAATGAAAGGAGAAAATATAAAAATGCAGTAAATGAAGCAGGCAAAAAGGAATACAAACGTCTCAAAAATGAGATCGACAGGAAGTGCAAAATGGCTAAGCAGGGATGGCTAGAGGACAAATGTAAGGATGTAGAGGCTTATCTCACTAGGGGTAAGATAGATACTGCCTACAGGAAAATGAAAGAGACCTTTGGAGATATGAGAACGACTTGTATGAATATCAAGAGCTCAGATGGAAACCCAGTTCTAAGCAAAGAAGGGAAAGCAGAAAGGTGGAAGGAGTATATAGAGGGTCTATACAAGGGCGATGTGCTTGAGGACAATATTATGGAAATGGAAGAGGATGTAGATGAAGATGAAATGGGAGATACGATACTGCGTGAAGAGTTTGCAGAGCACTGAAAGACCTGAGTCGAAACATGGCCCCCTGAGTAGACAACATACCATTGGAACTACTGACGGCCTTGGGAGAGCTAGTCCTGACAAAAATCTACCATCTGGTGAGCAAGATGTATGAAACAGGCGAAATACCTTCCAATTCCAAAGAAAGCAGGTGTTGACAGATGTAAAAATTACCGAACTATCAGTTTAATAAGTCACAGCTGCAAAATACTAACACGAATTCTTTACAGACGAATGGAAAAACTAGTAGAAGCCACCCTCGGGGCAGATCAGTTTGGATTCCGTAGAAACACTGGAACACGTGAGGCAATACTGACCTTACAACTTATCTTAGAAGAAAGATTAAGGAAAGGCAAACCTACGTTTCTAGCATTTGTAGACTTAGAGAAAGCTTTAGACAATGTTGAATGGAATACTCTCTTTCAAATTCTAAAGGTGGCAGGGGTAAAATACAGGGAGCGAAAGGCTATTTACAATTTGTACAGAAACCAGATGGCAGTTATAAGAATCGAGGGACATGATAGGGAAGCAGTGGTTGGGAAGGGAGTAAGACAGGGTTGTAGCCTCTCCCCGATGTTGTTCAATCTGTATATTGAGCAAGCAGTAAAGGAAACAAAAGAAAAATTCGGAGTAGGTATTAAAATCCATGGAGAAGAAATAAAAACTTTGAGGTTCGCTGACGACATTGTAATTCTGTCAGAGACAGCAAAGGACTTGGAAGAGCAGTTGAATGGAATGGACAGTGTCTTGAAAGGAGGATATAAGATGAACATCAACAAAAGCAAAACGAAGATAATGGAATGTAGTCGATTTAAGTCGTGTGATGCTGAGGGAATTAGATTAGGTAATGAGACACTTAAAGTAGTAAAGGAGTTTTGCTATTTGGGGAGCAAAATTACTGATGATGGTCGAAGTAGAGAGGATATAAAATGTAGACTGGCAATGGAAAGGAAAGCGTTTCTGAAGAAGAGAAATTTGTTAACATCGAGTATACATTTAAGTGTCAGGAAGTCATTTCTGAAAGCATTTGTATGGAGTGTTGCCACGTATGGAAGTGAAACATGGATGATAAATAGTTTTGACAAGAAGAGAATAGAAGCATTTGATATGTTGTGCTACAGAAGAATGCTGAAGATTAGATGGGTAGATCACATAACTGATGAGGAAGTATTGAATAGGATTGGGGAGAAGAGAAGTTTGTGGCACAACTTGACTAGAAGAAGGGATCGGTTGGTAGGACATGTTCTGAGGCATCAAGGGATCACAAATTTAGTATTGGAGGGCAGCGTGGAGGTAAAATATCGTAGAGGGAGACCAAGAGATGAATACACTAAGCAGATTCAGAAGGATGCAGATTGCAGTAAGTACTGGGAGATGAAGAAGCTTGCACAGGATAGAGTAGCATGGAGAGCTGCATCAAACCAGTCTCAGGACTGAAGACCACAACAATAACAACAGTAGAGGCATAAGTAATACACAGAGTGATTCTTTTATCTCGATCACACCAAATAATTTTTATCCTAAAGGAAAGTAACAGATGAATCGAAAATTTGTTGGTGTCAGGATACATCAACCAGCACGAGCGCCTTCGTTGTAACATTAAGAACAGCAGTACGTTTTTTTTAAGTGGTACTTTTTTGTTCGTTAGCTCATGGTCTATAAGGTCTAGGGGAGGTCCAATGCCTGAAGTTTTTTTTCCGTAGGAAAAGGTGGCGGTGGAAATTTTCCTTCTTTTTTTCAATCCCTTTTATACTCCCCACGGAAAGGAAAGGGGGTACTGTCTTTCACTGGTAAGCAAATGTCCTCAGCTACGGGCTCGAAAGCCGCCACCGCTTAAATTTTGAATGAAAGTAATCAGGGACGAGGAATGTGAGACGAGAAAGGCTAATTGAGTACTTTAATAGATTTCCTTTTGTGATTCTTGAACAGAGTATTCGCTATTACTAGCTGACATACTTGGAGAAGGCCAGGTGATACGTGGAGATTTCAGCTAGATCACATCATGGTCAGACAGAGATTCCGAAATGAGATACTGGATTGTAAGGTGTACCCAGGAGCAGGTATCGACTCAGAACACAATATAGTAGTGATGAAGAGCAGACTAAAGCCTAAGAGATTAGTCGGGAAGAATTAATACGCAAAGAAGTGTGATACAGTACTGGAGATTAAGAGATACGCTTAAAGTTCTCTGACGCTATAGATACTATGATAAGGTATAACTCAGCAGGCAGTTCAGCTGAAGAGGATGGACATCTCTAAAAAGGATAATCATTGCAATGGTAAACAAAAACATAGGTACAAAGAAGGTAACTGCATAGAAACAAAGCGAAAGAGAAGAAATTCTTCAGCTGGTCGATGATAGGACGTACAAAAAGTTTCAGGGAAATTAGGAAGACAGAAACACAAGGAATGAAATAAAGAAGAAGGGCGGGGAGCTAAGGCAAAACGGCTGCATGAAAAATTTGAAGAAAAGGAAAACGAAATCATTGTCGGAAGGACTGACGTTCTATAAAGAAAGTTCTAAACACCTTTCGTGAAATGGAAAGCAAGGGTGGTAACATTTAAGTATGCCGTGGGAATTGCGCAACTGAATGCAGAGGAGAGAGCGGACAAGTGGAAAGAGTACTTCGAAGGCCTGAGTGGGGGTAACGTGATAGAAGAAGGAACAGGAGTAGATATAGAAGAGATAGGGGATATAGTATTTGAGTCAGAATTTAACAGAGCTTTGGAAGGCTTAAGGTCGAATAATTCAGATGGCATTGATAACAGTCCTTCAGAATTTCGAAAGTCATTGGAGCAAGCGGCAACAAAACGATTATTCACGATGGTGTGTAGAATGTATGAGTCTGGCTATGTACCGTCAGACATTCGGAAAAACATCATCCACGCAATCCTGAAGATAGAAAGAGCCAAAAAACAGCTTAACAGTTCCTGCACCCAAGTTGCTGACAAGAACCATGTACAGAAGAATGGAAAGAAAGTTGAGGCTGAGGATCAGTTTGGTTTTAGGAAAGGAAGGGCACTAGAGAGACAATTCTGACGTTGCGGTTGATAACGGAAGCAAAACTAAAGAAAAACGAAGGCACGTTTATGGCATTTGTCGAACCGGAAAAAAACGTTGGACAATTTCAAATGGTGCAAGTTGTTCGAATTTCTGAAAAACATACTGTTAATCTATAGGGAGAGGCGGGTAATATACATTTACAAGAGCCAAGATGGTATAATACGAGTGGAAGACCAAGAACGAAGTGCTAGGGTTAAACAGGGTGTAAGACAGGGCTGTAGTCTTTCACCACTACTGTTCCAAGACGGAATGACAGAAAGAAAAGAGAGGCTCAGGAATGGAATTAAAATTCAGGTGAAAGGATATCAATCAGACGATTCGCAGATAACATTGCTGCCATCACTGAAAGTGATCTCCTGAGTGGAATGAATAGTGTAATGAAAACAGAATATGGACTGATAGAAAACAGAAGAAAGACGGAAGTAATGAGAATTAGCAGAAATGAGAACTGCAAGAAACTTAACATCAGGATTGATGGTTGGGAAGTAGTTGAAGTTAAGGAATTCTGCTACCTACGCAGCGAAATAACCCATGATGTAAGGAGCAAGGAGGACGTAAAAAGCAGGCTAGCACACTCAGAGAGCATTCTTTCGCTATAGAAGTCTACTGTTATTAACCATACGTCTTAATTAGAGGAAGAAATTTCTGAGAGTGTACGTTCGGAGCTGTGGGAAAACAAGGCTGAAGTGCATCTAAGCCTTTGGGATGTACTGCTACAGGAGAATGACGAAAATGTGATAGACTCATAAGTTAAGGAATGAGGAGGTTGGAGTGCATAAGAACAAAAAAATGCTCTTATCGTAGTACAAAAAAGGCGTATATATCCCGGGCAGAGTTAGAGATATAAAAGAAGGGAAATGGCTTTCCGACATACCTGGCAGCATCAGAGACTTTACAATCAAAACATCTTGACATATTCTTTCTTTTTCACTCGTTGGTAGTAGTACACTTGGCATGTAAATTAACGCATCGTGTCAAGTAAAGTTGTAAGATACATTAATTCATGTCGCATAAAATGACACATGCCACCATGTCATCCTCCATGTCTTTTGCTACGTCGTGCAATATGACACAACGTCGCATCAAAGTTTAGGATGCGTATATTCCCACTGTGGGGTGGTACCTATTACACATGCTTTCCCACTCTCGTATACATCCTATTTTAGATACATCCCACTCTCCAGAAGGACATAAATTTTTGTCTGTTCGTCCTTACGCCCCTCATTATAGATGTGATAGAGGGCTCACTGCGCTGTGGAAGTAGGGCCAACGCTTTAAGAAGTGAATAACTGCAGATGCTTTGATTTAAATGTCTCGGAAGCTGCCAGATAAGTCGAAAAGCTAACTTCCTTTTTTGACGTCCCTAACACTGCCCGAAATATATTTCCCTTTTTTGTGCTACGATTGGAGCATTTTTCGTTCTGGCTCCCAACTTCTATTCTACTATAATTTTGATACTAGACTGCCATAGCTTGGCACTGACGTACATTTTTGTTGACTTGGGCGACGACTGATCCGGAAGAGGATTTTTTATCGTCTTGCGAACTATGTTGCTTTTATAGAGGCAGTGGATAAAGCTTTCACTAAACAACAGGACGATCACTAATTACATATATTTGTCTACCCTCTTAAAAAATTTGAGTCGATTTGCACAAGTTTGGAACTTAGAAGTGGTGAGAGTAAGATAAACATAAAATCAGAATGATGCTACAGTTCTGAAAGCCTGTTTTCAATTTTATCGTAAGAATGCATTTCTTATTTATTTGGTTCTTTCTAAACCGTTTCCGCGCATTCAGTTCAAAAACGAAATTTTCGTACTATATTTAGCTCGACTGAAATCCATCGTACCTCGTCACTGGATGAAGATTATTGGATGAAAACAAATTTTTCGTTTTGACTTTATAAATTTATCTGCCTTCGTACAAAGTTGGACAAGTCTGAAGTATAGAAATGGCGCGCTTGGAAAACCACCAAGAAAAACTTGTTTTACACGTAAAATTCAAAACAACCGAGATTTTTTTTTAAACGGTCAAAACTCAGCTTAGACCAAGGTTCGATACATCGGTGAGCCATATTTGAAGCATCAATCTGTCTTCTGTCCGAAGTTATTTAAAGTTGACTGTTTTTGCACGGAAAATACAGACAGTGCACATAAAAATGGTGCCGTTGGTTCAGCATTAATTTCAGCCTAATTAAAATCTTTTGCCGGCCGCGGTGGTCTAGCGGTTCTAGGCGCGCAGTCCGGAACCACGCGACTGCTACGGTCGCAGGTTCAAATCCTGCCTCGGGCATGGATGTGTGTGATGTCCTTAGATTGGTTAGGTTTAAGTAGTTCTAAGTTCTAGGGGACTGATGACCACAGATGTTAAGTCCTATAGTGCTCAGAGCCATTTGAACCATTTTTAAAATCTTTTGAAAAGGAAAATAATCAATTCGTATAATCTACCTGGGCACTATATCCGCTTTGTCGTTCAAACATCACTTAATATGCCGTAACATGGCTCCGGTAAGACAGATGTTCATATGACTTTAAGAATGACCACTGGTGCGGGCTAAACATGAAACATTTCACCCCGTGCTCCTAAATCAAATAGGAAACGAGATTCCGCGCTCGGGCTCTTCAGACATATGTTGACAGAAGAAAAATCGCAACACAAAAGAATAATTAATGTAGACTTACGAAATTTGTCAAAGGAACATATTTAAGTAATTAGCATACCAAGATCGCAGGCTAGTGTAAGCGTGGGGTAAGCCACTGCAAACGTGAAATGCTAGTACATTCATAACTGATGTAACCAACAGAATGTTGAATGCAAACATACAAACGTGCGTGCATTGCGATGGAGTGATGCGGGACGTCAGTTTGTGACATGGAGTTCCATGCCTGTTGCACTAGGTCGGTGAATACAGGGACGGTTGATGCTGTTTGTGGAAGACGCTGGTGTTGTCGTCTGATGAGGTCCTATATGTACTCGATTGGAGCCATATGTAGTGATCGAGAAGGCCAAGACAACATGTCACATGTTGAGTTACAATAGCGGTATGTGAACTAGCATTATCCAGTTGGAAAACACCCCTTCAAGAATGGCAGGAATACAGGAAGGAGTGATGAACATATTTGGAGTGAGAGTGCGAGGGATAAGCATGAGAATGCTCCTGTTATCGAGACCGTAACTCCAATTGTAGGTCCAGCGTGTCTACCACGCAGACTGGTTGGCTGCAGGCTCTCAACTGGCCTCCTAATCAAAACACGATCATCAATGGCACTGTGTCAGGACCAGCTTTCATCAGAAAACACAACAGACCTCAACCCTAACCTCCAGTGAGCTCTCGCTTGACACTACTGAAGTCGCAAATGACTGTGGTTTGGGGTCAGGGGAATGCATGCTACAAGGCACCTGGCTCGGAGCTGTCCTTGGCATAATCAATTTGTAACAGTTCATTGTGTCACTGTAGTGCCAACTGTTGCTCAAATTGCAGCTGCAGATGCAGTCTGATGTGCCAGACCCATACGCTGAACACTATTGTTTACCCTCTCGCTACTGCCATGTGGCTGTTCACAGCCCGGTCTTCTTTGCCAGAAATCATGTACAGTGGCTACATTTCTGCCAAGTCTTTCTGCAGTATCCCAGAAGGAACATCCAGTTTCTCGTAGCCATATTACACGACTTCGTTCAATCTCAGTGAGGTGTTGATAAGGGCGTGACATTCTTGACTATCATCAAATCATCACATTCAATCTGATTGGGAAGCTAACGCTCGCGACCGTTACAGCGTGTTTTTAAAACAAACCTGATTTACATCCTCATAGTGGCGCTAATAGCGACTGACAAGAAATTGGAATAGACATCGGCTTTGGGATGTAGAGACATGCCTAAGAACTTTCGTTTCTGTCCCACAGCCCCTTCTCGGTGTTGCCATTTTTTTCCGTCCGTGTATTTGTTGTAGATCTTGCATGCTGTAACGATGAGCTGTTATTTAAAATGACGTGCTGACTCATATCATCGTAATGTATACAGTTACAAAAAATCCTATCGTGGAGATTGTCGCACTGGTAGCAATACTACACTTGTTTAATAGATTTTGATTTTGGAGAGAAAATTACTTGGATTGATGAAGATAAATGAGACATCATATAGATTCTCCTGCTATAATGTACAACTGTTCTTACACAGAGTCTCAGAAGTGTGAAAATAGTGTATAAGAAATGCCCAGCCAGCTAGACTGGAAAATCGATGTGGTGAGAGGTGACGCGAGCTCCCTGGTCAGCAGCGGCTGGAGGGCAGCGAGGGCAGCCAATCGCGCAGACGGCGAGGTCCCGGCGGGCGCTCTGTCCATGAATAACAGATGAGCCGAGTGCGGATACAAGTCTTCTGTATGGATATCATCTGCGGAACTGCCTCAGCTGCCACTCTGCCGATAAATGGCGTATCTCTGACCCAGCAGCGACGCTGCTGATCCACACACCTCGAACAGCTTTGTGCTCTGGCCATTCCACGCGGTTTGATTGCGGGTCGCTTGCTGTTCTTGTTGTTCACCAGCGTTCTAGCTCTTTATTTAATTAACAAGCTATATTCATCGTCTTTCTCATATTCCGTCAAACTAAATAAAACAATATGTATTTACATTTAGTTTTTCTGTACCGGAAATCATAAAAATTACCACTTTGCCAACTACTGATATCTGGATTACGATTTCTTGACTAGGTTTTGTTAAGTAACAATTTATAAACATCCAATTTCCGTCCTGCAAAAGACAATCTATTGGCATAATTAGCAGCACCGCACAATGTCGGATAATTTAATACCCGTTGTATATTTGTTGCATCCATTATCACCCCTTCATGAATGGCAAGAATACAAGCCGGAGTGACGAACATATTTGCAATGACGGTGCGAGGGATAAGCATTGAAGTGCTCCTGTTGTCGTAAGAAATCGCGTCCGAGACCATAACTCCAAATGTAGGTTAAGCAACCAGAGCTGGTTTGAATCGCACTTAACAAACAGAATGCAAAAGGTTGTGCTGGATATTTCGGTGTCGAGAACGTACAGCTAAGTGGCTGAGTAATTAAACCAAATCCTGTAGAAAATAAAACAACGGACGAGTAGGCATTCTTGTCGTGCCCTTGCTGCCGGAACCAAGAAAAGAAAAGCATTCCGCTCCCGAATTTTATATGATTGAGCGTTGCAAATGTACTGTTACTATCCCAATTAACAGAACTGTGGACTTGTATGCGGTCACAAATAGAGTCTCAGAAAGGGAAAGGCGGGCAATATACAAAATGTACAAGAAACAATAAGGAACAACAAGACTAGATGTCAAAGAATTGAAGGGGACACCGAATTAGTGTACAAGACTGCATAAATAACAATTAAAGTAAATGACAATGTGAGCGATAATTCACAAGTTTAAAGTACGTTTAAGGCACACTCTCTAAGTGCAGCAGCAAATATAGGATTAAATGGCACTGTTAAAGAAGAAAAAGAACATATTAAGTATGTCATTCCAAAAAACATTGAGCAACCAGAAGTAGCACCAACACCCTCCACTGAAATTAATACAATTATAAAAACTGTAAAAAAAATGGTTCAATTGGCTCTGAGCACTATGGGACTCAATATCGGAGGTCATCACTCCCCTAGAACTTAGAACTACTGAAACCTAACTAACGTAAGGACATCACACTCATCCATGCCCGAGGCAGGATTCGAACCTGCAACCATAGCGGTCACGCAGTTCCAGAGTGAAGCGCCTAGAATCGCTCGGCCACACCGGCCTGAAAAAAATGAAAGTTCATTCAGAGTTGATAGAATTTCAAATAGAAGTATGAATATTTTGTCCAAGTCAGTAAATAATGTCGTTAGTGACATATGCAGTGCGCCACTGGCACATGGAATTTTTCCAGGTAGAATAAACTATGCAATTGTTAAAAGATCTCCTTAAGATGTGTGAAAAGGAAGACTTAGAATGTTATTATCCAGTTGCCTTAGTTCTATCTTTTTCCAAACTATTCAAAAAAGTAATGGAGTCAAGAGTACTCACACACTTAATGGAAATAATTCGTGTAGCATATCACAGTTTGGATTCCAGAAGGATTGCTTGATTGTGAATCGTTGGATACATTCACTCATCAAATAGCACTACGCGTTATTACTGACATATCGCCAGTTGGTAATTTTTGTCATCCTTCCAAGGGTTTTGTTTGTGTAGATCATGTTACTCTCTTAGAAAACACAGATGTTATGAAACTGTTGCCTTTACTCAGAGCTGGTTTCAATCGCACTTAACAAACAGAATGCAAATGGTTGAGCTGAATATTTCGGTGTCGCGGACGAAAAAAAAAAAAAAAAATTATCGACCTGGGAGGGGGAGTCATAAAGGTAGCCCCATACGCAGGGTTCAATTATGGATCCACTACTGTTCCTTACATATGTGAATTACTTTCCACTTACGTTCACGAACGAAGCCATATTGGTGCTTTTTGCTGGTGATGTCAGTGTTATACATCCTATTAGAGAGAAAGGAACAGAAGAGTTGATAAATGACAGTCCAAAGGATTATTAAGTGGTTCTCTGAAAACAGACTCTCCTTAAATTCTGAAAAAACACACTTCATTAACTTTTGTACAACAAATATAGTAGTACCAAGTACTGATGTAGCACCTGAGCATGGGTCAGTCAGTAAATAGGACAGAATGCTCCAAGTTTCACTGTGCACATATTGACGAAAACTTGAAACGTAAGAGGCATATTACTGTGTTTCCAAAACAATTAAATTCAGCTACTTTTTCTCTTTGTGTAATTGCTAATCCTGAAATAAATACATCAACTTCTTGACATTTTTTGCTTATTGTCATTCAACAATGACTTAAGCGATAATTTTCGGGGTAAACCGTCACTGAAAAAGAAAGAATTGATTGCACAAACGCAAGCAGTAATAATAGTACATGGCCGGCCGGAGTGGCCGAGCGGTTCTAGGCGCTACAGTCTGGAACCGCGCGACCGCTAAGGCCGCAGGTTCGAATCCTGCCTCGGGCATGGATGTGTGTGATGTCCTTAGGTTAGTTAGGTTTAAGCGGTGAGCTCAGAAGTTAAGTCCCATAGTGCTCAGAGCCATTTGAACCAATGGGGTTCACATATGGACGTCTTGTATGTACCTCTGCAAGGAGCTACGCATTTTAACTGCACCGTCACAATGCATACACACTGAGGTGACAGGAGCCATAGGAAACACAATTAAACAGGAAGTCACAATATTGTGTCTCGCCGGTGTAAATAAACACCCAGGCAATCCTGGGTTTCTCAGGTAGTCCAAAATAAAACAATAAATTGGGAATCCTTATGAATTCAAAAGAAAATTTTAAACATACCTCATTATCTAATCTGTCGACAAGTTATCTGAACATCTAGATTCAAGGATTGAAATGTTCCGTTAGATACATGTCAAGCAGCAGTACAAACATTGACGAAGTGTCTCCGGAGAAGATCTACAATCACTGGCTGTAAAACAGGTGTTTTAAATGACCACTTTTGGTTCAAAGTGAAGGATCCTCAAGTCTGTAGATAGAACTAAAAAAACTAAATAGCATACACTGAGTGATGAAAATCATTGGATACCCTCTAATATGATGTCGGAACTCCTTTTCCCCGGCGTAGCGCAGCAAACTCGACGTGCCATGGACACAACAAGTCGTTAGAAGTCCACTGGAAAAATACTGAGCCATGCTGCCTCCACAGCTTTCTATAAATGCGAAAGTTTTGTGCAGGAACTGATCTCCATATTATGTCCCTTAATTTTCGATGTGTGGAGAGATCATTCACTCGAATTGTCCGGAATGTCCTTCAAACCAGTCGTGAACAGTTGCGGCCCAGTGACGTGGCGCAGTGTCGTCCAAAATAATTCCATCTTTATCATGAAGTCGATGAAGGGCTGCAAACGACCTCCAGGTACCCATACATAAACATTCCCAATCAATGATCCGTTCACTTGGACGAGGGAATGCAGTCCATTCCTTGTAAACATAGTCCGTAACATTATGGAGACACCACCAGCTTGCTCCGTGTCCTGTTGACAACTTGGGTCCATAGCTTCGTGGGGTCTGCACCACACTATTAACCTATCATCAGCCCTTACCAACTGAAATCTGGACTCATCTGAACAGGCCACCGATTCCGAGTCGTCTAAGGTCCAACCGATATGGTCACGAGCCTAATATAGACACTTCAAGGCGATGTCGTGCTGTTAGCAAAGGCACTCGCGACGGTCTTCTGCTGCCACAGCCCATTAACGCCAAATTTCGCAGCACTGTCCTAACGGATACGTTCGTCGTTTGTCCCACATTGATTTCTGCGGTTATTTCACGCATTTGTGTTTGTCTGTTACCACTGACAACCCTATGCAATCGCCGCTGCTCTCGGTAGTTAAATAAGGGCCATCAGCCTCTTCGTTGTTCGTGGTGAGAGGTAATGCCTGAAATTTGATATTCTTAGCGCACTCTTGACACTGTGGATCTCTGAATATTTAATTCCTTAACGATTTCCGAAATGGAATGTCCCATGCTTCTGGATCCAACTAACATTCCGCATTCAAAGTCTGTTAATTCACGTCGTGCGGTCATAATCGCGTTGAAAACCTTTTTACATGAATCACATAAGTAAAAATGGAAGTTCTGCCATTGTACTATCCTTTCATAAATTGTGTAAGCGACACTACCGCCATCTTTATATGTGCATATCCATCACTTTTTGCCCGTCAGTTTATCTGCCAATGAAATTATACATCTACACCTACATGGACACTCTGCATATCACATTTAAGTACCTGGCAGAGGGTTCATCGAACCACCTTCCCAATAATTCTCTTTTATTCCAGTCTCGCACAGCGCAGGGGAAAAACGAACACCTTCCGTGCGAGCTCTGATTTCCCTTACTTTATTATGGTGATCGTTTCTCCCTGTGTAGGTCGGAGCCATCAAAATTCGGAGGAGAAATTTGGTGATTGAAATTTCGTAATAATATTCTGCCGCAACGAAAAACGCCTTCGTTTTGATGATGTCCACCACAAATCCTGTATCATTTCAGTGATCTATCTGCCAATAAAACGCAGTCTTTGCTTAGCGTCCCCCCCCCCCTTTGCTTAGCGTCCCCCCCCCCCCAACATTTTCTGTGTGTTCCTTCCAATTTAAGTTGTTCGTAATTGTAATTCCTAAGTATTTAGTTGAATTTACGGCCTTTAAAATTGACTGAGTTATCGTGCAACCGGAGTTTAACGAATTCCTTTTTTGGCACTGTTCTGAATGACATCACGCTTTTCGTTATTTAGGGTCAATTGCCAATTTTCACACCATACGGACATCTTTTATAAATCGTTTTGTATATTATTGTGAACTTCTGATGACTTTGTTAGTCGATAAACTAGAGCGTCATTTGCAAACAACCTAAGATGGCTGCTCCTCTCCTAAATCGATTATACGATAAGGGCCTGTATCTTAGAGAACTACTCCTACTACCTTTCTTGAATATTGGTGTAACCTGTGCGACTTTCAAGTCCTTGGGTACAGATCTTTCGTCGAGCGAACGGTTGTATATGATAGTTAAGTATGGAGCTATTATATCAGGATACTCTGAAAGAAACCTGACTGGTATGCATTCTGCACCGGAACGTTTGCTTTTTTTAAAATAATTTAAGTTGCTTCACTACTTCGTGGATATTTACGTCTACGTTACTCGTGTTGTCAGCTGTTCTTGATTCGAATTCTGGAATATTTACTTCGTCTTCTTTGGTGAAGGAATTTTGGATGTCTGTGTTTAGTCACCCTGCTTTGGCAGCACTCTCGTCGATAGTATTTCCACTGTTATTGCGCAGAGATGGCACTGATTTTGTCTTGCCACTAGCATACTTCACATATGGACAGCATTTCTTTGGTTTTTCTGCCAGGTTTCGAGACAAACTTTCGTTGTGGAAACTATTACAAGCATTTGGCATTGAAGTTTGCGGTAAATTTCGATCTTCTGTAAAAGATCACCAATATTGCAATTTTGCGTCTGTTTAAATTTGGCATATTTTTTTCATTGTTTCTGCAACAGTGTTCTGACTCGTTTTGTGTACCAAGGAGGATCAGCTCCATCGTTTGTTAATTTCTTTGGTACAAATCTCTCAATTGCAGCTGAAACTACTTCTTTGAATTCTTGCCACATCTAGTCTACACTTATATTAATTTGGAAGGAGTGGAAATTGTCTCTCATGAAGCCGTTAATTGAATTTTTATCTGATTTCTTGAATATGTATATTTTTCATTTATGTCTGGAGGATTCGGGGCTTACAGTATTCAATCTTGCTACGACAACTCCGTGTTCACTAATCCCTGTATCGTTTTGATGCTCGTTATTAACTCAAAATTATTTGTTGCTAAGAGGTCAAGCGTGTTTTCACGAGCGTTTACTGTACGCGTGGTCTCATGAACTAACTGGTCGAAATAATTTTCAGAGAATGCCTTTTGCAAAACTTCGGATGATATTTTCATCGTCATAAATAAACCATCAAACTTTGAGAAGAACAGTGATGATCATTCCTACAACACAAAAGGGAAAAATGACCTTTATTATCCACTGCTGAAGCTGTCAGTGACTCAGAAAGGAGTTCAATATGCAACAACACAATTTTTGATCTCTTTCCCAATAACATAAAATCTCTCAGAGGTAACGAAGGAAGATTTAAACTCATGTCTCCTGGAACACTTCTACTGTTCCACTGACGAATTTGTAGTTAAAAATTTGTAGGTAAAAATGAATAAATAAATAAATAAAAGTAATGTGTGGCTGCGTGAGTAGGACTGAAAGTAACGTGTTCATTAATGATGACATTAATCATATGTACATATCCTGAAAACTGACTCGTTCACTTTATTTCGATCTATTCGTCATGTAACTAACTAACTAACCCTGCTAACTTGCTAATCCTGAAATAAATACATCAACTTCTTGACATTGTTTGCTTATATTCATTCAACAATGACTTAAGCGATAATTTTCGGGGTAAACGATCAGTGAAAAAGAAAGAATTGATTGCACAAACGCGAGCAGTAATAATAGTACATGGCCAGCCGGAGTGGCCGTGCGGTTCTAGGCGCTACAGTCTGGAACCGGGCGACCGCTAAGGTCGCAAGTTCGAATCCTGCCTCGGGCATGGATGCGTCTGATTTCCTTAGGTTAGTTAGGTTCAAGTAGTTCTAAGTTCTAGGGGACTGATGATCTCAGATGTTAAGTCCCATAGTGGTCAGAGCCATTTGAACATTTTTTGAAACGTAAGTCGTAGTAAATAAGTGTAGCTAAGACACTTCTCTTATCTTTCATTATCACTTTCTTCTGGAACAAAATTGCTTAAATGTCGTCAGTTTTCTCTCACATGCTTAAACCTTTTGCTGGGTGCGACTTTCGTATCGATTGAAACACCGCTAATTAGGTCTTCGGAGTATGCATTGAAAAGATTTTGATGTGAGAACGTATAAACACATTACACTGGTGGTCGGTCAAATTTTCTTGTGTGACAAAATATCGTCGGACTTGAAACACCAGTAACTACTAGATTAATAATGCATTAACAATGGCTGAGCCGACAGCATACAGATCTTGCCTGGGTTAGTCGACCACAATATTACACTCCTGGAAATGGAAAAAAGAACACATTGACACCGGTGTGTCAGACCCACCATACTTGCTCCGGACACTGCGAGAGGGCTGTACAAGCAATGATCACACGCACGGCACAGCGGACACACCAGGAACCGCGGTGTTGGCCGTCGAATGGCGCTAGCTGCGCAGCATTTGTGCACCGCCGCCGTCAGTGTCAGCCAGTTTGCCGTGGCATACGGAGCTCCATCGCAGTCTTTAACACTGGTAGCATGCCGCGACAGCGTGGACGTGAACCGTATGTGCAGTTGACGGACTTTGAGCGAGGGCGTATAGTGGGCATGCGGGAGGCCGGGTGGACGTACCGCCGAATTGCTCAACACGTGGGGCGTGAGGTCTCCACAGTACATCGATGTTGTCGCCAGTGATCGGCGGAAGGTGCACGTGCCCGTCGACCTGGGACCGGACCGCAGCGACGCACGGATGCACGCCAAGACCGTAGGATCCTACGCAGTGCCGTAGGGGACCGCACCGCCACTTCCCAGCAAATTAGGGACACTGTTGCTCCTGGGGTATCGGCGAGGACCATTTGCAACCGTCTCCATGAAGCTGGGCTACGGTCCCGCACACCGTTAGGCCGTCTTCCGCTCACGCCCCAACATCGTGCAGCCCGCCTCCAGTGGTGTCGCGACAGGCGTGAATGGAGGGACGAATGGAGACGTGTCGTCTTCAACGCTGAGAGTCGCTTCTGCCTTGGTGCCAATGATGGTCGTATGCGTGTTTGGCGCCGTGCAGGTGAGCGCCACAATCAGGACTGCATACGACCGAGGCACACAGGGCCAACACCCGGCATCATGGTGTGGGGAGCGATCTCCTACACTGGCCGTACACCACTGGTGATCGTCGAGGGGACACTGAATAGTGCACGGTACATCCAAACCGTCATCGAACCCATCGTTCTACCATTCCTAGACCGGCAAGGGAACTTGCTGTTCCAACAGGACAATGCACGTCCGCATGTATCCCGTGCCACCCAACGTGCTCTAGAAGGTGTAAGTCAACTACCCTGGCCAGCAAGATCTCCGGATCTGTCCCCCATTGAGCATGTTTGGGACTGGATGAAGCGTCGTCTCACGCAGTCTGCACGTCCAGCACGAACGCTGGTCCAACTGAGGCGCCAGGTGGAAATGGCATGGCAAGCCGTTCCACAGGACTACATCCATCATCTCTACGATCGTCTCCATGGGAGAATAGCAGCCTGCATTGCTGCGAAAGGTGGATATACACTGTACTAGTGCCGACATTGTGCATGCTCTGTTGCCTGTGTCTATGTGCCTGTGGTTCTGTCAATGTGATCATGTGATGTATCTGACCCCAGGAATGTGTCAATAAAGTTTCCCCTTCCTGGGACAATGGATTCACGGTGTTCTTATTTCAATTTCCAGGAGTGTATTTCACCTGGAAGCGAGGGCATTTCTGTCGGCTAGTCGTGAGTCAGCACGTAGTCGGGGTTGCGGAGGAAATGAAGAACCGTAGAACTGTAGTTATAGAATGGAAACTGCACCATCCTTCGTGCTTATACGTATGAAGTGGATGGTAATAACACAAGGGCAGACTCCAAATTCTTGATCTGCTGTACCTGCTACACAGGAATCAGTTCCAGTTTCATCTGCTGTGTCGGTTTCCATATCACTGTCGTCGCCGTGTGCTACATATTCATCTTCACTGTCCAGACCAGCATTGATTATTTTATTGTCTATTGATTCTTCCATTAAGCTATCTCTGTTCTAGTTTTTAGTTACTTTTACACGTTGGCAAACTTTTAACTAATGATGTTGGGTAGGCCGAGACACAGACACTTTGGTCATTTGTTTTAGGGTGGTTAAATTAATGGAAGAAACGTTTTTTCCCAAATTTATTATTTCATTGTAATCGAGTTTAACTCTGTGTGGTTCAGTACATTGGTATGATGGAAACCTTTGAACAGAACATACTTTACGCTTTAAATCTGCGTTTCCTTCAAGAAGAGGTTTTCGCTTATTCTAAAGCACCACTTGTAGAAGTTCATTTCTTGTCAACCTCGATTCAAAACTGATTTTGTTCTGAATGAGATATTCATTTATGTTCTTTTTGCGAGTTGCAGTAGTGGGGGCTACATTTGTTTGAACGATATGATACCGTGCTATATCAAGCTCAAGAACAAAGCTGGTGCTGTGACGTTATGAATCCGTGTCTCTTCTAAGCATTTGTCGTAATAATTTCCTTTCGAATCATTGTGGTAATCTTCAGAGTTAGTTTTCGAATAATTACTCTTCTGCCTCTGTGAAACACATTGCTCATTCAGCGTGGACAACAATAGCTCTTTGGCCTGCACTGCTATTAGCCACTATACCTGGAATGTCTTCACACTGAAAGAAATCTTTTGTTATATAATTCGTATATACCCACGTTTGGTCTGCGAATACCTGTGATTTATTTGGCCCTTTCCATTATTTTTGATTGCATTTAAGTTTTCTCCTTGCTTTGCTACAAATTCGGAATATTCTGTCAGGATAGTGCTCCTATTTTTACATTTTTGAAACAAAATCCCATCCTAAATGTTTCCGCTGCCCCCCTGAAATTTTATCTAAGTTTTTGAAATCACTCTCTGTGGTGTGCGTACTGTAAGGCCTTCGGTACACACACCATCAGATTATTTGACTTGTCGCTCTAACGAAATAGGCGAGTGTCAGCAATATGTCTCGTGGTCTTATCGTGGCGTGTTTATCTTCTGCCGTTAGGTCAGACGATAGAAATGCCACTTGCGCGCTTAGAGTAGCAGATTGACAGTGACCAACTTTAAACAGAACTTGATTAATTTCCACACACATTTGTTAAAATAATAAATAATACAGACATTACGTAACTTGATTCTGGATGCTGTTTACAATTGACAATCTGAAGTTCCTTTGGTCTTGGTACGTTAATCTTATTCTCACATATCACTGATACTTGACAAAGTGTCTATACATTTCTCTTCATGGCTATGTACAGAAATATGATAATCTTATTAGGCGCAGACTGAATCTTGACTATAGACTAATGCAGACTGACTAGTTGGAGGTCTGTACACTCGTTATAATACCTCGCGCGTTCAGGTATCACTGCGCGAGTGTGATCCGCAAGGAGAAAAGGTTCTACGTTAATAGCAGTCTCATTGGCTGCATTACATATTAATACGCGGATCGTCGGAAGCAGAATTTGGTCCGTCTTTATGGCAGCACCATCTCGTAGAGCGGAGACGGACGAGCGCTGCGCCTGCGCTGTTGTGCTTAGCGGGGCGCGCTCTATTGGGAAAGTTGTGTACGCGCTGACTACGCGGAACTATGTACACAACACTCTCCCAGACAAATACAGACTGATGACCACGAAGGAGTTACGCAAATACGTCGGAATTCGGTACATGTGATGTACATGGACAGACAAACAAATGATTAAAATTTCAGAAAAATTGGATTGTATATTCGAGAGAAAGATCTTCACAAATTGAGTAAGTCTGTTACGCGTTGGTCCACTCCTGGCCCTTATGCAAACAACTATTCGGCATGGCAGTGCTTGACAGAATTCTTGGAGTTCCTCATGGTGGTAATTTTGCCAAATTCTGTCCAATTAGCGCGTTAGGTCTTCAAAATTCCGAGCTGGTTGGAGGGCCCTGCACATAAGGCTCCAAACATTCTCGACTGGGGGGAGGTATGGCGACCTCGCTGACCAAGATAGTGTTTGGCAAGCACGAAGACAAGTAATAGAAACTCTCACCCTGTGTGGGAGGGCATTATCATGCTGAAAGATAAGCCCAGGATGGCCTGCCATAGAGGACAAAAAGCGTGGCTTAGAATATCGTCAACGTACTGGTGTGCAGTAACGATGCCGCTGTCCGGGACGTCTCCAAACGCGTCTTCACTGGTCATCTGTGTACATTTAGAAGCGGAACTCGTCACTGAAGACAATTCTACTCCAGTCAATGAGACTCCAGGCCGAATGTATTTGACAGCACTGCAGACTGTCTTCATGGCGTGCAGAGGTCAATAGAAGTCGACGAAAGGGGCTTCGTGGCCTCATCTCCCTTCCTATGAGCCACCTATTCAAGGTCCTTGTCATCACTTATAAGTTGATGATGTGTGGAAATGCGCTTAACTGGGTCATTGATTCGCTGTGAAATGCGTGTGGAGTACTGATAATGCCCAGGGCGACACAATAAAAATATTCGCTAGAATGCAAGTGAAAGGCAGTATCACTGTGAATAATACAAAATAATGGAACATGTTTCTTATGACTCGTTAATATCCTTGTTATTGTAGAAAAAGACAAGTCAGAGGAAAGCTCGCACAAAAATGAATCCGAAAAGCCTAAAAAGTCCAGTGCCGAGAGAATGCAAGAGATACAACAGCGTCGGAAAAGCATAACAAAATTTTAAAAAATAATAACCTAGCAAAAAGTTTACGTAGCATACAGGCATACAGTAGCCAGGGACAGAACAAACATCTACGGATTATAGGACCACGTGCAGGCGTCGTTGGAGGGCAACACAGAAAAGAGCGATAGTATAGACATAAATGGCAACGTGGCAGCGTCGACGAGCATGTATCGCGACCACCAATATCCACTGGTATTGTCAGACGACTGCAGTGAAGATGTCAGTAGTCGAAAGTGCTGACAGTTGTTATTTGTTCAAAAAAATGGTTCAAATGGCTCTGAGCACTATGGGACTTAACATCTATGGTCATCAGTCCCCTAGAACTTAGAACTACTTAAACCTAACTAACCTAAGGACAGCACACAACACCCAGCCATCACGAGGCAGAGAAAATCCCTGACCCCGCCGGGAATCGAACCCGGGAACCCGGGCGTGGGAAGCGAGAACGCTACCGCACGACCACGAGATGCGGGCTGTTATTTGTTGAGCCGGCCGCTGTGGACGAGCTGATCTAAGCGCTTCAGTCCGGAACCGTAAATGGCGAAGAGAAATTGGATTCGTCTGGGCACAGCTTATAGAAATGTGAGTTCTTGTTTTATTTTGGAAGTATGTTGTTTGTCACAGGATGATCTAGATGTTTCAGCTATTTGGTTGGCAATTCGGTTACCTGAAATACCAGGTTTTTGTTCGCGTTTATTGGAGGCTCGGCTAAGCTTATACAGAAGACTCCATGCCTTTCTACTTGAATGGCTGAAGGTCACATTTTCTACCATCTCACACCATCGTACTCTTCGAGCAACGACTTTGGAGGAGGCCGTCTGTAATATCGCTGTCACCAGTTTCGCTATACTGTTCATGAAGTTGTTCACAATGTTCATTCCAGCCTCGTATAAATTGATTACTCTACCCACGAGGGATAAACTTCTTAGCAGCAGTAAGAAGAGCACCGACAAGTCGAGGGTAGGTTTTAGGTTATGGTGGAAGAAAAGAGATATATTTATCTAGGTAGTCAGTACAACTACACTAATCAGCCCTGCAGAAGTTCCATCTGGGTCGACGTACAGATCTCGTTATTGGAACAGAGAGCCCCATATCGAGGATTACTGTCCTGTGCTGGTTGTGTGGGGAATTAAATATGACTTCTCTGGATATAGGCACTAGGTGTCCTCTGCAGTCCCAGAACACAAAGCAAAGATACGGGTTGTAATCTCTTCGCAAGCTGCCGATCTGAAAGTTCCCAAATCCTTGGCATCATAGATTTTTATTTTCAGCCCATTCGTTGAGCGCAGTACCACACTCATTGTCACTTGCATAGTTCTAGTGACCGTGGTGACTCTTAAAATCTCCAGCCTAAATCGATGGGTGGGCAGTAATTGGCATAACATCCAGTGGCCATGGCACATTTGGTGACTTGTCAATATTATTTATAATGGTCTCCTCCACTTGTGTAGAGACATAATGTATCTCGTTTTGTCTATTTGTCGAAATGAGACGAACGTGCTCGATATTGTTCCTTGCATGGGTGCAACACCATACACACTGTGATATATAGCACGCATAAGATATTAGCGATGGATCCTATCTCTTTTAGGCAGGTGTTCCATAGTTGGAGCATGTGTTTCCCGGATTAGAACTACGTCACTATTATTATCTACAAAGAGTTTAGATAGGTACTTGCTTTGAGCTGGGCTAATGTCTTCTATGTTTAAATGGCATACTCGGATTGAACGGCCAAGTCTTTTAATCAGTTGGTCCTGAAAAGATCTATTTTTAAAGCCTTTTTTTTATTTTTCTGTGTGTTTGTGGCCAGAAAATCCATATCTAGAGTGGCTGCCTATTTGTTCTAGCTCATTTAGCGTGCATGTATAGTATTCCACTACGCATGCGAGCTAGTTTACACACGTTTAAGGAGTTGCAAACCCTGGACATTAATTGTCAACGTTGCTAACAACATTTCTCGGCATAAATAAGACAAATTTACCGGGATATGGCAATTGCAAAACACCTCCCATCCCGACAGCTTGTATAAATGTGATTAACGAAGTGCTAACGTGTGGGTCTGGTGGTGTTGAAGAAGTGAATGCCATTGCTTCGTTATAAAATTTGCGTGTACAACCAAGGACAAAGCGCCACACGAGGCAGAACCCGCAGTACCTCATCAACCTCACATCGTCACAGCATCCAGTCCATTTTGGAAACAGTGACGAGATAGATTCGCACCGGAGAGTTTTGCATAACACTTGAAGTGTAATAGAATTCTGTAAACAAGCCCGAACTTTTTCCGATACTGTTTTCAAAGACAAAAAATAAATAAATAAAAATAGACAAAATAGTGACTATTACCGCCCAGAGAGAACGATAAAGTTCTCTGACACCATTCGAGATCATACACACATATTATAAAAACACACATATATTTATGAGACGATAATTTTCACTTCGTTTCTCTCTTCCTGTAACACTATCATTTACCATCTAAAACCGAGCGTTAACTGGCTATTGCTATTAAATATTTTATAGTAATCATTCCTCTTTTCACACTTAAATTCTAGTTCAGCCAGCCGGCCGAAGTGGCCGTGCGGTTAAAGGCGCTGCAGTCTGGAACCGCAAGACCGCTACGGTCGCAGGTTCGAATCCTGCCTCGGGCATGGATGTTTGTGATGTCCTTAGGTTAGTTAGGTTTAACTAGTTCTAAGTTCTAGGGGACTAATGACCTCAGCAGTTGAGTCCCATAGTGCTCAGAGCCATTTGAACCTTTTTTTCTAGTTCAGCCAATACACATGTATATAGTCTCTCAACTAAAACTCTTACTGATATATATAATGTATTGTATATCAGTAAGGGTATTAGTTCAGATTTACGTATTTCTTCATTATTATTATTATTATTATTATTTCAAAACTTGTGACAACTTCACAAAATCTCAACATACGAATGACACTGCCAACCGGTTGCGAATCACTGATCAGTACATTGACCTAGGTTTCGAAACCTCAAATTTTTTGAAACAGAAAAATGACATTTTGGACACCTCTAATTTTTTGAAACAGTAAAACAACATTGCGAAAAAGCAATGGTCATAATTAAGAGCAGATATGCTCAATTCCGAAAATAAAATAAAACATGTTCCAGCCTTTGGCAAGTGTGCCTGGCTAGGAACAACATTTTCAACCGGTTGGCTGTGTAATTCCTACGCTGAAACTAAAATACAGTTGTTGAGAAACAACCATGTTGAAAACTTCAAAAAATTTTAAAAACGCGACCGATTACGGAAATGCAGAAAGTAGATCTGAAGAAGGAGGTCAAAATAATAAATTAATGTAACTAGGAGCGTATCCTAGCTCCATGAGATTCCGGTACACCTCCACTGGTAAGAAGCCTTGTCACGGAGTACTCGTAGAGGTAGAGGTAGTTAGGTAGGTATGCAACCCGCGACTCGTATTGATTAAATGACGCACCCCAGAGCTTTGAGCTGGCTGTGCTGCGCGACAAAGAGACAAAATAGATTTGCAGTGCTGAAGAACGCGATGTTGCGAGTGCATCCAGCTCATTAAAACAAGTGTCTCTACGATCAGATAATTAAGATTTCACATACTATCCTAAACTACTATTTCATATTTGATATTTATCAACTGAAAAAAATCGAGTCACTTTTATTTTTCAGCAGAGTGGTAAGTCTCGAAGGATTGCACCTCCATCATCAAAAGGATGCAGTCGATATTTGTAAATCATAAATAATGTTTGATTTTCCTGTTCAGATGTTTGCCAGTTGTAACGGGTGTCCCAGAAGTCTCATAATGCTTAAAATATGACACATAAACGAATAATTTTATCTTGAATGGGATGTGACATATTCAAGTTTTTGGTTTACGTACATACTTACTGTTACTTTATTTGTTACAGGCTCCGGTGACATAACAACAGAGGAATTGGACATCATTTGCAAACAACATGTACTCAAACCAGGAGAAAGCCCATTGTGCCCTCTGGTATCAAGAAACCCAGTCACCAAAAACAGTCGAGAGACCAGTCGGCTGACAACATTGTTCAAATGAAATGTGGCCTCATCTGAGAGAAGTCCTCATTTTGTATAGTCATCATCTTTCTCAATCTGAGCCAGCATGCCAACAGCAAAGTCATAAAGAGCACTGTATTCCATTAGTTGGAGAGACTACACGATAGGGACTTTGTACGCAGGGAAAAGAATTTTATGTAAGATGCGGGTGCTCTGAAGTCTTCGGAATCTGCAGCTCACGCGAGGTTCTGCCGATTGACCTCTTGGGATTTATCACGAACGCGTCTCTCACTGTCTCAATTCACTGGGCACTCGGTCCAGGCCTGCCTGTTCTAGGGAGATCACAGACGCTCCTTGTTTCCTTAAATTTCGCATACCACATCGTCATACTTTTAATAGCAGGTGGCTCTCTACGTAAACTATGTGATCAAAAGTATCTGGACACATGGCTGAAAACGACTTTCAAGTTCGTGGCGCCCTCCATAGGTAACGATGGAATTCAGAGTGGTGTTGCCCCCCCCCCCCCCCCCCAGCCTTGATGACAGCTTCCACTCCCGCAGGCACACATTCAGTCAGCTGCTGGAAGGTTTCTTGTGGAATGGCAGCCCATTCTTCACGGAGTGCTGCACTGAGGAGAGGTATCGCTGTCGGTTGGTAGGGACTGGCGGCGAACTCGGCCTTCCAAGACATCCCAAAGATGTTCTATAGGGTTCAGGTCAGGACTCTGTGCAGGCCAGTCCATTACAGGGTTGTTATTGTCGTGTAAACACTCCGCCACAGGCCGTGCATTAGGAACAGGTGCTCACTTGTGATGAAAAATGCAATCGATATCCCCGAATTGCTCTTCAATAGTGGGAAGCAAAAAGCTGCTTAAAACATCAATGTAGGCCTGTGCTGTGATAGTGCCACGTAAAACTATAAGAGGTGCAGGTCCCTTCCATGAAAACCAGGACCACAGCATACCATCACCGCCTCTGAATTCTACTGTTGAAACTACACAAGCTGACAGATGACGTTCACCGGGCATTCATCATACCCATGCCCTGCCATCGGATCGCCACATTGTGTACCGTGATTTGTCACTCCACACAACGTTTTTCCACTGTTCAATCGGCCAAGCTCCTTATACCAAGTGAGGCGTCGTTTGGCATTTACCGGTGTGATGTGTGCCTTATGAGCAGTCGCTCGACCATGAAATCCAAGTTTTCTCACATCCCGCCTGCCTGTCATAGTACTTGCAGCGGATCATGTTGCAGTTTGGAATTCCTGTGTGATGGACTGGATAGATGTCTGCGTATTACACATTACGACCCTCTCCAACTGTCGTCAGTCAACAGACGAGGTCGGCCTGTACGCTTTTGTGCTGCACGTGTCCATGTTTCCACTTCACTATCACGTCGGAAACAGTGGATCTAGAGATGTTAAGGAGTGTTGAAATCTCGCGTACAGATATATGACACAAGTGACACTCAATCACCTGACCATGTTCGAAGTCCGTTTGAGTTCCACGGAGCGCCCATTCTGCTCTCTCACTATGTGTAATGACTACTGAGGTCCCTGGTATGGAGTACCTGGCAGTAGATGGCAGCACAATGCACGTAATATGAAAAACCTATGTTTTTAGGGGTGTCCGGATACTTTTGATGACATAGTGTACGTCATCTGGAATTTTCACGGGACTGTTTTTGGTGACCCTGTCTTGTGATACCGGGGGACACATCAGGCTTTCTCCTGTCTTGAGTTCATTTAGTTTGCAAATGGCGTACAATTCCTCTGTTGTCGTGTCACTGGGGCTTGCAACAAGGAATATAAACGTAACTATGTATGCATGCAAAACATTGAATATATCTTGTGGAATTCCAGATAAAAAGTACTTTCCTATGTGCCGTATTTTGTGCCTTATGAATGTTTATAATTTAGGCAAATATTTCCGTGTCCTCCAATACTTATATTATTCAAGAATGCTACAAATTTAAAAATTATTCGTTGTCCTGCTTTAACAACAATTCTTAGTGGCTCAACGGCCTGGAGAGAGTATTTCAGATGGACGCAACGTAGCCAGCTTGCGTGTCCGGGCAAAGTGGAACAAGTGTTTAGTTACGAATTCGAACCGCGCGTCGTTTCTGGAGAATCTTCACATTATCGAGAGATAAAGGGTAGATTAAAGGCAAGAAAATATCCCACGGTCCGACCAGGATTCAGTCCTGTGATTTTTCCGTTTACAGGCACGCAATTTACCACTAGAGCAGCAGGACTGGCATTGCCTTTCTGGACTGTTAAGCTCCAGAAGTGACAATATAACGTTAAACCAAACAGTCTGTCATGATTATCAACTGAAATACATTATAACGCAAAGAAATACCGCCTTAAATTTATTCCATTAAGTTTAAGAAGAACTGTAGTTACACATTCGTCTGTTACAAATGAAATCACGGTAAAGCTGAACTTAAATCTGTCGCACTGAAATTTTGATATAGCTGTGGGCTTTTCTTTCGAATTTAGAAACAAAGGACGGTTGTTGCGGTGTTATTAAGTTCTTTTACTGCACAGAATATGATGAAACTATTCACAACATTTGTTTCGCGTGCTTACTTGTAATTCTGATTGAAACAAGTTATTTGTTAGTGTAGCAATAGCTACGTAGTTATTTGTTAGTGCATAGCTAGTGCTACGTAGTTCCTAAACTTCGAAGTGTAGTTCTATTCCAGCACTTCTTTTCCATATGATCCCAGTGTATTTAAGGCACGCACAAAGGTTCCCACATATATGAAACATGCAAATTTGGCAGTATATTAAAATTTTCTGATGATGCCCCAAAAGGACTAAACCCGACAGTAGAAGCACCGTATCCCCTGCAACCAAGCGTGTTTTTTACCATCTTTTATATTTTTTTAAGAATTTGAAATAGTTTTTCTGGTGCATATTAAATTTGTTGGAAAGTGTATCAATGTGGCAGCAAGCATACATGAGTCCACTATTATGTCTTCAAAAATGTCATCTCAGCAATATAAAATAAGAAAATATTTTACGAAATTTGAAAGCATAGAGTTGAGTCATCTTGAACGACTTTTCGGGTTAATTTTAAATGTGTTTTTATATACTGCGAGTTTGTAGCATTTCTGGACTTCTGGCGGAATTTGCGGCTGCTTTGTATAACGCTGGGTATTTCATAAGTGGTTCGCCACTGCGTCGTAAACTTAACGCGTAGCCGGCCGGAGTGGCCGAGCCGTTCTAGGCGCTACAGTCTGGAATCGCACGACCGCTACGGTCGCAGGTTCGAATCCTGCCTCGGGCATGGATGTGAGTGATGTCCTTAGGTTGGTTAGGTTTAATTAGTTCTAAGTTGTAGGCGATTGATGACCTCAGAAGTTAAGTCGCATAGTGCTCAGAGCCATTTGAACCATTTTTCTGCCCTAAATGTAACTTACTCCCGCTGTCTTCAGTTGAACGACGGCTTACCTGAAAGGTCTTATTGTCTTCTTGACAGTGCCAGCAACAGAGAATGCAGCTGTTTCATTCGGTAAGTTAATTACGGACAGGAGAAGGCCAGATAACAGTAACATAGGCAGAAAATGAGTTTGTTTCTGCTGTCGTAAACACGAATGGAAAGCGAAGCAGCCTCTACTGGGTGGGAACCACTAAAGCGCATTGCCGGATTGTACACAGTAACTTCCTGTCACCGTTGGGATCATGAATTTATAAAAAGAAAATACAAAGTAATAACAAGTTTGTCGAGTTTCTAGGAAGTTCTAATTGCTAAGAAGCGTGGGAAACTGCTCTGATAGGAAGGTTGAGACATTTCTTGTCCACGAAACTGAATGTGATCCGCATCAGAGTGCGAAATATGCGGCAACTCATACCAAAGCAGCATCGTCGTGTGGTATACCTTCGATTCGCAGAGCAGACTGCTGGCGCGCGTAATTTCGATGATCGGGGTAGCCACAAGCATCTTCTAAAGACACGACTCTATTTTTACCGTGATTATCCTAAACACATCTGAATGCAAGGTGATGGTGGTCAGAATATGTGTAAAATGGCGAGAGATTTCCTCGCCAGTCTTCACTGACGATTCAAAGCTAAACTGCACAGCCGATTCTTCAGTGGCAGAAGCCGTAACTCCGTTAGCTCTTTTATTGCCCCGGTGGTGTGCCTCCACCAGTCAAACGTATTCCGCGCAGCCAGTCTTACAGGGGAGAATACGCTGACTTCTACTTTGGCTTTTCTTTTACGGTGGGACTGAGGATAATTTCCAGGCTCTTAGGTCGGCAATTCTAAAGGGATGTCAGACGAAGGCACCGAGAAGAAAATGTCTTACTCTGGACCAGCGTGGCTATGCTTGAGGGGTACCATAATTATTCCGATCTTATCGTCCAGTGATTCTATACTACAGTAATACAACGATAGTCCTAGAATCCCTAGCAAAATTTATTTTATAGGCGTAATTTACATATTAAGTTTTCCAACTCGTTTAATCTCGAGAATATCGACCTGTGATTACAGTCACTGGGTTTCAAATTTTCGCTTCTGTCTGAATCTATGATTCTAGTTTATACGCGCTGGACAAACCATTTGGATCACAATTGTATGTGTAAAACATGATGTTTTGTTCTAATGCATCTGCTGAATACAAGCTACTTTTCAGAACAGTAGGCCTCTTTAACTGGAAATGAATACTACGTAACAGTTTCGAAACGCCTGGTACAGAACAGATCAATTAGGAAGTGAAGTGTCCTGGTGGATTTACCCACCGAAAATAACATTCCTTTATGTAACACATTTTTATTTTTCAAGAAGCGCTAACTGTCTGTTCACAGCTTCCACAGTAACTAGAAAGGTTACTCAGAACCCGACTTATTTGTAGAAAATACAAGGTTTAGAGAAGGCGAACTTGTTACATGTGTCGTTCGTATTAAAAATTATTCAATACTATAGCACTTAACCCAAATAAAAGCACCATACAATTAAAACCCATCGAAAAACATTAAAGCAATAGCGTTATAAACAAATAGCTTTCTTTGTAATTTTAGTAAAAGACAGTTGGTCAGAACATTCTTTAACGATAACGACAGATGTAGAGCGCGCAGTATCACCGTACACTGACGTCTTCAGCCACGCTGGTTACGGGAACAAAACATCAAGCTCTTCTCTGATGCACAGCGCTGACGCTGTGGATAGCACAAGCGCGTGCTTGTTACCTTGGGCGACAGTTCTAGAACAGCTTTCTTGTTTACTAAGCTGTCACCGCACACTCGGCCATTGGTGATGATGTTTAATGATGTTTTGTTTGTGGGGCGCTCAACTACGCGGTCATAGCACCCGTACAAAGTCCTAATTTTGACGCAGTCCCACTTTTTACTCAGTCCAATCTACCCACTGTCAGGACTGATGATGAAATGATGAGGGCAACACAAACACCCACTCCCCGGGCGAATCAGCCATCGGTGAGTGGTCATGTTTGCTTCTTTGTAACACTCCCCACTCTCCTCAAGTTTAATACTACTTGGCAGTAGGCGGACTCGAGGAGAGTAGAGGCAGCACCTTGATGGCATGCTCTGGCGGATGGAATTAAGCGAGCATGGCTCAAGCTTTATTCTTCCGTATGCGATAGAATTTTGGAATTAGCCACATGAAAAGGACCCTCTTCGTGCTATGCTCCTTTCTTACTGTCGATCTTCAGTTAATAGTAGAAAAATATGCGGTGCTGAATTAAACTAGTTTCAACATTCGAAATAAGGATCTCTTACAATAATTCTCAAATACCGTGTTTGAAGGATTTGATTCTAACACTGGAATGAACAATCGACAAGCAATAACGTCCTGCAGTCATAATTCTCTCTTCTTTATAAAAATGTGTAAGTCACATGATATAAATTCTTGGATCGGTGCAAACAGTTTGTTGTGTCGCTGCAGACTTCCCTTCGATGATCAGTTACAAACTTTTATCACATACGTGCAATGGGAATGAGAGACCTATTAGGAAATCATAATGGTGAAATAAGGCGAACCTGTGGTTCTATACCTTAGTTGTGGTCAGTGTCTCAGTAGATAGCACTGTTCTGGTAGTATGGATGCTTTCTTACTCACGTGGAGACTTCTGTATTCTCTCTGGGTAGGCGAGCAAAGGAAATGGATGATCTTCAATGAGAAGCTATTTTATAATGTTTATTAACCGACAACAGCTGCAAACTACTCACACGGTATGACGTGTTTCGCTGTCCATTGAAGCCATCTTTAGATGTCAAAATAAAAGTTATACTTGCATGCCATAATATATAGGACATACAGTATTGTTGTAGTCTGACTTACCATTCGTAAAAACCAAATGTTTTAGATGCACTGTCAGCACTGTTTAGAGGAGTACTGGGTCAAAGAAGCAATGCATATAAGATTGCTTCAGATAAGCATTTCAGTGTAAGAACTCATGATCTCAGAATCACGAGATAGGTAAAGCTGTTTATTTGGTGTGATTCCTGCTACATCTACATCTGCATCTACATTTATACTCCAAAAGCCACCCAACGGTGTGTGGCGGAGGGCACTTTACGTGCCTTTCCTGTTCCAGTCGCGTATGGTTCGCGGGAAGAACGACTGTCTGAAAGCCTCCGCGCGCTCTCTAATGTCTCTAATTTTACATTTGTGATCTCCTCGGGAGGTATAAGTAGGGGGAAGCAATATATTCGATACCTCATCCAGAAACGCACCCTCTCGAAACCTGGCGAGCAAGCTACACCGCAATGCAGAGCGCCTCTCTTGCAGAGTCTGCCACTTGAGTTTGTCAAACATCTCCATAACGCTATCACGGTTACCAAATAACCCTGTGACGAAACGCGCCGCTCTTCTTTGGATCTTCTCTATCTCTTCCGTCAACCCGATATGGTACGGATCCCACATTGATGAGCAATACTCAAGTATAGGTCGAACGAGTGTTTTGTAAGCCACCTCCTTTGTTGATGGACTACATTTTCTAAGCACTCTCCCAATGAATCTCAACCTGGTACCCGCCTTACCAACAATTAATTTTATATGATCATTCCACTTCAAATCGTTCTGCACGCATACTCCCAGATATTTTACAGAAGTAACTGCTACCAGTGTTTGTTCCGCTATCATATAATCATACAATAAAGGATCCTTCTTTCTATGTATTCGCAATACATTACATTTGTCTATGTTAAGGGTCAGTTGCCACTCCCTACACCAAGTGCCTATCCGCTGCAGATCTTCCTGCATTTCGCTACAATTTTCTAATGCTGCAACTTCTCTGTATACTACAGCATCATCCGCGAAAAGCCGCATGGAACTTCCGACACTATCTACTAGGTCATTTATATATATAGTGCTTAGTTGTTATTTTCTTATTAAAGTACAATAGTTTCATTAGGTTTGCAACATACTTTGACATTTTGTTTAGATCTTACGGTCGGTCATGTCTGTGACTAGCTTGAGGCCGGTTTTCCGGGAGGGGCAGTGGGTGAAGCAGCACGCACAGGGCAGGTATACCTGGCATCGGACAGAATACTTGATCTCCCGCCCATGTGGCTTTCAAGTTAGTCTGTCTGAACGTCTTCCGAAACAGGAGTGGACACATTATTTGTTTGGCTGACCAGATTAGAAGGTGGGTGGTATGTCGCCGTCATCCACGCATCTCCTGGCGGCTCCAAGCTCTTCTACAGTTTGTCACCACACAGCGGCTTTGGAAGCTCGGTGAGCTATTTTTAGTTCGCTGCTTCGGTGCCGAGACCACGCAGAATTCGTAAAGACTGATCTTTCTCCCCCCTGTGAGCGTGATACAATTGTGACTGGTTCACTTCCTACTTGTGTTTGTGCCCCGCTGCTTCTATTCTCGATTCTCGACTCAGACTCCTGTTGTTCGTCCCTTTTCCTGTGTCTGGGCAGGCGATTTGAAGGAGCATGTCACTCGTATGAAAATATAATAGCTTCAGTTTGATAACTGTCATAGAGTTGTGATTTGATTGTGTGTTTTAAAATACTTTAGCTTTAAATGGATATTTTTTCTTCACTGTACTATTATTCGTGACATATTTTGTCTGATATGTTGTGCACTAAATCGCTAAGCCGCTTTCATTAGTTATTTGGAGCCCGCAAGCCTATGCGTTTTATGGGGACAAATCTTGTCGCATGTATTTTGGCGGGTTATATTTCCAAGCCAAGATTGTGTTTACGTAGGTCAGGTTCATCAACCAACCGTTAGCGTCTTCCTTCTACCTATGTTTTAGTTCCACATGATGGTTAAGTATTTAAAGTTTCTGCTTCGTTGCGTGGTCTGAAGCTGAATCTCGGTTGCCCAATGGACTTCTTTACAATCAAGTGTAAGTGGGGGTGGTTGCTTTGCTCAGTTACCTTATTACCTTTTAGCGACTTATCACAGATATTTTGTCTGTGCTGCAGGTTGTAATCTGATGACTTCAATTTTTACTCGTTTTAATTAAAAGTTACTTCTCTGTTCATCAGCTCATTATTGTATGTTTCAGCCTTGGGGCGTGTTCCCACTGGTTGCTTATAAAAGAAGTAATGTGGTGAGTAATGTATCGGCACTGCCATAAGTAATTTCAGGGCCGATAGTGCGGATCACATTTCCCGATGCGTGGTGGTTTCATGCCGAGCACCTTAAATTGTTTTTCTTTCCTTTTAATGAACTCCTCTTAGGTAAACCTGAATTGTGGGTTGTGTTTTAGTCAAACACATTCTAAAAATGTGAACTGCCTGCCTGCTTTGAAGACTGATTTCCTCTCACGTTGTACTTGTTATAAAACACTGTTATTTGGGGCATCTTGAGTTTTGTACTTAATGGATAGAAGGGACTGTTTTATCGATTATCAATAAGTGTTCTTGAATTGTTTCATCCAGTTGGGTACTTTTGTCTCAGCATGTCTAGTTCCTGTTGACCTATCTGGTAAAGTAACTTTTCCTGGGGAGTATTAATCGAAATCTTTACACGCATTGTGTTCAACTCTTATTTTGGCCGGTATTTCCACTCCCAGGCAACCTTCCACCAGTAGTGCGTACCAACAGTCTTTCAAGTAAAGAACATGCACAGCAGTGACTGATCATCTTGAAGAGCTGTACTGCGTTTACGTTTTTATTTTTCAATCATAAAAGCCGCAGACCGTCATAATCTATATCTCTACGATTACTATAAATAAAATCCATACAAATACCGACAGAATATATTGATAATGGTACTCGATAGCGAATTATCTTTCATGTCAGCTTTCACCACTGGGGAGCTGTACGTTCACTTGCACTTAGGAAGAAGCGACGATTTATGGCGCTGTTTTGTCTTCGCCGGCGTATAAAAGGCCCGCCGTTCGCGGTACCAATCACATCTGACGAGATTAGCACAAAGCGTTGTCATCTGAAGATTTCGGTCAGGTGGACTGCAGAAACATTCTGTTAAGATTATTGCTTGATCCGGCTGCTTACCCGAGAAGAATGTCATCAATTAATACGCCGAAAAATACTACTTAGTCATATCAAGAGACTCTACGGGAAGTAGATGGTTGAACTCGTAAGAAAGTTTCATAAACATCGTAAGAAATGAGAGCTGGTGAATGCCATTGCATTTCTACTGAAATGTAATTAAGGTATTATAACTGAATTTGCAAGATTTGTTCATTGTATTAACACCAAAACGGCCAGTAAGATTAACAAGTGCGCTAGTTTTGCCCTCTTAAGAGATATGTGGATCTTACATTCTAACCGACGTTTGCACGTTTCTTCACTGCCGTCAGCTTTTTCTTTAGAATGGATGGATTGTTCTTCTTAGGCACAGTCACAATGGGCGCTCACGAACGCCGTCATCAGGTAATACTCAAAGCTTCAGCGTCACTGTTCCTGACCCATGACATCGGATGACGACATACGTCGACACAGCGTGGTTAACCTTACGAGCAAACATCAGGCCGAAGCCACGCAAGCGGGTTTACAGAAAGGCCTACATTTTGTTCCTACACTGAGGTGTCTTCCCATCATTCAATGTTATTTGCTCGGTGGAGCAAATCATGTCTATCTTTTCTGAGGTGTGAACAGAAGAAATCAGGCGCAAAGTTCTGCCTGCGGTGCAGGGGACCTCGCACTTGTGAAGTAATATTTCCGCTGTCGAAATAGCAGCAATCTGGTCCATTAGCGAAGATGTGGCTTTATTAATCCGGAACAAATGTAACGCCACACTTCTTCTTTTACAGGACGATTATGTGAGCAAGTGGATATCTTACATAAGGATTTGCGTACCGAAGACTGCAGAACGACCGGACTGAACGAATAAAACACGAGACGCCGTCGTTTCTCAAGAAGAATTCTTTACGCGACGAAAGATTCAAATAGTTCGTCCTGGTGTTGCTGTTTCGCCTAGGTTGTGCTCTTTGCCAAAAGTTTGTAAAGAACGGGAGCGCCCAGTTACAACTAGCCTAAGTATTTAGCGACTATTCATAGCCCTCACTTCGAAAAATATGAACATCATATTTCTTATTCTATGATTTTTATCCAGCGGGTGATGTCATTGTCTTGGTCCCTCTGATTTGCTCATGGGCTTTGATGTAGTGTCTCTTTACTCGGCTTCCTTTTGAAGAATCCTTATTAATTATTGAAAAACTGTAGGTGGAAACGAAGAAGTTCTGCAGCTATGTGCTGCAGTCATCATATTTTTCTTCCATTGAAAATTTTTGCAAGCTGACTGGCTAGGGGGAGCCAATCTGCTCGCATATTAGCAAATTTATGGAAGATTTTGAAGAAGGGGTGCTAAGTACGACGGATTTAAAACTTACCTGTTTTTGGACGTAAGCCGACGACACGTTTATGCTATGCCACATGGAATGGATACTCTGAAGCGTTTGCTGGATCATTTTGATTGCCATCAGGCCTGCTTTTAGGTCGAAACGGATGGAAAGCTTCCATTTGTAGATGTGCTGGACTACAGAAAGGACGATGGAACACTAGGACACAGTTTTTATCAAAACCGATCCACAAGAAAACGAAGCACGCAGCAAGTTGTCCTCCATCCTACCAAATCATGGGAGTCCTGCGGACGCTGGCAAAGAGGGCGCTTGCCACCTCAGATATAGAGAACTAGACACAAGAGCTGGAATATCTTACATTACACAAAGCGATCGGGTGTGTTTTCGAGTTTATATCTGCACCGGAACCACGAGAAGAGCCACATAGTTCGATGATTTTTCTACCATATGATGGTGGCATATCTTCGAAAATAGGAAGAATTTAGAGTTATATTTCACAATACTTCACGCATACGAATATTGAGAAGCACCTTTAAAACAATATAATATCAAAAGTGTATTTCGTCTCCCTGTGAAGATTATTGGAGCACTCCTTTGTACGATTAAGTATGACCTAGGATTGAGGAAGCCCGGTGTTTCTAAAATCCCTTGCCATTTTGAGACATCTTATATTGGCCAGACAGTCAACATTATTCATTATAGGTATGCTGAGCATCATAACCACACAATTGATGCAACCTGAGAAAATCTACGATGGCGGAGCACTGTCTTACCAAGAGACACACAAAGTTGTATCAAAGACACAAATGGCTGCCCCTCCATATCGCTGTTGGTACCGTGTCTTAAAGGAAGCCACACTTGCAGACAACATTATAAATCAAGACAAGATATGAAACCATGTTTTAATTGACGTTAAAAAATAATGGCCGTTGACTCAACCGGCAGAATATACTGACGGTTTATCGTTTGTCGTTTTTGCCAGGTTTCAGCACAGGGGCGGTGTACGTTCACTTGCAGTGCTGGCCAGCAGCGACGATTCGTGACGCACGTTGGCCTTGCGCTGCATATAAACGGACCGTTACTCACGGAATCAATCAATTCTGGTGAGATTAGCAGAAAGCGTTCTCACTTGAAAATAGCGTCCAGATGGACCGCAGAAATACTGTGTTCAGATGATTTCTTGATCCTCCTGCACATCAGTTAGCACACCACAGATGTCTACGTAGTCACTTAGCGTTGAACAGAGGTTGAATGACAGATGCGAGGCACCTTTCCATGTTGCATCAACTATTTTCTAACTTTCATCAATCGTAGGAGCAAGTCTCTCAACAGTTCATGTTCCGCTCGCGTCAGTGGGTGAGAGATCTTCACGTCGAATACCCTCAGATCGGACATCGAATCGATGCTCCACCAACAAATTATAGAACTGCAGCCACTGACTACCAACGACACGACACCTTGTCGGAGATGTGATGTTTTACCGGGTTCCTGATATTCACGGCACACTGGTGAAGTGGTCGTACGGGAAAATTCCCACTTCATCACTACCTCGGGGTCCCATCGTTCGTGCGTCGACTAGAACACTACATTTAAACTCATTTAAATCTTGATAACCTGCCATTGTAGCAGCAGTAACCGATCTAAAAACTCCACAATACACTTGTTGTCTTATGTAGGCGTTGCCGAAAGCAGCGCTGTATTCTGCCTGTTTACATATCTCTGTATTTGAATGCGCATGCCTATACCAGTTTCTTTGGCGTTTCAGTGTAAATAATTTTACGTTGTCCACTCACTAGAGAAATGAAAAATTCTTCAAGATCATTCAAAACAATTAAAAAACGAAGTTGTGAATTAAAACCTTCCATTGAATGTTTTAAGTGGAAGTCATCCATCAAAAGTGTTGCAATAAGAGATATGCGTTAGAAGATTAAATGAGTAGTAAGGCTGGAGGCTCCACTTGTGTTTACCCCCGGTTTTCCACAAGACTTGGCTTAATCCAGAGTTGAAAATACAATCCAACCTCACGAGCAGTAAAAATGAAAGAGAGCATTAAGGTGATCCTGGATTAAGCAACTGAATGTACTGCTTGAAACAATTTGTAACGCAAAATTTAAATTAGACACAGAATGGAAAAGAATTTATATAAAATCACCTTCCTCTGTTTCATGTCATTTTCACACTATTAACGTCGACGTTTTAATGTATAAATGATGACAAAAATCCTTGAACCCCGATATATTCCTACGCATAACTTCTCATGTTAGCCCTGTTTAAAGGAAATGAAAGAAAATGAAGTTTGTATAAAAACCTATGAAAATAACTTGAACTTCATTGAAAGAAATAACTGAATAGTGAAACGAGTGTGTCCATAACGACGGCAAACATGTTTAAACAGTGGTAATGGTTTCCCAATTAGGGAAAGTAGCATTTCATAATCAGCGATAACAGTAATCTCTGCTCTTGTCACTACAAGAATTCTGAGGTACTTTCTGAGCGCCATTTCAATCCTTTTCACATTTTGTTTCTCACTCGTTGTGTTCCAAAAATTATATACCTTTATACGGCCATTTTTAAACACGCATTCTGACGATCTCTGAAGGAAGAAGAACTTGTAGAGATACTTGTATCCTACCTACACTAATAAATTATAAATAATTAGTAAACTTCAAGGTAAAATCATCTGGGTTGTTACGCCGCGTTATTTTTCTTCTGTATGATCGTCGTTTCGATCACTGTGGTGGGATCTTCTTAAGGATCTTGTGGCGTCCACGATTAACTGAACACTGTGTCGCATTCCTTATAAAAGGACAGTTGTCCCGCGTTTAAGGTGAAGAAGTCGGGTTATTGAGCAAAATTTCTATGGCTGCCTTTGGGGGACAATAGTCTTTCGATAGAAAGAGAGTTCGCCCAGCTCTTAAGCTGAAGAAGAGTTATTGGTTAATCCTTCCTTCTGCTACTGGTGGGCCATCTTCATTTAGATAAAAGCGAAACGGGCACAGCAAGAGAGGATGAATGTTTATCAAAAGTGTTATTGTCCGCTTAGATAGGGTGTAGAAGTTGTTTGTATTGCTCGCACACCGTGACCTCATATTCATTTCCTTGACAGCGGGAAGCCACGAAGCCGAAATCCTATGACCGTCCTCCCTCCTACTGAAGTTACATTCGTTGTTAGATATCCCAATCGCTTCTCCGCTTTTTTCTTCTATAAATGTTAATGTTCTTAGCTAGCACACGTACGTTCTTGAAATCAATGTCACGGTCGCAGTTCTGCTTATGTTCCCCTACCGCAGATTCGACACTTTTGTTTCAGCGGTGTGTAGTGTTCGTTACCCTTACGATGCTGTTTAACACTTCTTCCCATTTTTCCACATCCACACGTCATTTCATAGACGTCCGAGGTGTGTAGGTAATCAGGTGCGTCCGTTTTGCTTCGGAAAATGACTTTTATTTTGTTTTGACTGAAGAAAAAGGTCCTCACACGGTTTTCCATAGAGTTCTGGTCATGCGGTCAGTTACCTCAAAAACAAACAGTAAGTTAACAGAGTTAGAATGCAACCCCACGTCCTTCATATTAGTTCAAATGGTTCAAATGGCTTTAAGCACTATGGGACTTAACATCTGAGGTCATCAGTACCCTAGACTTAGAACTACTTAAACCTAACCAACCTAAGGACACCACACACACATCCATGCCCGAGGCAGGATTCGAACCTGCGGCCGTAGCAGCAGCGCGGCTCCGGACTGAAGCGCCTACAACCACTCGGCCACAGAGCCCGGCCCCTTCATATTAGCAACAGTCCTGCTAATGAACAAACAATAGCCGCCCTCATTGCTTTCTTTACGAAGTCCAATTTTGTTTCCAAGCTGTTATTGCCGCTGATCCGGAAGGCACGTAAGGACAGTGTTGAGCATTGTTTGCTACCGGCCTGGGTGGTGATGCGAAGTAGCATCTAAATACGTATCTGTGTGATTAGTCTTTCTACACACTGTCTTTCAAAATGTTGCCAGATTCTCTGTATACCATCTAGGTCAAGTGGATTTTGGGGTGAATCTCATTTAAGAAATTGTGGAAATCGTGAAGCTCTTCTTCTCTCCGACTCAGTAACAAGTGTGTCATCCACATGGCAGAGCCAAAAAGGCGGCTTTAGTGGCACATTACTTATTGCCTGTTGCTCAAAATGTCAGTTGCTACTGGCAAGAAGTATGGATCCTTAGCAACACCTTCAAACTGTTCCTTCAAATTTAAATAGCTCGATCGAGGACATAATTAAATAACTTCACATAATCTGGAACATATTCCCTATGATCTCGAATGTATCTGATAACGGGATGTCAGGGAAAAAACATCTCTTATCAAAGCTTACAAGAATGCCACTCAGGGATATCTTCAACGTGCATAAAATTTCTGAAAACTCTTTCGAATCTTATTTGATTTTCCAATTAGATCTCATAGTCCTTTAGATGAATGACTTACTAAAAAGTAAGTGGGCGAGTTAATTCAATTCACTAACGACTTCAGCCGGCACCCTTCCTTGTGTATCTTGTGTAGACCACACGTTCTGTGAAAGACGGGTATTCGGAGCGTTAAATTTTTGGTAACTGAGCTATCCATTCTGGAGTCCGATAACAGATTTCTAAGGTTCGCTGAGTCAATCAGTAAAACCGGAACACTTACAGTAGCTCTTCATTGTTCGTCTATCTGTCTGTATGTCTGTCTGTCCGACTGTTAAAAACCCTTTTTCTCAGGAACGGGAAGACGTATAAAATTTAAACTTGTCACATACTAAGGTGCCTCGGCGGTGTAAACAATTTAACGTTCTAGGTCAATGCACTCAAAAGATAGGGTCATTTGTGTCACATATTTCTAAGGTCGCAAACTCACTCATACATACCTACAAGGTATTTCCTGTTGACTTACACACAAGAAATGTGGCGAGTAGCAAAAGCAAAGGAGAAAAAAATTCGAAAATTGTTAATTTGTAGTTATATGAAAATAATATTCTTTTTGTCATTTGTTATCTGACTGTCTGTCTAGCCTTGTGTTGAGACCCCTTTTCCACAGGAAAGGATAGACGTATATCTTGCCTGTATTGATATCGATAACAGGCAAAAATCGACGAGTTTTTCGATCACGAGATGAATAACCCATTTATATAGATAACTAACTTTTTACGGAACCCTCGGTGCCTGATTCCTATCCTCACCTGTTCGAATTATTCACTTTATCAACAATTCTGTTCATTGGTTGTTTTTAAGTGCCGAACATAGGATCAGACAATAGCTGTTCCATCTTCTTGTGGTGTTTCACAACTTTCTTAGCAACTCTATCAATCCTGTTATTTGCTGTGGTCACCACGATGTTTTCATTTTTCTTGAGGTCATTGAAAGAGTTTCTTTCCTGAGCTAATATGTTGCTTTTGAGCGGTTTCGCTTTCCGCAGGTTTCTCGATACCTTCCTTCTTATTTCTTCCACGTGAACCTCCAGAAGGGAAGGCGTGCCCGCAGAGATCTATAGTGGATCGAATTAACTCGACAATGAAAATAATTTTCCATCCAGTGACGATAGTCACCGACGGTAGCCACAGGAGTTTTAACTAGTAATCCCACTTCTTCAATACCAGCTTGCGAAAAATCCCTTTCTGTTCAGTAGGGATGGCTCGCCTGTGACATCAACAGGAATTTTAACCTGTAACCCAACTTCTAACTTGCACCTGTGACTTAGGGATAGCGTCCTTGGTTAGTAATCGAAGAATACTTGGGACAGGCTTCGAAACAAGCCATCACTTATGTTTTGATTAATAATCAGCATTGGTGGCCGAAGACTTCCAGCTTGAGGAGTCACCCCCACTCTGCGAACGGCCTTGTCAAAGAGGGCGGAGGAGCGGGCAGAAGTTCAGAGAACTCTCTTGTCATTAGGGCGGGAAACCGCCTCTAAAGGCGGAAGAATCAGCAATGATCAACGGCATGAGGATGCAGAAGGTAATGGATACCACTGAATTCAAAAAGACACATAACGTATATCCACAGGACATGTGGCCTGTAGTCGAAAATGTGTAATGACGATTTCTCCACTGGCAAAAGGTTCCGGAATAGTCCCCCATTCGGATCCCCGGAGGAAACTGCCAAGCGGGAAGTGACCATGAGAAAATGCACGAATAACCGACGAAAGGATAACTTTCTACGAGCCCGCGAGTGGAATGTCAGAATTTTGAACATGGTACGGAAGCCAGAAAATCTGAAAAAGGATATGCAACGGCTCAGTCTAGATGTAATGGGGGTCACTGAGGTGAAATGGAAAGAAGACAAAGATTTCTGCTCAGATAAGTATAGGGTAATATCAACAGTAGCGGAATATGGTATAACGGAAGTAAGATTCGTTATGAATAGGATGGTAGAGGCAGAGAGTGTCTTACTTTGAACAGTTCAGTGATTCTGATCAGAATCGACACCAAACCAACACCCATAACGACAGTTCAGGCACACATGCCGACGTCGAAAGACGATGAAGAAGAGGCAGAGAAATTACATGAGGATATTGAAAAGGTAATACAGAACGTAAAGGGAGATGAAAATCTGGAATTTATGAGGGACAGGAATGCAGTTATAGGGGAAGAAGTACAAGGAAACGTTACAGAAGAATATGGGCTTGGGACATGGAATGAGAAAGGAGAAGGACTATTAATAGGGAATAATGTGTTCAAGAATCACAAGAGGAGGAGGTATACGTGGAAGAGACCGGGTGATACAGGAAGATCTAAGATTTCATCATGGTCAGACAGAGATTCCTAAATCTGATACTGGATTGTAATGTGTATCTAGGAGCAGATATAGACTCAGATCACAATGTAGTAGTGATGAAGAGTAGCTTGAAGTTTAAGAGATTAGTCAGGAAGAATCAGTACGCAAAAAAGTAGTACGGAATGACGAGATACGCTTGAAGTTCTCTAAGGCTGTACGTAAACCAATAAAGAATAGCCCAGAGGAATGCACATCCCTAAAAAGGAAAATCACAGAATTTGGAAGAAAAACATAGGTACAAAGAAGGTAACTGCAAAGAAGCCATGGGTAACACAAGAAATACTTCAGTTGATCGATGAAAGAAGAAAGTACAAAAATGTTCAGAGAAATTCACGAATACAGAAATAAAAGTCACTGAGGAATGAAAAAATATGATGTGCAGGCAAGCTAAGTCGAAATGGCTGCATGACAAGTGTGAAAAAATCGAAAAAGAAATGATTGTCGAAAAGACTGACTCAGCTTATAGGGAAGTCATAGCAACCTGTGGTGAAATTAAAAGCAGGGATGGTAATATTGAGAGTACAACGGCCATTCCACTGTTAAATGGAGAGGAGAGAGCGGATAGGTGGAAAGAGTACATCGAAGTCTTGTGTGAGGGGGAAGATTTGTGTGATGTGATAGAAGAAGAAAGAGGAGTCGATTTAGAAGAGATAGAAGATCCAGTGTTAGAATCAGAATTTAAGAGAGCTTTGGAGGACTTAAGATCGTATAAGGCAGAAGGGATCGATAACATTCCATCAGATTTCTAAAATCACTGGGGAAAGTAACAACAAAAGGATTATTCACATTGGTTTGTAGAATGTATGAGTTTGGTGACATACCATCTGACTTCAGAAAAAATATCATCCACACAATTCCGATGACTGCAAGAGCCGACAAGTGCTAGAATCATCGCACAATCAGCTTAACAGCACATGCATCCAAGTTGCTTACAAGCACAATATACAGATTAATGGAAAAGAAAATTGAGGATGTGTTAGAATGATCAGTTTTTCTTTAGGAAACGTAAAGCCACCAGAGAGGCCATTGTGACGTCGCGGTTGATTTTAGAAACTAGAATAAAGAAAAATGAAGTAACGTTCATGGGATTTGTTGACCTGTAAAAAGCGTTCGACAATGTAAAATGGTGCAATATGCTCGAAATTCTGAGAAAAATAAGGGAAACATATAAGGAGAGACGGGTAATGTACAGTACGCACAAGAGTCAAGAGGGAATAATAAAAGTGGACGACCAAGAACGAAGTTCTCGGATTAAAAAGAGTATAAGATAGGGAACTAGTCTTTCGCCTCTATTGTTCAATCTTTACATCGAAGAAGCAATGATGGAAATAAAAGAAAGGTTCAGGAGTAGAATTAAAATTCAAGGTGAAAGGATATCAATGATACGATTCGCTTTTGACATTGCTATTTTGAGTGAAAGTGAAGAAGAATTTCATGATCTGCTGAATGGAATGAACAATCTAATGAGTACAGAATAAGGTCTCAGAGTAAATCGTAGAAAGAGAGAAGTAGCAGAATTGAAAACAGCGAAAAACTTAACATCGGGGTTGATGGTCACGAAGTAGATGAAACTAAGGAATTCTGCTACATAGGCAGCATAACCAATGACTGACGGAGCAAGGAGGACATTAAAAGCAGACCAGCACTAGCAAAAAGGGCATTCTTGGCCAAGAGAAGTCCACTAGTATCAAACATAGGCTTCAATTTCAGGAAAAAATTTCAGTATGAAGCACAGCATTATATGAGAGTGAATCATGGAATGTGAAAATCCGCAACCAGAACAGAAGAGACTCGAATCATTTGATATGTGGTGCTATAGACGAATGTGAGTGACAAGGCGAGGAGAGGAAAGGAATATGTGGAATACACTGACATGGAGAAGGGATAGAATGATAGGACATCTGTTAAGACATCAGGGAATGACATGGATGGTACTAGAGGGAGCTGTAGAAGGCAAAAACTGTAGAGGAAGACAGAGACTAGAATACATCCAACAAATAATTAGGACGTAGGGTGCAAATGTTACTCTGAGATGAAGAGGGTAGCACCATCAAACTAAAAAAAAGGCTTCTTCAGCATATTTGCGGGTCAATACCCACTTCCCCTTTTACAAGGAATGCGACACTGGTTTTCCCCAAAATTCAGTTAACCGTGGCCACCACAAAGCCTGAAGAAGATCCCAGTAAAGGTGTCGAAACATTAAACACACAGAAAAAATATGGCGCAGCCTACCAATACATAAGATTTTAACTTCAGTGACAACGGTCGCAAAACTTGCAGACTTATGTACTTAGTAATTTGTAATGTCTAGGCAATATGTTGTCATTTCAATGCCCTGACAAAGTCAATCAGAAAGCAAATATTTTATTGGCTATGATTAAGTGAGTTTTGGCACAATCGTTGTGATGTTTAATATATTTTTGCGTCTTTTTAATGCTGCAACTAATTGAGATGTTCATCGCTCGTTTTATTTTGGCAACTTTCGAATACAAATGTTCGCTATTTCTTCCTAAGGATTTAATTTACTGTGGTTGACATGCAAATTAACATGCCTCTTTGCGATAAGTCGTTAGACATTCAATCTCTTCACATTATACATTACAACTTGTGATGTTTCGCGCATTTGGTGTGTGACAGATATTTTCGCCAGTTACAGTTCGACTGTTATTTTCGAGTGCCAACACAGGATTTCTAATATTCTTCGACTCTTTGCTGTAGTCTTATTTTCATCAGTTAGTGGATGCTGTTTTAACTGAACACAAGCTGTGGACCTGTAAAATTTTTGATGGTTAACCCCAAGCACTTGTGCCCTCCAGAAACGTGGGGTTCTGGGCCCTCAACAACGTACCCTCTGACTTACAGTTGAAATATTGCAAGTTTTGTCTGGTTCCGTTGTCTAGGAACTGGGATACGTAGTTGCCGCATTAAAAGGCAAATACTGCTGGGTCTACAGTATACAATATGAATATACACATGAATCGAATGGTCGATGGTTCCTATCACTCGGCAATTGCGAATTTTGAATGTGACATAGAAATTTATAAATGAAAGATTGCAGTTAAATAAAACCTGCAGGTACTAATTTTAATGACTTTAAATGAAGAGTACGACAGAAGAAGTACCTTTATGAATGCTGTTTATTACTGCAAAACACTTATTGGTGTCGATGGTCCAGAAATTAAATAAAATATAAGATGAATAACAGGGAAACAACAAATTCCTACTTCATGTAATTAGTTACGAACAACATAGCTCACGAGATATTCACTTCTAAACGCATGCTAAGTATTTACTGCAGAAGCCACGCAAATTGGTGCTTCCTGTCCAGCCCTCTCGAGTCCTGTGCGACCATACGCTCCTCCCCCACTTCCATCCAGTCTCCCTATTAACGAGTGCTGTGATTGGCTAGAGCGCTCCCGACATGTCTTCAAGCCAATGCGCACTCACAAACATATTGAAACACATTTAAATAACTTGAAACTAAAAAAAAGTTCCTATGGATGGACCATAAACTCGCTCAAACACACATTATTAAATATATAAACAAATTAAATAAACATATATCAAAGGAACAGAAACAAAAGGTAGGCCAGTAGCCTAATGTCGCTATGCTTTCTAAAACACAGTAAATATTTAACCAATTTCTTCATGAATAGTATATATCAGATATAAACAAAGACATAGACGAATAAATATATTTATAAGCATGCTGCTACCGTTTTTTCGTGTAACTGTGGACTACTTATGGCCTGACGTGATCAATAGTTATTTGACCTCCAACAACTCATGTACTATTCAAGTTACATCCCTGTAGTTCTTACCAATTTAGGCTTACACTAATAGTTTTCTAAAGGCAAGTCGATCGACAAAATCGGATGAACCGTTTAGATTTTGTAAGTTCTTTGCTGGGTGTTACTTGTATAATTTACCATCAGATACTAAACTTTAAACTAATAAAGATATTGAAAATCTGATTACACCGTCAGAATCGTTGTGCAAATAATGCTAATGTACATGTTTCTTTTTAAGGTATCACGACTTCTCTGGCTGTTATTAATTTCTGCATGAGCTGTGAAATGTCGGCTATTATGGGTTCACGAAGTCCGCCATCTTCGGCAATCCTGGCATACACATCTCCTTCATCGGCACAAAGCACAGTCGTCGACACAGCGTCAACATGGAATTCCCAGCCACGTGGTCAGCCTGGACCACGCACTGGGGCTGCCCATCTTGCTCCGGCCGATGCTCGGCACCACGCGGCCAACGACGAGCCACGGCCCGCCGAGAGGCCTCCTACGGCCACGCCAACTCCCAACTTAGAATACTTTCAGGGCGTCACAACTCACGCGTTACCTCACACCGGATATGAAGGGGCATGTGAAGGCACACCGCTTTTCCGGCCATTGTCAGCTTTCGTAACTGCAGCTGCTACTTCTCAAGCAAGCAGCCCCTCAATTGATCTCACAAGAGCTGCGTGCACCCAGCAGTCCAGCAGCACTCGGCAGTCATGGACGATCGCCAATCGAAGTGCTAGCAAAGCCCGACAGCATTTTACTTCAGTGATCTGCGGAAAGGCCGTAGGTGAAAGATTTAACCAATATTAAATTCAAATGGCTCTGTGCACTATGGGACTTAACATATGTGGTCATCAGTCCCCTAGACTTTGAACTACTTAAACCTAACTAACCTAAGGACATCACACACATCCATACCCAAGGCAGGATTCGAACCTGCGACCGTAGCGGTCATGCGGTTCCAGACTGAAGCGCCTAGAACCGCACGTGCACACCGGCCGGCTAACCAATATTATTCAGTTTTAATTTGAAACTAGTGAGTGTTGTAAACATTGTTGAATTTCATCCAAAACCCTGTCTAAAATCAATATGATTAAGCCGCCAGTAAGACTGTTAATTGGGTAACGTGTCTGACGTGCTTTCTCCCACAAGACATCAACGAAGCCCAATCACATAAAAATCGATCTACATCTTACACCCTTAACTCGCCACAGCTTTAAATAACTACCAAGCTTTAGTAACCAAGCATGACCGTCGCAATGTGCTACATTTGTTTTGTTTTGTATCTAGATAATAGACTAAAACAAAATAACAAATAAATAAAGAAGCGGCCGTGCAGTTACTAAGATTGCCGCAGAAGCCTGTTCCCTGAGTTAACGTATGTGATGTGCATGTATAATCCTGCGTCACCTACCGACCGTAGACCATACAAAACGTTCTGACACCGATTTAATTCTTGGCGTACAAGCGACGTCAGCGCAGAAACAACGGTGGAAGCTTGAAATAATAACTGTAAACAACAGTTGCGCATTCGACCAGTCCGTTGTAAGTAGGCGGTGTTATGTACTGGACGTGCGTTCAGTGTGTGTCAGATTACTTCACACTCTTTCTGCCGAACAAAATGAACGACGTGTGGGCGACTGCCACGTCTTGATTGAACTGCAGCACACGAACAATTCTTTGCTGAAAAAAAAGTCATCGCGGCTGACGAGACTTGGACATGATCAGTTAATGTTAGTCAAGAATGTCTCTAAGGCGACAAAAACACCATTACCGTCCACACGAAGCTACCACATACAGGCAGAGAAGGAAATTCATACAAGGAACCAACTCTTTGACAATATAACCGACATTCATACCAACATGATGTAAGAGGAGGACTTTGTTTCATACGGTTTTATGAACGTTCCGTGCTCTCTCCTCCAGTGAGAGTAAACTACTGAGAGTAAACTACAAGTTTACACCTGAAGCATTAAAACCAACATCTTAACGTTTCTCTGTTTTTTTAGTAATCTACCCTATGTATATGAAAATTTCTCGTTTAAAAATTGTTTTCTCATTTAAAATGTTATTTGAATGTTTTTTGATTGTGGGAAGACCGTATCACGTGTAAGAAGCAGAAACGTATCGAATCTCTTAGATGGCATGGCAGTCGTCCGATCCCTGCGAATGTGAGCAGCAGTATTGCAGAACGATTGACTGGAGTCTATTCTGGCACCGATTCTGAGGTTGTCGGACTCCTCCAGGTGCCGGTAGACGTTTCTGCTTCTTACATGTGGCGTTAAAAGGGCTTCGCACAATCAAAAAAGCATTCAAATATCATTTTATATGATAAAACAATTTTTAAACGAGAAATTTTCATATATGGAGGGTAGACGGCTTTACTTTTACCTCCATTTTGTGTTCACGCTTGGAATGGTATTCAGTTGGATATCCAAGTGTCTAGTGTACTTCATGTCATTTTGACGTATGTTCCATTGTGTCTTCATATGTAACAATTTTAATGACCGGCAGTGTAGTTCTCATGGTACGCTTAGAAGAACAAAAGAACTTTTGTTGTTCTGATTTTCAAACATATTTTCTGGGCATCTTAGAATCGTAGTAACTGAAACAATACCAAAAGCTTTGTAAAGATCGTTTTAAATTGGATTTTTGTATTGTCCTGTATACAGGGTGTCCCATTTATCTTGACCACCCTAAATAACTGTTTGTCCAGATGCAAATTACAATATGTTTCAAGAAAATGTTCTTTATCTGTTAGGGGGATATCATCAGCATGACTGTCTTCGTTGTACCTATGTTTTTTTTACGAAGATATGAACAGCGATATGACTTTTTTAAATAGGGCTTTAGGAGAGGAAATGAATTACCGAATAAAAAATACAGGGTGCCATTTAAAAAGGTCATACCGCTGTTCGTATCTTTGTAAGAAACAAAGCTACAGCGAAGGCAATCTTGCAGGTTGATGTCCCCCTGACGACTAAAGGGCATTTGCTTGAAACGTTTTGTAATTTGCTTATGGACAAACAGTTATTTATGGTGGTCAAGATAAATGGGACACCCTGTACAGTAGAACGGAGATAGTTTAAAATAACATAAATTAATGCAGGTGATAGAATGACAGTTGCTAGGTTTTTATATAAAAGGGGTTGGAAGTAAAAGATCAGCAGAGGGCCTATAACTAAATGGTTCAAATGGCTCTGAGCACTATGGGACTCAACATCTTAGGTCATAAGTCCCCTAGAACTTAGAACTACTTAAACCTAACTAACCTAAGGACATCACACACACCCATGCCCGAGGCAGGATTCGAACCTGCGACCGTAGCAGTCCCGCGGTTCCGGACTGCAGCGCCAGAACCGCACGGCCACCGCGGCCGGCGGCCTATAACTCTTCCATGGGGAAAGCCAGATATTACTTCCGTTTTATTAGATGTCTTTCGTCAGTTACTACGAAAAGTGGCCTTTCTGACAGGAAATCACGAATCCAGCCCCACAACTGAGGCCATAGACATTCGATTTCTTTGGAAGAAACTTGTGACAAACGGTGTCAAAAGCCTACGGGAAATCTAAAACATGATGTGATGATGATGTTTGGTTTGTGGGGCCCTCAACAGCGCGGTTATCAGTCCAACCTCGCCTCTTTCCTGAATGATGATGAATTGATGAGGACAACACAAACACACAGTCATCTCGAGGCAGGTCAAAATCCCTGACCCCGCCGGGAATCCAACCCGGGACCCCGTGGTCGGGAAGCGACAACGCGACCGCGAGACCACGAGCTGCGGACAGGAAATCTAAAAACATGGAAGTAATTTGACATCACATGTCAATAGCACTCATTGCTTCACGAGAGTAAAAAGCTAATTGTTTTACACATGAACGATATTTCGTCAGTCCATGTTGCTTGTTGTCAATAAATTATTTTCTTGGAAGTAACTTACAATGTTCGAACACAGTATATGTTCCAAAATCCTACTGCAAAAAGACGTTAGCGGTATGGTGCTGTATTTCAGTGGATTACTCCTGTTACCTTTCTTGGGTACTGGGTTGGTTGGTTGTTTTGCGGAAGGAGACTAGACAGCGAGGTCATCGGTCTCATCGGATTAGCGAAGGACGGGGAAGGGTGTCGGCCGTGCCCTTTCAAAGAAACCATCCCGGCATTTGCCTGGAACCATTTAGGGAAATCACGGAAAACCTAAATCAGGATGGCCGGACGCGGGATTGAACCGTCGTCCTCCCGAATGCGAGTCCAGTGTGCTAACCACTGCCCCACCTCGCTTGGTTTGGGTACTGGGGAGATGTGGTGCTTGCGAGAGGGAAGATCATCACGTTCGGAATGTGACCCTGGCTCATCACGCTGCATCTCTAACAGCAATTCTAGCAGCGGTTCTCATCACAGTAACACGACAAACTGTTACAAATCGATTACTTCAATGACAGCTCAGAGCCAGACGCCCATAGCGTACGTTCCACTGACCACAAATCACCACCATTTGCGACTTCAGTGGTGTGAAGGGAGAGCTCGCTGGAGAGCAGAGTGGGGGTCTGTTGTGTTTGCCGATGACAGCTAGTTCTGCCTCGGTACCAATGGTGGCCATGTGATGGTTGGTAGTAGGCCAGTTGAGGGCCTACAACCAACCTATCGACGCGCTAGACGCACTGGACATACACCTGGATCAATGATTTGAAGCGCGATTTCGTATGACAGCAGGAGAACTCGGCCTATAAATTTGTACCTACTGTGCTGCCCTCCAAGAACAGCATTCCAGGCGCTATTTTTCAACAGGATAACGGTCGCCCACATACCGCCGTCGTTGCCTAATACACTCTGCTTATTCTCTACATGTACTTCTCCATCTACATGGATATCCTGCAAATCACATTTAAGTTCCTGGCAGAGGGTTCAGCGAACCACCTTCACAATTCTCTATTATCCCAATATAGTACAGCGGGTGGAAAGAACGAACACCTATATCTTTCGGCACAATCTGTGATATCCCTTATTTTTATTTTATCATGGTGATCGTTTCTCCCTATGTACGTCGGCCTCAACAAAATATTTTCCCATTCAGAGGAGAAAGTTGGTGATTGGAATTTCGTGAGAAGATTGCTTCGCAACGAAAAATGCGTTTGTTTTAATGATGTCCATCCCACGTCCTGTATCATTTCAGTGACACTCTCTCCCCTATTTCGCAAAATAAAACGTGCTGTCCTTCTTTGAACTTTGTCGATGTACTCCGTCAATTCTATCTGGTAAGGATCCAACACCGCGCAGCAGTATTCTAAAAGAGGACGGACGAGCGTAGTTTAGGCAGTCTCTTTAGTAGATCTGTTTCATTTTCTAAGTGTCCTGTCAATAAAACGCAATGTTTGGTTAGCCTTCCCCACAACATTTTCTGTGCGTTCCTTCCAATTTAAGTTGTTCGTAATTGTAATTCCTAGGTATTTAGTTGGATTTATGGCCTTTAGATTTGACTGATTTATCGTGTAACCAAAGTTTAAAGGATTCCTTTTACCACTTTTCGTTATTTATGGACAACTGCCAATTTTGACTCCATATAGATATCTTCCCTAAATCATGTTGCAATTTATTTTGATCTTCCGATGACTTTATGAGTCGATAAACGACTGTAACGTCTGCAAACAACCTAAGATGGCTGCTCAGATTGTCTCACAAATCTTCTATATAGATAATAAACAAAAAAGAGCCTATAACACTAACTTGGGGAACGCCAGAAATCATTTTTGTGTTACTCAAAGACTTTCCGTCGATTACTGCAAACTGTGACCTCTCTGCCCGGAAATCACGAATCCAGTCACATAATTGATACAATATTCCATAAGCACGCAATTTCACTACAAGCCGCTTGTGTGTACAGTGTCAAAAGCCTTCCGAAATCCAGAAATACGGAATCAATCTGGAATCACTTGTCAGTAACACTCGCCACTTCATGCGAGTAAAGAGCTAGTTGTGTTTCACAAGAACGATGTTTTCTAAATCCGTATTTTTTGTGTGTCAATCGACCGTTTACTTCGAGGTAATTCATAATGTTCGAACACAATATATGTTCCAAAATCCTGCTGCATATCGACTTAACGATATGGGCCTGTAATTTAGTGGATTACACCTACTACCTTTCTTTTATATTGGTGACCTGTGCAACTTTCCAGTCTTTGGATACGGATCTTTCGTAGAGCGAACGGTTGTATATGATTGTTAAATATGGAGCTATTGCATCAGCATACACTGAAAGGAACCTAATCTGTATACAGTCTGGACCAGAAGATTTGCTTTTATTAATTGATTTAAGATGCTTCTCCACCTCGAGGATGCCTACTTTTACGTTACTCATGTTGGCAGCTGTTCTTAATTCCAATCCTGGAATATTTACTTCGTCTTCTTTTGTGAAGGCATTTCAGAAGGCTGTGTTCAGTAATTCTGCTTTGGCAGCACTGTATTCGATAGTATCTCCATTGCTATCGCGGAGAGAAGGCATTGATTGTTTCTTGCCGCTAACATACTTGACATACAACCAGAGTCTCTTTGGGCTTTCTGCCAGGTTTCGAGACAAAGTTTCGTTGTGGAAACTATTATAAGTATCTGGTATTGAAGTCCCTGCTAAATTTCGAGCTTCCGTAAAAGATCACCAAACTTGGAGATTTTGCGTCTGTTTAAATCTGGCATATTTTTTTCATTGTTTCTGCAAAAGTGTTCTGACCCGTTTTGTGTACCAAGGAGGATCAGCTCCGTCGTTTTTTTAATTTCTTTGGTACAAATGTCTCAATTGCCGCCGATACTATTTCTTTGAATTCTTGTCACATCTGGTCTACACTTACATCAATTTGATAGGAGTGATGATTATCTCTTAGGAAGGAGTCAAGTGAATTTTTATCTCCTTTTTTGAATAGTTATATTTTTCGTTTAATTTTGAATGATTTGGGGGTTACAATATTCAATGTCGCTGCGACAACCATGTGTTCACTAATCCCTCTATCCGTTTTGATGCTCGTTATTAACTCAGGATTATTTGTTTCTAAGAGGTCAGTTGTGTTTCCACAACCGTTTGTTATTCGCCTGGATTCATGAACTAACTCCTCGAAATAATTTTCAGATAATGTGCTTAACACAATTTCTGATGATGTTTTATGCGTACCTCCTGAATTAAACATGTATTTTCTTCAACATATCGAGGGTGATTTAAAGTCACTACTAACTATAACTGTGTGAGTCGGTTACGTGTTTAAAATCAAACTCAAGTTTTCTTTGAACATTTTAGCAATTGTATCATCTGAATTGGGAGGTCGGTGAAAGCATCCAGTTATTATTTTGTTTCGGTTGCCAACAATGACCTCTGACCACAGGAACACTCTTCTTCAATTTCGCTACAAGATAAACGGCTTGTAACAGCAAGAAGCTCGTTACCGCCAACAGTGCTTAGCGTATCCTTTCGGAACACCATTGGGTTCTTCGCAAAAATTTCGGCTGAGCCAGCTTTAGCCAGCTTTCAGTGCCTATAACGATTTGAGCATCAGTACTTTCTGTTAGCGCTTGGGGCTCCGGTTCTTTCCCAACACAGCTACGACAATTTACAACTGTTATACCGGTGGTTCCTGTATCTACGTTCCTCCTGTGTCCAGCTTGCACCCTTTGTTGCCTTGGCTGCTCGATCACCAGATTTGTCTCCAATCGAGCACATATGGAACATCATCGGACGACAACTCCAGCGCCATCCACAAAGTAAATTAACCGTCACTGTATCGACCGACCAACTGCAACAGGAATGGAACCCCATCCCATAAGCTGACATCCGGCACCTGTACAACACAATACATTCGCGTTTGAATACTTGCGTGCAACATTCTGGTGGTTTTACAGGTAATTAATGAACCACAATTTCCAATTTGCAGTGGCTTATCTCGTGCTTACTTTAGCCTGTGATCTCATTATGTTAATTACTAAAATACGTTACTTAAACAAATGTACTCTAGAAATTTAATTACTCAGTATTAATTATTTTTTGGTATTGCAATTCTTTTTCAGGAGAGTAGAATTGTACCTCTACATGTGTTTGTCTCTTGGAAATAAAGTGAAGAAATATCGTTTAAGGAATGTTCACTTATGTTGCCGCGCACATCCATACTAGCCCACTCAAAAATCTAACCTAAGCTTTTCCGGAGTATGTTATCACCTGTAACCACTGCTATATAGCTAGGTATTTTCAGAATTTTCTGTACGAGTCCAATATGTTAATAAACGATCAACCTGATTTCATTATTTTCAGGCGCTATGTAGATTTTATGAGAAGATATAAACAAAGTAGTTATCTGTCTTGAAATTTTTCTTGTGCTGTATTTTAGATTCCATTAAAAATTAATCGTAACACTACTGCAAGGAAAACCGTCTCCATTTATAACGGAGTGACAAGACGTTAAACTCTTCCATCTTTATATTTCCTTTTACTTCGGCTGCATATAACAAAGACAACAGGAATTTTGGTTAAACAAATGAATGATTTGTTATCAGTGAAACAATTTATTATCAAACATTTCATAAGTTTGTCAGACAAGCGTTGTCGGGGTAGCGCACTTGAGACATTTATTCTTTCTTTTTCACAGGTAACATTATTTTCAAGTGAAATACTATCAACAACTTCGCTCAACCGAGACAGTGTTCCAGCACAACATTTCATTCGTTTCGGTTCTTGATTTGAAACACACATATATCCTTTTAAAGTCGAAATTGAACACTCTGTCGGCTTTCTTACCAAGATTATTGCAAAATGAATACGGGGACAACAAAGTTATCAGCAGATGAATAACAGTTTGATTTCAGTGTTCTAACGCGGCATACCAGAACATTTTCATATTTTGTATCGTCTAGCGGGGCCATAATGCACGTCGCTAGATTTAGCAGTAAACCTCACGTAAGATATTGATGGCAGGAACGTAATACTTCCATACTGCATACTTTCACAAACGCTTCAGTAAAAAAAGAAATGGTGCCGTTTTTTCTGTGGAGCCTGTTTCATTATAACAAAGAAACGATAAAATGTGGAAATGGGTTCCTGAAAAGATTCGCCGTTGCTAATGTCACACGAACGACAGTAAAATATCGTGCAAAAAACATTCGTTCGACTGTAAAAGCGGTACTGACGCCTCCAGGTATTTCGTCGTACGCCATATGAGTTTTTATATTGCTCCCGAAATGTGAATAATCTCGAATTACGACCGGAAAGACATTACTTACACATCACTGCTTGTTGTTACGCGAAAAGATAATGTTCATGTCAGAGAGGCATCTCATCTGCTCCGCTATCGTACGTACTTCTACGTCAATGTTTTACGTGCTGCGAAGTTACCTGTTTTCGCTGAATGCAGTTGGCGTACTTGTATGTGTAAACCTCAGTTCTCTCCGTTTGATGCAATGCACCGCCGCTGCAGTGGCGTTCTGTTCCGCACGGATAAGCCAAATATTTGGGTGAATTGACGCCTGTCAGACGGAGCCCGGCAATGCGATAACCGAATTCTCGAAACAGTTGAAACGCATCCATTGGCGTGTGCCCGTAATTGATACGCACATGGCCTGCCTGTTCCCTCTTCAGCACAAGCATGCAATGCACAGCCCTACGCCTGTTTGCAACCCATTCGTCTATGTCTGTTCTCCATCCATAACACGATCAAATTTTTTCTCAGATCTCACAGCTGGTATCGAGCTACTTCCACTTCCTTAAGTGCTATATTACATCCCCCATACTTTCCAAACCAGCCTGCCCACCACGACCCTGGTAATACACAGATTTTTCTGGAGTGCAAGTAGGCACCTATATGTTGTGACACACAACTTAGAATGAAAGCTATTTCAAATGATCATATTTTTTACATGAGAAAATCGTGGCTCTTTTTTTAAATATGGATTTGCCAGCAGTTGTAGGTAACATTATAGTAACGAGTGTGATATGTGTTGCAAATTTCTGTCAGTAGTGAGTAGATTAATGTACCACATGTTACCTGGTTCGACCTACATGTTACGTTGTCAACCAGCCACAGTCATCTGCGTATTTAATTTTATTCTGTCTATATGTGGAATCTTCTATATTGTAGAATACATTAGAAACTTTGACCAGTTTTAGAACTGGTGTGTGTGTGTGTGTGTGTGTGTGTGTGTGTGTGTGTGTGTGTGTGTGTGGGTGGGTGGGTGTGTGTGTGTGTGCCTGTCTTAGTTTTTATACTATCTTACTTGCCTCGATATGTTTTGACGTATCAGAGTGGCTGTTTCATTCCTATATTTTATATTAGCGTTTTGCCAGCCACTCTCCTCTTAGTATTAATTTTAAATATTTTTCTTTTATCTTAAATTGTAGTATTTTGTCTCTACGTGGCATCTTAAAGCGAATATTTTACATGCTTCATACTTATTTTCAAGAAAGGAACTATATACAGACTCCCTGAATCTCATTAACAACAACAACAGCAACCGACTGTCTCGTAGTACCTGTCCGATGTTATTATTTTCCAGTCAAACAGGTGTATTCGGAAGAGAGTCTCATTTCACACTCTTTTTCAAATAGAGAGTGCCCGCTTGCATTGGGAACGTTACGACAAAAAGCCGTGGCAAGGAATTGCACATCTGGAAGTGTAAGCGAAACGGGAAAGAGAAATACACATATCAGAACCAACAACTGAAGGCCTAATGTCGAGAGAATCACCAAAAATAAACAACAGCTGCTGTCAGAACATTGCCGCACATCCTGATGGAACATACTATGCGTCATAGAAACGCTCTGGAGCGAAGGAGACTTAACATCAGAAATAGATGGAATGCCTTTAGCTGTAGAAACTCCACACCCTACATATAGCAGCGAAATCTTTTCAAAACCTCACATAGTCGTAAAGTTGAGAAACAGGAGTAGATGCAACAACCTCAAACAACTAGCAACCCAATGGATCACCATCACCGTGTCATTTATATAAAACCCTCTGGATAGTATCACACGCTGACACTTCATATAGTTTCATCTGTGTGCTTAAGTAGTTTAATTTTTTAATCTCTACGTATTAATCTAATTTATTAGACACAATTCTTGTGTTTTTGTCAGTGTCTATAGCAGAGTTTTGCAGCACGTATCAATAATTCTTTGTTTATCTGTGCAGTGTAGTTTCCCACGGTCTTCAGTATAGATTGGGACTGTGATCGTTGTGTGTTGATGCGAGCGGAGTTGATGACACTTCACTCTTAGCTCTAGACTGTGCAGGCTTCGGTTACGCAGCTTGAGGCTGTAGTGGATGGGCATCACTGTTGTGGCCTGGCCATGAGGTCCAACGGACATCCAGCACGATCGATGAATCCACCGATCGGTCCGCACCGGTGACCAGCCCAGTTACTACTCCCACTAAGGTACATCTTTCACCTGTTGTCGAGCGGGAAGTCGCCTCAAGGGTTTGGCGGGTGCGAAAGACTTCCCGAGGTTCTCAATGTAAGGTCTCTCATGTTAGTCCAACAAATTGGCTGCCTGAGGCGCAGATTTTCCCTCAGACAGACGGAATGACTTATCCTGTTTCAGAAGAATCCTATCAGCTTGAAAGATCCGGGCACTCACAGAGGGTGGAATTATTGGTAGCTGAGAGCACCGATGTTAGGCGCGTTAAGGGGCCCCTAAGAGACATAGATGCCAAGGAGGGAAGAAAGCCATTGTGCACTCCATCTTCATACCACGTGGAGTCATTCCAGAAGTGGGAGGATCCTTCTGGAGGCCATAAAGTCCTTAGGGTGCATCCAACTGCAGGTGGCGGGTCACGCTAGAACCAATAATGTGTGTTACATCGGATTGGAAGAGATTCCCTCTGATTTCGAGCCGCTATCGGAGGTGGAAAAGGTTGAAAGTTTTGCTTTTGAGACGAACACAGAGATCCCTATTTTCAGCGTAGTCGACGGGACCGATTGCGAACCTGTGATACAGAGCCGTGTGGCGAGCCTGAATAAGAGGTTCAGACAGCTCTGCGACGGTGTAGGCTACACGTTCCTCGACTCGCGCGATAGGGTGGCGCTGTTTCGGGTTCCTCTAAATAGGTCAGGGGTCCATTACACGCAGGTGGCAGCTACCTAGGCAGCAGGGGCTATTGGGCGTAGACTGGGCGGGTTTTTGAGTTAGAGGGTCTCAGGAAATGCAAAGAAAGGCTTCAGTTTCAAATGGTGCGGGTCCAACACAGGAAGAACGTGGATCCAGGAATTACCGGTATAACAGATGTACATTGTCATTGCTGTGGTGGGAAAACACCACAGCTCCAAGTGCTAATTGAAATCATTGATGCTCAAATCGTTATAGGCACTGTTGCCAATAACCTAACGGTATTCAGAAAGGATGGGTTAAATACAGTTGACGGCAGCGTGTTTGTTGCTGTAGAAGTAGTTTATCTTATATCGAAATTGAAGCAGATACAGTACTTCCTGTAAGTTGGTATGGATAGAAGTCATTCTGGGCAACTGGAATAAAATGGTAATTTAATCCTTTTACCGACCTCCCAACTCATATGATACAACTTCTGAAAGGAAACTTGAGTCTGATTTCAAACAGGTGCCCGATTCGTACAATTATAGTTAGTGGTGACTTAAATACCCTCGATATATTGGCGAAAATCATGTTTAAATCCGGAATAAGCATAAAAGATCATCCGAAATTGAGCTAAGGACATTCTCTGAAAATTATTCGGAACAGTTAGTTCATAAGCACACTCCAATAGTTAACTGTTGTGAAAACACACTTGACCTCCTAGGAGGAACTAATAATGAGCGTCAAAAAGGCTCAGGATTAGTGGAAACAGGGCTATAGCAGCTAGACTGAATACCATAACTCCGAAATCCTCCAAAAATAAGACAAAAATATATCTATTCAAAAAACAGATAAAAATTAGTTTGGCGACTTCCTGAGACACTCTACTCCTTCCAAATTAACAATTTTATAGACCAGATGTGGCTTTAATTCCAAGAAATGATAACGACAACAATTGAGAGATTTATACCAAATAAAGCAACAAACGACTTAGCTGATTCCCCTTGGTACACAAGGCAGGTGAGATCACTGTTGCAAACACTATGAAAAAAAATATACCAAATTTAAAGGACCACAAAAGCCCCAAGATTGGCATCTTTTACAGAGCTAGAAGTTTAGCGCTGACTTCAGCGCCAGATGCTTATAATAGTTTCCAAAACGAAACTTTGTCTCGAAACCTGGCAGAAAATCCAAAGACATTCTGGTCGTTTGTGAAGTACGCTACCGGCAAGGCGCAGTCAATACCTTCTCTGCGCGATACCAATGAAAATACTACTGACGACAGCGCTGCCAAAGCAATTACTAAACACAGTCTTCCGAAATTCCGTGGCACGGTTGCTGCTTACTTCACACGTTTCCACCACACTGAGCCTTCTGGCTGTATCTCCTATTAAAGGGAAGACAGATGGACACTGGCAGCTACGCAACAACGCTGTCTGTTGGTGGACGACGTTGAAGCCATTGTCGATACATCTACTACCCCCAAGTGCCATATGCCGTCATCTGATCGAAGTCAACGTCGTCTTTCCAGGTATACTAATTTTTGTTTCCGGCGGTGTGTGCATTTCCACCACAATCTTATCATTGCAACGTAAATTTGTACGTGGTGGAAAAGTATTCAGTGACATATCTAAAGTGCTCAATGATACAAATTTATGTGTGCAACGATAAGAAAGTGGCGAAAACTACGAACATCATTTGTTGGACGAATACTATGGAAACAAAAACTCCAGACCGACATTTCATGTAAGTCACATCCCAATGTAAATCTGTAACGCAACCATGTGCGTGACATGCTTCTAATTATGTATTATTTATATTTTAGGACAAGTAATCAATAAAAAAGGCACCATATATTCCAATGAAAGCATGAAAGCTGTCTGACGGTGAACTGTAATGATTCGAAACCAGTAATGGTACCATTTGAATAAAGGAACTTAAAATAAAATTGTGGCTGGTTGCCGTCTCAACACCATAAACATTTGTCTTCAAATAACAGCCACGATCTACAACCATGTCATCATGTGACAAAATTGCATTTTTCAGTGCTACTCATGCAACTACATTTACACATAGTTTTCATAGTAAATTATTCTGTGGAACAGAAGTGATAGTCCAGAAGAAATAATTTCAGATTAGATTTGAAACTTGCTATACTGTACATGCCAGGAATTTTATACTACAATTTTTATACTACAATTTTTGGTCATAGATTCTGAAATCTTGCCTGTGCCTCTGACAGCTTTAAAAATGAGGGAAAAGGTAATTGTTTTCGTCTTGGTTTGTAGTTATAGATATCGCTATTGTTCTCAAATTGTGATGCAGTATTGAGGACGAATTTTGTTAGCAAATATGTAAATTGTAAGGATACAGTTAAAATGTATATCTGCTTAAAGAGGTGCATAAAGGTGACTGCAGATGAACATTAGATATTATTCCTAGTGATCACTATAGAACAGTCAATAAGTGGTTTGTAAATTACCCAAAATATTATTCCATAGTTAATTATTGAGGTGAAATATGCTAAATATGCCAGGAAATTGATTTGTTTGTTACCAGTACTACCAGTTGTATTGAGATCAAAAGTAGCTGATTTTAAATGTTTGAGAGTCTTCTTATTATGTTCCATCCAGCTGAAATTTTCATTAATATGTTCACTAACCAATTTAAAATATTCAACCACGTATACTGACTCCTGTTCTTGATATGACACTATTTGTTGTACAAATATCAATATAATACGTGTTCTCAAAGGGGGGTTCAGTTTTTAGAGAACCACATATTATGTGTTTTCGGCAAAATAAAACTGTTAACAATTTATTCTGCTGCTTTCTCTCTAATTGGATTAATAAATTAATAACAAAACTAGTATCGCCTGCTTCAACAATGGTTAGTGGATGGTCGCTCACACATACAAGGAATAGAAATAAACCTAAAATTGAATCCATGTATCATTTCTCCCTAGTGTCTAAAACTTTTTCCTCCTCCCAATAATTTTTGCGTTATTTTACATTCTGTTTGTCAAGTATGATTCAGACTGGTTATCTGTAACGACATCAATACCGCAGTTATTTCTAAAAGGGTAAAATGATGACACAGACACTTTGGACAGATCACAAAAAATACTACCCGGCGATATTTTATTGTCTTTTTGCGAAGCGTTCTAGATGAAGTTTAGGATACCAGCATTTGTTAAAGATTACAGAACATTTCTACTGCCTTCCGAGTTCATTTTGCGTAAACAAAAGGACAAAATAAGGGAAACCGCGGCTGCTACAGAGGAATACAGTAAATATTTTTCATTCGCTCCATTTACGAATGGAACGTGAAATGGAACCAAATTCCCTGGGCGATACACTGGATAGGAGCTTTCTGAGTAGGTATGCAGATGCGGATCGTAACGCGAATCAAAACTTTGCGCTACACATCGTAGTGTTTAACAGGTATCGCTGGTTTCGTTCTTTGTAGCGTTCGCGAGTTTTCTACGTGTCTTTTTTCGTCCAGCGCTGACGCCGGTTGCGGCGAGAAACATTCAGAGGGGACGTGTAACAAATCGGCAGGCGGAGAGCCGGCCGCGGTGACAGCGCGCCCCTTTGTGCGGCCGCCGGACACAATGGCGGCTGTCCCGCGCAGCGCGCCTCTCGGCTCTCCCGGCGCCTGCAGACTGGCGCTAGGCCAGCCCGCAGCTCATCTCGTTGCCGCTCCGCAGCGCAGCGCACCGCACCTCGCGAGGGCGCCGACAACTTCCTGAGAGGGCCAGCGCGACGCCCGGCACTGGCCAAGTTAAATGCTCGGAGGGAGTCTGGATCTGCTTTCACACTTCTCTGGTGAAATCTCCTTACTGAATTACGTGCTTCACGTTCATTACTTTTTCCTTTTGCAAACAGCAATCTACTTTTACGTATACAGGGTGGTCCATTGGATCGTGACCGGGCCAAATATCTCACGAAATAAGCGTCAAACGAAAAAACTACAACCAACGAAATTTGTCTAGCTTGAAGGGGGAAACCAGATGGCGCTACGGCTGATCTGCTAGATCTACATCTACATCCATACTCCGCAAGCAACCCGACGGTGTGTGGCGGAGGGTACCTTGAGTACCTCTATCGGTTCTCCCTTCTATTCCAGTCTCGTATTGTTCGTAGAAAGAAGGATTGTCGGTCTGCTTCTGTGTGGGCTCTAATCTCTCTGATTTTATCCTCATGGTCTCTTCGCGAGATATACGTAGGAGGGAGCCATATACTGCTTGACTCTTCGGTGAAGGTATGTTCTCGAAACTTTAACAAAAGACCGTACCGAGCTACTGAGCGTCTCTCCTGCAGAGTCTTCCACTGGAGTTTATCTATCATCCCCTTAACGCTTTCGCGATTACTAAATGATCCTGTAACGAAGTGCGCTGCTCTCCGTTGGATCTTCTCTATCTCCTGAATCAACCCTATCTGGTACGGATCCCACACTGCCGCGCAGTATTCAAGCAGTGGGCGAACAAGCGTATTGTAACCTACTTACTTTGTTTTCGGATTGAATTTCCTTCGGATTCTTCCAATGAATCTCAGTCTGGCATCTGCTTTATCGACGATCAACTTTATATGATCATTCCATTTTAAATCACTCCTAATGCGTACTCCCAGGTAATTTATGGAATTAACTGCTTCCAGTTGCTGACCTGCTATTTTGTAGCTAAATGATAAGGTATCTGTCTTTCTATGTATTCGCAGCACATTACACTTGTCTACATTGAGATTCAATTGCCATTCCCTGCACCATGCGTCAATTCGCTGCAGATCCTCCTGCATTTCAGTACAATTTTCCATTGTTACAACCTCTCGATACACCACAGCATCATCTGCAAAAAGCCTCAGTGAACTTCCGATGTCATCCACAAGGTCATTTACGTATACTGTGAATAGCAACGGTCCTATGACACTCCACTGCGACACATCTGAAATCACTCTTACTTCGAAAGACTTCTCTCCATTGAGAATGACATGCTGCGTTCTGTTATCTAGGAACTCTTCAATCCAATCACACAATTGGTCTGATAGTCCATATGCTCTCACTTTATTCCTTAAACGACTGTGAGGAACTGTATCGAACGGCTTGCGGAAGCCAAGAAACACGGCATCTACCTGTGAACCCGTGTCTATGGCCCTCTGAGTCTCGTGGACGAATAGCGCGAGCTGGGTTTCACACGACCGTCTTTTTCGAAACCCATGCTGATTCCTACAGAGTAGATTTCTAGTCTCCAGAAAAGTCATTATACTCGAACATAATACGTGTTCCAAAATTCTACAATTGATCGACGTTAGAGATATAGGTCTATAGTTCTGCACATCTGTTCGACGTCCTTTCTTGAAAACGGGGATGACCCTTGCCCTTTTCCAATCCTTTGGAACGCTACGCTCTCCTAGAGACCTACGGTATACCGCTGCAAGAAGGGGGGCAAGTTCCTTCGCGTACTCTGTGTAAAATCGAACTGGTATCCCATCAGGTCCAGCGGCCTTTCCTCTTTTGAGCAATTTTAATTGTTTCTCTATCCCTATGTCGTCTATTTCGATATCTACCATTTTGTCATCTGTGCGACAATCTAGAGAAGGAACTGCAGTGCAGTCTTCCTCTGTGAAACAGCTTTGGAAAAAGACATTTAGTATTTCCGCCTTTAGTCTGTCATCCTCTGTTTCAGTACCATTTTGGTCACAGAGTGTCTGGACATTTTGTTTTGATCCACCTACCGCTTTGACATAAGACCAAAATTTCTTAGGATTTTCTGCCAAGTCAGTACATAGAACTTTACTTTCGAATTTATTGAACGCCTCTCTCATAGCCCTCTTCACACTACATTTCGCTTCGCGTAATTTTTGTTTTTCTGCAAGGCTTTGGCTATGTTTATGTTTGGTGTGAAGTTCCCTTTGCTTCCGCAGCAATTTTCTAACTCGGTTGTTGTACCACGATGGCACTTTTCCATCTCTTACGATCTTGCTTGACACATATCTAACTCATATTGTACGATGGTTTTGAACTTTGTCCACTGATCCTCAACACTATCTGTACTTGAGACAAAACTTTTGTGTTGAGTCGTCAGGTGCCCTGAAATCTGCTTTTTGTCACTTTTTCTAAACAGAAAAATCTTCCTACCTTTTTTAATATTTCGATGTACAGCTGAAATCATCGATGCAGTAACCGCTTTATGATCGCTGATTCCCTGCTCTGGGTTAACTGTTTCAAATAGTTCGCGTGTGTTGGCGCTGCCGTAGGTCAAACGGATATCAATTGCGTTTTTTTAAAAAGGAACCCCCATTTTTATTACATATTCGTGTAGTACGGAAAGAAATATTAATGTTTTAGTTGGACCACTTATTTCGCATTGTGATGGATGGCGTTGTAATAGTCACAAACACATGGCTCACAATTTTAGAAGAACAGTTGGTAACAGGTAGGTTTTTTAAATTAAAATACAGAACGTAGGTACGTTTGAACATTTTATTTCAGTTATTCCAATGTGATACATGTACCTTTGTGAACTTATCATTTCTGAGAACGCATGCTGTTACAGCGTGATTATCTGTAAATACCACATTAATGCAATAAATGCTGAAAATGATGTCCGTCAACCTCAATGCATTTGGCAATACGTGTAGCAACATTCCTCTCAACAGCGAGTAGTTCGCCTTCCGTAATGTTCGCACATGCATCTACAATGCGCTGACGCATGTTGTCAGAAGTTGTCGGTCGATCACGATAGCTAATATCCTTCAACTTTCCCCTCAGAAAGAAATCCGGGGACGTCAGATCCGGTGAACGTGCGGGCCATGGTATGGTGCTTCGACGACCAATCCACCTGTCACGAAATATGCTATTAAATACCGTTTCAACCGCACGCGAGCTATGTGTCGGACATCCATCATGTTGGAAGTACATCGCCATTCTGCCATGCAGTGAAACGTCTTGTATTAACATTGGTAGAATCAGATCAGCATACGTTGCACCATTTAGACTGCCATCGGTAAAATGGGGGCCAATTATCCTTCCTCCCATAATGCTGCACCATACATTAACCCGCCAAGGACGCTGATGTCCCACTTGTCGCAGCCATCGTGGATTTTCCGTTGCCCAATAGTGCATATTATGCCGGTTTACGTTACCGCTGTTGGTGAATGACGCTTCGTCGCTAAATAGAAGGTGTGCAAAATATCTTATACGTTTGTGACTATTACAGCGCCATCTATCACAAAGCGGTCCAACTAAAACATTCATATTTCTTTACGTACTACACGAATGTGTAATAAAAAGCGGGGGTTCCTATTCAAAAAAACACAGTTGATATCCGTTTGACCTATCGCAGCGCCATCTACCGGGCCAACCACAGTATCATCTGGTTTGTCCCTTCAAGCTAGACGAGTTTCATTCTTTGTAGTTTTCCCGTTTAATGTTTATTTCGTGAGATATTTGGCCCGGTCTCTGCCAATGGACCATCCTGTATACTGCGCGATCAACTTCATGTTATGTTGTGGTGAGTACTGTAGGTACCACTACCATATTCCCCGTTTTCTGCTCCAGTTGCGAGTAGCGCACGGGAAGAACTATTGCTATCAGGTCTCCGTGTCAAATCGAATTTCTCTAATTTTACGCTCATAGCCTTTTAGCGAGATATTCGGAGGAAGATGCACCTATTTGCAGACTCTTCTAGGAACAATCCCTCGAATTTTAACACTAAAACACACGGTGATGCACAAAACCTCTCTCATACTGCCTGATAGTTGCTTTCCTACTTTACAAACGTCACGATAAAGAAAAACTCTGCTCTTCTTTTGGTTATCTGTATTTCCTCTATGAATGCCATTTTCTGAGGGTCCAAGAATGTTGAATAGTGTTCGAGCAGTAGTAGAAGCGAGGTGTTATAAGTTATCATTCTTGATAAGACTACAGTTCCTCAGGATTCTTTCAGTGCATCTCAGTAACGCTACTACTTTTACGTGGTCGTTCCACTTTTAATCGTATCGTATGCGTACTCGCGTATAGCCAATGAATTTGCCAACGTGATTGCTTCGAGTTATTGTTACGCAATCATTTAAACACAAAGGTGCCTTGCAGTTGTTTAAGCTGATAGTTAACTGCATTCCTTGCATGAAGCTCGAACCTCCTCTTGTCTTTCTACGTTTCTCTCTAATTTTCTAGCGTCGCGGCTTCTCGATATACTACAGCATCATCATACCTCTGACGTTTCCGACATTACCCGCCAGCTCATTTAGTGAACAGTAAGGCTTCATGACGCTCCCTTGGGACATTCTTGAAGTAGCTGTTGCGTCTGGAGATTTCTCTCCGTCAAGAATGGCATTGTGTTTCTATCTGACGACCCAGTTACAAACCTTCTCTAACACTCTGTACGCTCACATTTTGTACATTGATTGAAAGTGCGGCTGCTACGGTCGCAGTTTCGAATCCTGCCTCGGGCATGGATGTGTGTGATGTCCTTAAGTTAGTTAGGTTTAAGTAGTTCTAAGTTCTAGGGGACTGATGACCACAGATGTTAAGTCCCATGGCGCTCAGAGCCAATCCATTGAAAGTGCGGAAGTGAATCGAATATCTTCAGCGAGTTCAAGAACACGACGTCAATCTGGTTGCTACTTTTTACAGCCTCGTAGATCGCTGTTTGCAGAATCCACTTTAACGCCTATTGAAAGTATTATCAGCCTCTAGAAGTAGTATTTGAACATAAAAAGGGTTTCTACATTCTACAAGCGAATAATGTCAGTGATACAAGCCTGACGTTGTGTACAGTTTTTTTTTTCCTTTTGTTTTAAATCTTCTCTTCTTTCAAATTCTAGCACAAAGCCACTGCCTTTTGAACATTCATAACGTGTGGCGCAGGAAATACTGGGAGCAGAATGTGGCTGCGGTAGAGTGCGTTAAATACTTAACAAATTATAAACACATTTATTAACAACAGAATCCAATAAGTCAGAGTTCATGAATAAAAGTAAAATACAAGGAAATTGTACAGCACTCGTTCCACAAATATCCATTACCTTAACATCTACCTCACCTCACTATGTCAAGCTTCAAAATTCCCACTTTCCAAAACAGGTTCAGCTCTACAATAACAAGGAGGGCACAAAACAAACATACCATTAATAGCTATAAAACCTAGAAGGAATTATATCAAAATGTAACAGAAAATTTCATCTCAGGGCACAGCAGCCAGACATTAACTAACTAGAAGCGACAATTAAAAGCCTGTAACTAATATAAATCAACTAGCCAACAAGAGATAACAAGAGATCATAATTAGGGAACATCTAACCAGGCTACCCAATGCCGACCAAAGGACAAAATCAAACCCACCAGAAACTGAAACAAAGCTAGCAGTTTAGATCAGAAAAGTAAATCAGTTAAGCGCAACGGACAATGAAATAAGGAACACCGTTAGGCTTTAGCTCACACAGAACCTTCTCTCTTTTTTTTAAGTCAACAGTCTTCTGACTGATTGAATTCTGCCCACTACGAATCCTCTACTAAACTCTTCGATTCAGAGCTTCAGAGCTTCAATTCAGAATAGCACGTGCAATCTACGTACTCATTTATATTCTGGATGGAGTGCAGTATCTGTTTTTCCCTACAGTTTTTTAACTCTACAGCTCCCTCTCTAGTACCATGGGGGATATTCCTTGAAGTCTTAACAGATGTCCTTCCATCCTGTCCCTTCTTCTTGTCAGTGTTTTCCATATATTCGTTTCCTCGCCGATTCTCCAGACAACCTCCCCATCCTTTACTTTATCAGTCAACCTAATATACCACATTCTTCTGTAGCGCCACATCTGAAACGCTTCGATTCTTTTCTGTTCCGGTTTTCCCACGGTTCATGTTTCACTACCGTAAAATACTTGCTCCAAACGGACATTCTCAGAAACTTCTTCCTCTAATTAAGGCTTTAGATTGCGGTTTATTGGTAGAATCCTGAAGCGATGCAGTCCTTCAACAAAGGAAATTGCTTACAGTATGTTAGTTCGTCCACTCTTAGAGTATTGTTTGTCTGTATGGGACCGTTACCAGTTGGGTCTGATTCAAGAGATTCAGAGGGTCCAAAGAAGAGCGGCAAGATTAGCGACTGGTACATTTAGCCCATCGGGAGAGCGTTACAAATCTCATAGAAAGTTTGAAGTGGGATACACTTGCAGATAGACGACGCGCTTAACGGAAGGGACTCCTCACTATATTTCGAAATGCGATCTTCGCCGAGGATGTAGAGCATATATTATTACCACCAACTTTCAAATCGCGCAATGATCACCATTCAAAGATAAGGGAAATTAGACTCGTACTGAGGCGTTCAGCCGTTTTTCCCTCCTGCGATCCGCGAGTGGAATTGAGGGTGGGAAATATGACTTCGGCGCGAATTGTGCCATCCTGGACATTAAAGTTGAGTTTTGACTTAATCTACCAGCAAGTCACGACTGTTCACATTGTGTCGTTTGGAGTTAGTTGTTGGCTGTTGGGATATTCTCGCGAGCAACAACATGTGTTTCCAAGTTTTCAAATTTTAACCACCCTCTGGTGGAGTTTAACTGTACTTGGTTATTTGAATTTAAGTGCACCAGCGGAATCTTCTGCCTTGTGGCCGTTAACGTTCCGGTTACCTGCCCTGGCCATTGACGTAAATTCAGGCAGTGTATTTTCCTCATTGTGTTGTCACTGTCTAGCACGGTGTGTAATTTGACAGCTAAATGTATAATTGGTTGTGGGTGCCAATACCTTTTACGTTGTTCCATTTAACTCCCTGTTGTGTGAAGATCGGGCGATGCGGAGGTTATCTTGTCGGTGGGTCCGTTGACTGTCTGTCGGTTGGGTTGTCGTCAGATCGACGATGATTGGGCCGACTGCCTGTCTACCTAAGCGAGCGTTAGTGTTTGAATTCCAGGAAGACCCTCGGAACTTCTGAGCACCCTTGGGTGTACTGCCTTTTCTTGTTTGTTCTTGTTGTTTGTCCTTGTATGGCTTCTAGCTTTTTCTTAGATTAAGATTATTTTGCCCTTACGGCGTCAGATGGTTTGGGCCTTCAGCCTAATTAAGGTACTGCTTCAAGATAAGGTCTTGCCTTTTTAATTTCTGATTTTGATTGAGCTCTAAGTTATTGGATTTCAGCCGTTTTTAAATTAAAGTGGTCTTGCTCTTAAGGCATGAGATTGTACGGCGCATTCAGCCGCTAATTAAGTTCCAAAACTAAAGCTGTGTTTTTTTAAAATTTTTCTTGACTCTTGTAATGTTTGATCAAATAAAAGGTTGTATGTTCGAGTGTAACTGACAGCCGCTGGTTTTGGCCCCTTTCCACAACGTAAACTACCTGTCCTGTCCTGCGGGTGTAGCAGGAAGTTTCAAAGAGGGTTGTGATATACTGTTTTCAGATTCATAATACGATCCGTGTTTCAAAGTGTGCGGCTTCTAAACTGTAGCTGGAACATTTGGTAATTCACAAATACTATATAAATGAGTGAAACGAATGAATGTGTAATAAAAGCAGTAGCGAAGCAGTATGTAATAATTAACATCTCTGTTGTGTGTTGTTTTGATTCAAAAGCTGGCGATGTAAAGTACATTAGTAGGAGACAAGCTATTCTTCAACGTGATTGGTGTGATCAAATTTACTTCGGTAGTCATTTATTTCATTACGTAATAATTCTTCCCTTACTTAGAGTTATTCGTTTTCCTGCAGTTACATACGAGTGCATGAATATTATTAAGGTATTATTGAATGTATATTGGGTGGCTGTACTGAGGAGGCGAGGGTGACAGTTACTCCATGCCCACAAAACATTAAAAGCTGTACTTTCAGGACGTCGTAACTGTGTTCTATCACAATTATAGGCTGAACTTTGGCGCGTGCTCGATTGCTACGGATCGTATCTTGAAAGTGTCCTTTTTTCTCCATAAAATATGACGTCAAGTCTGTGACGCTTCATTGTAAGACTAGGCTGTCCATATGAGTCTCTCAGTTTCAGAAATAAATTTCTGAGAATGTACGTTTTAAGGGGCTCCGGAACGCCCTATACTTGCAATGTTAAAATAACGCTTATAAATTACATCTTTCCTCACAAAGTATTTGAGGTAGGAAGTTGAACTTTTTACAGATTATTTATTGGAATATGGGCTACAACTTAACACAGGGATTTTACAAAATTTTAGTTCAGTTATTAAAGATGATTTTTTTTCAATTGTAATGAAAATTCACAACATTTTATGCAATTTTTTATTTATATATTCAAAAATATACAGTTTTTTGGAAAAAGGCTGTGTTAAATTATGCAGAAGGTACTGTGTAACATTTACTGAAAGTTTGAAACAAATATGTTTGGAAGATCCTTAGAAAACATGTAATAAGTATGAGAAAATAAAAGTTTTGGGAATCGAGCGACAAAGATTGGATTAACTTTTTAGTGCATTCCAGGTCCATAGGATGGATTATCTTCATCCTCTGCAAACTCCTCCTCCAGCTTCTTCTTGTTCCTCCTCCTGTTTACTCTTGCTTGTATTTCTAGACTCTTTACAGCCCTGTCTGCAGCCCGAAGGCGTTCCTTGTCTAAACCAAGCATCGCTCGTACCATGTTAGAACCTATCTTCATTCCCATATTTCTAAATACCTTGCACCTTACAATGTTGCCATCATTGAAAGTCGCAACAGCATCATACACACCAAAGTGAAGTGTTTCTATTCCAACAAATACAGTCTTGGGGATTCTCGACCATATAACACTATTTACACTTTCATTGGGGTTTTGAGTTTTTCCGTGAATACACTTTTTCTGCATGAGGCAGACTATGCTTATGAGTGTACACTTCACCAGTTAGCAATCCTTTGTTATATTTACACCAACTGTCTTCTTCTTTGGGACACAAGCTATGTTGGGGATTTTCATCGGTTGAAGAAGTATGAAAAAAAGAGCCCAAACAGCCTTCTTCATTTCGTCGACACTTTGTGTATTTTGCCTAATAGCCATTCCATAATAGTTCTGTATTTTGTCAATTACACTGTCAGTTAACTTTCCCTTCCCATCCAACCCTTTACCATCACTGAGTTTTTGTTTTTTGTACGAAGCTTTCAGTCGCCGAAGTCTTGTTCCCAATCGCTTCTGTACGTGTCCAATACACTCAAATTTCTGCACTACAACATCATCACCATAGGGCTTCAGTCCTTGAACATGTTTGAAACTTTTAGAATCACCGTCACCAAGGTAATTAACATATCGCACTTTATCACACGCCTCAGAACGCTTGAATATACTGGCAACACCAGCCACTTCCATTCCTCCACTACTGCCACTATAGTTAGCGTTGCAATTATTTTCATGTGTACCTTTATATTTTTGTGGACATCTACAATACTTTGATATTACTGCTACATCTAAAACTTTCCCTGTATACATACTGGTGGCAGATACTACACCATGTGTGTCCCCGTTTATGCCAGGTACCATCCAACGCTGCAGTCAAATCTCTGTTACCATTATTTACCATTACTGCCTCTTCCGCAGCGTTCTTCATAGATTCTATACAGACATCTTCTACTTTAGACCCTATTAATTTATTATAGGTCGTAAACTTGGTTGGGGGATTTGGAAGATTCATGATGCCACAGAAAATTGCACCTGCAGTAGCACCCTTACCAACTGAACGCAAGGAATAAACAAATCTAATGTTGTGTTCGTAGATTTTGCTACCATTTTCTTCAGTTGCAGTTACTGCAACACTGTTCCAAAAGGTGGTCATGTATGAACACTTATCACATTTCAGTTGTATTTCACTAGCAAGTCCTACGTGCTTTATTATGGAGAGTTCCAGACCAACTTCACTACAATGAATACATCTTACACAGTTTGAAAAAATTCCTTTGAGAACCGACATATCAAATATTTCATTCACATCCGATTCGCCCATAAAACATTCATAGTTTTCACTCATTGAACCAATCTTCTTCTGTGAAGTATTTTCTTTCCCACTTTGACTGCTGTGGGCAGGTGTACTTGAGATGTTAGGTTTACTCACTTGGTTATCGTCTTTATTGTTTACAGTAATAACACATACCTTTGGCTTTCCAACATTTCTCCTTTTCTTAAAAGCCTTCAGAGGATTTCTAATAACTTTACTTTTACTCATTATTATACTTCAACAAAACAGAGACTCAAGAAACAGAATTAATTACGAATATTTTCGAGATAACGACAGATTAAATAAACATGAAACAATCGACAATCACACCAGCGATATATATTGAACCATCACAGGTTAGCCACAACACATACTTTATCTCACATCACTAAAATGTACCTGATGAACACGGACGTTAATAATAACACCATTTGACAGCAGTTTAACAGCGCCACAGTGGGTCACGCCCATGTAGAACACATTTAAAAAAAATTTAAAAATAGTTGTAGTCTTCGGAATTGAATAAATTATATATCTATTAAAAGGTAATAGACTGCAGATTCAGAAAACGCAAAAAAAGCAAAAATTGAACTTTTCATGATTTTGAGCCTTTCCGGAGCCCCTTAAGCACCGTATTGTGTGGTAATAAAATATGGACTGTGGGAAAACCGAAACAGAAGAGAATCGATGCATCTGAGATGTGGTGCTACGGACGACTGTAGAAAATCATTCCTCTGGCCATACTCACATCATTTGTGAATTGTACTCCATATTGATTTGGTCCAGAGAAAATGTTCACTAATCTCCGTTGGGATTAGATGCCCAAATTTTCAATATTACTAGGATAGTGACATAGGATGATTAACGGTGAAACTAAAGAAGTAGCGGACTGTGTCACATAACTCATTAAGAGCTGTGAACTGCATGTATCTATGTAGTGAAATGAAGTTACAAGCGATGAGATACCATTAGTAAATATTATTCTTGGAATGACTCACATTTCTGTTTATAAGGAAATGCAGCTGATTCGCAGAACTGTAAAACTTTGGAGGATATAAGATCAAATAAGGCAGAAGGGATAGATAATATACCATCAGAATTTCTGAAATCATTGGAGGAATTGGCAAGAAAACGACTATTCACGTTGGTGTGTAGAATGTATGAGACTAGCGACATACCGCCTGACTTTCGGAAAAATATCATCCACACAAATCGGAAGACTGCAAATGCAGACAAGTGCGAGAATTATCGTACAATCAGCTTAACAGCTCATTCATCAAAGTTACTTACGAGAATAATATACAGAAGAATGGAAAAGAAAATTTATGATATGTTAGATGATCAGTTTGACTGTAGGAAAGGTGAAGGAACGAGAGAGGCAATTCTGAAGTTTCGGTTGATAATGGAAGCAAGACTAATGAAAAATCAAGAGACGTTCACAGGATTTGTCGAGGTGGAAAAGGTATTCGTCAAGTTAAAATGGCGCAAGATGTTAGAAATTCTGTGAAATATAGGGGTAAGCTGTAGGGGAGACCGGTAATATACAATATGTACTAGAGCCAAGAGGGGATAATAAGACTGGACGACCAAGAACGAGAGCGCTCGCATAAAAAGGATGTGAGATAGGGACATAGTCTTTCCCCCTTATTGGTCAATCTGTACACCGAAGAAACAATGATGGAAATAAAAGAAAGGTTAAGTAGTAGAATTAAATTTCAAGGTCAAAGGTTTTCAATGATAAGATTCGCTGATGACATTGCTGCCCTGTGTGAAGGTGAAGAAGTATTACAGGATCAGATGAATGGAATGAACAGTCTAATGAGCACAGAATTGGGATTTAGAGTAAAACGAAGAAATACGAAAGAAATTAAAAGTAGCAGAAATGAGAACAGCGAGAAACTTTATGGTCACGAAGTAGATGAAGTTAAAGGATTCTACTACCTAGGCAGTAAAATAACTAATGAGGGACGGAGCTAGGAGAATATCAAAAGCAGACTAGCACCAGCAAAATAAGGGAATTCCTGGCCAGGAGACGTCTACTAGTATCAAACACAAGCCTTAAATTGAGAAAGAAATTTCTGAGAATGTACGGTTGGAGCGCAGTATAGTGCGGTAGTGAAATATGAACTGTGGGAAAAGCGGAACAGAAGACAATAGAAGCATTTGAGAAGTCGTACTACAGACGAATGCTGATAAGGTAAGGAATGAGGAGGTTCTGCGCATAATCTGAGATGAAAGAAATATGAGGAAAACAGTGACAAGGAGAAGAGACAAGCTGACTGTACATTTGTTAAGACATCGGAGAACGACTTCCGTAATACTATAGGAAGCTGCAAAAACTGTAGAGGAAGGCAGAGACTGGAATACATCCAGAAAAGAATTAAGGACGTAGGTTGCAAGTGCTACTCTGCGATGAAGAGTCCTGCACAGGAGAGAAATTCGTGGCAGGCCGCATCAAACCACTTAGAAGACTGATGACCCAAAAAAAGAAAAAAAAACAATTGTAGGTGCGATGCTCTGGTGTCTTCTGAATTTGCAACTCATGTCAGGCTCTGTAGATTGACCTCTTGGGACTTATAACCAAGGGTCTCTCACTGTCTGAATTGTCTGCCTGTTCTAGGGAGATTATACAGAAGAAAAGATCCGTTCATCCATTGCAGTACTCAACGCAGCCTTGAGTGCTGAGACACTAGCGGAGAGAAGGAAGTTCGTTTTTTCACACAAGGTACTATATAATGACAGGTGTAGAGGTAGGTTCTAAGTACTCACATTTCCGAAAGTCAATTGACACTGTACCGAATTGGCAATTCAAAACCAAGATGCAATTGTACGAAGTATAGCAATAAATATGCTACAAAATGTTTTGCTTCATAAAATCTAATACCTCAAACTGTACGGCAAATCTTTAGCAGAAAGTAAAGTAAAATCTGTGTCTCTTTAAGAAAGAGAAATAGAAGAGTTTGAACAAAATAGAAAAATACACTGATCAGCCAGAATATTATGACCACCAACCTAATAGCCTGTATGTCCATCTTTGGCACGTATAACAGCGGCGTTGCGTCGTGGCATGGTAGCAACGACACTTTGGTCGGTCGCTGGAGGGGATTGGCATGTATAAGTCAACTAATTCCCGTAAATTCCTGGGAGAGGAGCGATAAGCTATGACGCCACATTCATTCACATTCCAGATGTTTTCTTTCGGGTTCATATCTGGTGACTAGGGGGGCCAGGGCATTAATTGGAGTTCGCCACTGTGTTCCTTGAACAACTCCATCAAACTCTTGGCCTTGTGACATGGGGCATTATCTTGTTGCAAATTCCTGTGCCATCGGGGAACATGATCGTCATGAAGGGGTGTACGTGGTCTAAAACCAGTGTACGATGTACGGGGCCTACAACCACTGTACGATACTCCTCGGTCGTCATGGTGACTTGAACGAGCTCCACTGGACCCATGGATTCCCATGTGAATGTTCCCCAGAGCATAATGGAGCCGCCGCCAGTTTGTCTCTGTCCCGCCGTACAGGATTCCCTGGGAGACGACGGATTCAAGCGCTCCCATCGTTATGATGACGAAGGCATCGGAATTCATCACACCATGCAATGCTCTACCACTGCGCTCTGCCATTGGTCACGCGCCTATTTTACTCGTAGCTGCCGATGTCGTGGTGTTACCATTGCCACATGAATGGGTCTTCGGCTGCGAAGGCCCATCCTTAGGAGTGCTCGGTGCACTGTGTGTTCAGACACACTTATACTTAGCCAGCATTAAAGTCTGATATTAGTTCCGCCACAGTTCTCTGCCTGCGACGTCCGACATCCGTAATGATGGGTGACCGCCCAATTCCACGACATCTGGACGTGGTTTCACCTTGGTTTCCCCACGTGCTGAAGACACTCATCTCAGCACTCCTCAAACGCCTGACATGTCGAGCAGTTTCCGAAATGCTCGTGTCCAGCCTGCAGGCGCAGGCCAACACAATCTGCCCTCGGTCAAACTCAGATCGCGCGCCTTCCCCATTCTACACACATATATCGTGCTCACTGATATTACGTACAACGTACGTGTGTCTGACTAGCAACCATTCCTCGATGGGTGACGCTGCTATCGCATGGACGAGTTTATATCGATAGGAGGTTAATGGTCATAATGTTCTGACTGATGAGTATATATGCTGTGCTCAGTGTTTAAAATGACTTACCCAACCAGTTCTGGGCTTTACCTACACTGTGATACGTATCCGAACAGTGATGCGAATTCCCTGAGGCGGAAGAAGGAAAATAAATCTAAACTCAGCCGAGCAACACTAATAAAAACGGAAAATTAATTTGTTCGATCAGGCGAATAACAATAGCATCATTCGTTGATAATGGTGATTGCGGAAGCTGATAGCCGCTGGATGACCGTAAGGAATTTCACGATGGCATAACGTTTCCTCTTAGTATTGCAACAGTATATGGATAAAGATTTGTTAGGAAGAAATGTTCGTTCAATCCCAGACGAGACCAACCGAATGAGACCCAATTTATGGTAATATTTGTTGGAGGAACGAAATGTTTGTTTTAAAAATATTCTTTTGTTCTTATGCTTGCTTAATGAGACAGTAATTGACTAATGGTGAAGTTGTTAACTGTTACCACCAACAAGTTCGACTCATGGGTCACCACGGGTATCAATACGAATAAAACATTAAATAAAACTCTGTTTTACAGGCTTCCCAATAAGTGGTTGGATTTCGAAATGATGGCCTCGTCACCGTCCAGGGGCCAACCAACGCGTCCGTCGCATTTAATCCTACATGAAGGCTGTCACAGGTTCATTAAAATTGCAGGAATTTGAGGTGAAATAATCTTCATTTTTCACAGACTGAATTAATTCCAGAAAAGGTCTAAATATTCTTTCATACCATCCTGGAGATACTAAAAGGTATCAGATAGATTATATAATGGTAAGACAGAGATTTAGGAACCACGTCTTAAATTGTAAGACATTTCCAGGGGCTGATGTAGACTCTGACCACAATCTATTGGTTATGAACTGTAGATTAAAACGGAAGAAACTACAAAAAGGTGCTAATTTAAGGAGATGGGACCTGGATAAACTGAGTAAACCAGAGATGGTAGAGAGATTCAGAGACAGCATAAGGGAACAATTGACAGGAATGGAGGAAGGAAATACAGTAGAAGAAGAATGGGTAGCTCTGAGGGATGAAGTAATGAAGGCAGCAGAGGATCAAGTAGGTAAAAAGACGAGGACTACTAGAAATCCTTGGGCAACAGAAGAAATATTGAATTTAATTGATGAAAGGAGAAAATATAAAAATGCAGTAAATGAAGCAGGCAAAAAGGAATACAAATGTCTTTAAAATGAGATCGACAGGAAGTGCAAAATGGCTAAGCTGGGATGGCTAGAGGACAAATGTAAGGATGTAGAGGCTTGTCTCACGAGGGGTAAAATAGATACTGCCTACAGGAAAATTAAAGAGACCTTTCGAGAGAAGAGAACCACTTGTATGAATATCAAGAGCTCAGATGGAAACCCAGTTCTAAGCAAAGAAGGGAAGGGAGAAAGGTGGAAGGAGTATATAGAGGGTTTATACAAGGGCGATGTACTTGAGGACAATATTATGGAAATGGAAGAGGAAGTAGATGAAGACGAAATGGGAGATAAGATACTGCGTGAAGAGTTTGACAGAGCTCTGAAAGACCTGAGTTGAAACAAGGCCCCGGGAGTAGACAACATTCCTTTAGAACTACTGACAGCCTTGGGAGAGCCAGTCATGACAAAACTCTACCACCTGGTGAGCAAGATGTATGAGACAGGTGAAATACCCTCAGACTTCAAGAAGAATATAATAATTCCAATCCCAAAGAAAGCAGGTGTTGACAGTTGTGAAAATTACCGAACAATCAGTTTAATAAGCCACTGCTCCAAAATACTAACGCGAATTCTTTACAGACGAATGGAAAAACTGGTAGAAGCGGACCTCGGGGAAGATCACTTTGGATTCCGTAGAAATGTTGGAACACGTGAGGCAATACTAACCTTGCGACTTATCTTAGAAGAAAGATTAAGAAAAGGCAAACTTACGTTTCTAGCATTTGTAGACTTAGAGAAATGTTAACTGGAATACTCTTTTTCAAATTCTGAAGGTGGCAGGGGTAAAATACAGGGAGCGAAAGGCTATTTACAATTTGTACAGAAAGCAGATGGCAGTTATAAGAGTCGAGGGACATGAAAGGGAATCAGTGGTTGGGAAGGGAGTGAGACAGGGTTGTAGCCTCTCCCCGATGTTATTCAATCTATATATTGAGCAAGCAGTAAAGGAAACAAAAGAAAAATTTGGAGTAGGTATTAAAATTCATGGAGAAGAAATAAAAACTTTGAAGTTCACCGATGGCATTGTAATTCTGTCAGAGACAGCAAAGGACTTGGAAGAGCAGTTGAACGGAATGGACAGTGCCTTGAAAGGGGGATATAAGATGAACATCAACAAAAGCAAAACGAGGATAATGGAATGTAGTCAAATTAAATCGGGTGATGCTGAGGGAATTAGATTAGGAAATGAGACACTTAAAGTAGTAAAGGAGTTTTGCTATTTGGGGAGTAAACGAACTGATGATGGTCGAAGTAGAGAGGCTATAAAATGTAGAATGGCAATGGCAAGGAAAGTGTTTCTGAAGAAGAGAAATTTGTTAACATCGAGTATAGATTTAAGTGTCAGGAAGTCGTTTCTGAAAGTATTTGCATGGAGTGTAGCCATTTGTGGAAGTGAAACATGGACGATAAATAGTTTGGACAAGAAGAGAATGGAAGCTTTCGAAATGTGGTGCTACAGAAGAATGCTGAAGATTAGATGGGTAGATCACATCACTAATGAGGAGGTATTGAATAGAATTGGGGAGAAGAGGAGTTTGTAGCATAACTTGACAAAAAGAAAGGACCGGTTGGTAGGACATATTCTGTGGCATCAAGGGATCACAAATTTAGCATTGGAGGGCAGCGTGGAGGGTAAAAATCGTAGAGGGAGACCAAGAGATGAATACACTAAGCAGATTCAGAAGGATGTAGGTTGCAGTAAGTACTGGGAGATCAAGAAGCTTGCACAGGATAGAGTAGGATGGGGAGCTGCATCAAACCAGTCTCAGGACTGAAGACCACAACAACAACAACAACAACCATACACCATAGTTTATTATCAAAATAATGTTTGTCAGAGCGAGAACCTGAGTAGGTCGACCAGCATCGCATGTTCGCTTAACCTTCAGCAAAGCCACGAAAATTATTCAGACACGTTCATCACACTTCTAAGCTGATGTCCCGTAACCGTTATATAACAATACTTTTAATTGCATATCACAATCAAAGTTAACTGCTGAACAGTTTGTTGGTGTTCAGACAAAGTCGCCTAACCCAATGTGATTCAGAGTGCAAACAATGAACAATGTTTCAAATTCTTTTCGATCAAAACTAGCGAAATATTTGCAAGTCTCACCCATCCGTTCACGCGACCTGAATTTCATCTAAGTGCGAACAAGCTTAAGTAATTTCAAAGTTCCTCCCGATCGTCACAAACGAAACCTTTGAAGTCCCGACCTAATACATAAAACACACTTGGTAACACACTTGAGTTGACTCCCAGCCACGCGTACGACCAGTCTATGCGCGAGCTCGCACTTGCGACATTTGAAAACAAACACAAACTATGTATTTAATGTTATAAAGACATACTAAATATGAATTTGAACTTAAATTACATCGTCTTTACAATGCCGATCTTATTTTTTGTGTAACTTTAATAGTTTCAACAAAAATAGTGTTTTCGTTTATAAGGGTGCTATGTTGAGTCTTCATCACTAATAAATATTAGACAAACTAATATCAGTCTTACATTCCCAGTTACCTTTATTTACTAATGCTGCTACTACTTTTAGTGTTACAAGTTTTACTTGCTAGAAAATTCACTTTTTCGTAAGTGGAAAATACATTCCGACCTGTAGATTCAAATGCGAAATATTTACAGAAAATCTATTTCAGCAGTTCTATAGCGCACATTTGTCTGAATCGCTTAAGGCTTTAGTGAGTTGTTAATTTTTGAAGAGCGTTTCATATCCAAATATGTAACATTTAATATCTTTTAAACTAAATGTCGTAGACATGGCTACTCTTCACTCATGCACTCGTCTTATTTTTGGCTTTGAAATCATGTGATTGGGTTCTCTGTCACTGCTTTGCTTCGGTTTTTATCTAGAGTTTCCCCTATTTGATATTTTCTTCATACAGTCAGTTCGGCCACTGCGACAACCTTCTGTGGTCCGTTCAAATGACCGGGATTTCTCCACCGCGTGTTCAGAGCGTCAGCGTACTTTGACCTCCACCAATAATCGTGTGGCAGACGTACCGCCACTTACTGACCACGCCGCGAAGCCCGCCCGGCCTTGCATGGTCTGCAAGTGTCAAATCACGGCTCTCCTCGCCGTCACAAAGCCTGCCTACTCGGCTGTCACTGTTAACGATAGGATGCCGCGCGAACGCCCGCTTCTGATGTTAAAATTGTTATGGGCATTTTGTGCTGTACCGTCTCACTATATTCAATTGAAACATGCTTTAAGTAAATTAAACACATGATAGTGACGATAACAAGGGGCGCAGAAAGATTCAATTACAAGAAGTTTTAAACATTTATTTCTTGACAATTGGAGGTATGCGCCCCTTTTCAATGTTTGCATAATAACTTATTACGTCACAATCATAATGTAATAAACTACCAGTTACAATATTAGTGGTGAACTGGGGTCCATTACATAGTTTAAATAACTTGTGATAATACCACAAAGAGATGTGAAACTGGAGGAACACATGCAGTAAGTAGCAGGACCGATGGATGGAATGTTTCCATTTTTTGTGATCTTTCTGGGAAAGTGCGGTGCAACTGTAATGGAAATCGCACATTAAGACTATTTCATCCTTCTTGTTATTCAATCTGTATATTGAGCAAGCAGAAAAGGAAACAAAAGAAAAATTCGGAGTAGGTATTAAAATTCATGGAGAAGAAGTAAAAACTTTGAGGTTCGCCGATGACATTGTAATTCTGTCAGAGACAGCAAAGGACTTGGAAGAGCAGTTGAACGGAATGGACAGTGTCTTGAAAGGAGGATATAAGATGAACATCAACAAAAGCAAAACGAGGATAATGGAATGTAGTCAAATTAAATCGGGTGATCCTGAGGGAATTAGATTAGGAAATGAGACACTTAAAGTGGTAAAGGAGTTTTGCTATCTAGGGAGTAAAATAACTGATGATGGTCGAAGTAGAGAGGATATAAAATGTAGACTGGCAATGGCAAGGAAATCGTTTCTGAAGAAGAGAAATTTGTTAACATCGAGTATAGATTTAAGTGTCAGGAAGTCGTTTCTGAAAGTATTTGTATGGAGTGTAGCCATGTATGGAAGTGAAACATGGACGATAACTAGTTTGGACAAGAAGAGAAGAGAAGCTTTCGAAATGTGGTGCTACAGAAGAATGCTGAAGATAAGGTGGGTAGATCACGTAACTAATGAGGAGGTATTGAATAGGATTGGGGCGAAGAGAAGTTTGTGGCACAACTTGACTAGAAGAAGGGATCGGTTGGTAGGACATGTTTTGAGGCATCAAGGGATCACAAATTTAGCATTGGAGGGCAGCGTGGAGGGTAAAAATCGTAGAGGGAGACCAAGAGATGAATACACTAAGCAGATTCAGAAGGATGTAGGTTGCAGTAGGTACTGGGAGATGAAGAAGCTTGCACAGGATAGAGTAGCATGGAGAGCTGCATCAAACCAGTCTCAGGACTGAAGACCACAACAACAACAACAGCTACTTTATTGAGTACGAGCAACAGCAGACATCTGAAGCATTCCGAGGTGTGCTCTTAGGTTTTTAACAAAACGGTAAAGCCCATGCGATAATGTAAACAGAAGTTCACAGAGTTTAAATAGGATCATTGCATTTAAGACTACTTGGTTGTCGCAAACCTCTGTTGAGTAAATTCACAGAAGACTGTGCAACCCTTCTGATTTATTGCTCACTGGAAAACGAGAACAGGCTAAAAACGATTAGACCATATACCGAGGAATACAGACAGTGATAGACGAGCGGTTCTAGGCGCTTCAGTCTGCAACCGCGTGACCGCTACGGTCGCAGGTTCGAATCCTGCCTCGCGCATCGTTGTGTGTGATGTCCTTAGGTTAGTTCGGTTTAAGTAGTTCTAAGTCCTAGGGGACTGATGACCTCAGATGTTAAGTCCCATAGTGCTCAGAGCCATTTTGATCAGACAGTGATGTTTTATTTGCTCCACACACAAATAGAATATAAAATACTATGGCTAATAGCGATAACGGGGTACTAGCCGACATGCAATGGACAGTCACCTGCGCAGTGTAACTGTACGTGCATATGAAATGAATCGCCTATATAGAAGAATTGTTTTAAGAGAATTAAGAGGTGCCGGTAGATACCATTTCATTCAGTCTCCTGATGATCAAAATGAGAAAAATACGCCACTGGCCATTAAAACTGGAACAACATAAAAGCAACGTGCAACTAATGTGAAACGGACTTGTATATAAAAATGACTAGCATCGTTTCGCAACCGCACAGTGTAGGTAGGATTAACGCAATCTACGTTCTGCACGTAAGGAAAGAGGATTTGTCATTCAAAAGTTGAATCTGAGCATTTATTGTTTGTAAGAAGATAATACTATTCGCTTTACAATAAGACGAAACGTTTACAAGTAGTCGTCGGAAACCGACAGTGGCAGGACAGTGGGCCGTCAAGAGTATGGCTTATCGTTTCGCGATATTGCTGCTTACCTTTAGTCGGCATGTCAAGCATGTCAAGCAAATAAGAAATCTATGGATTAAGGTGTATCACACTCACGACATGTTAGGTGTATTGTTCGTACCACCATGCTGTGTCATAAGGCAACGTCACATACCTTTCGTAAGAAAACGTGCTTTTTGGCAGCAAGACAACTATCCACGTGGACAGTATGATGTATGGAGCACCACGGACTGTCAGTACACCACCAATGCAACAGCAGAAGTAGACACACTGGCAGTGACGCGCCCAAAGACACCTCAGGACATAGAAGTCTCGCCAGGGTTGTGCGTGCAACACCACCATGTGTGGAGCCTCCAAGGAAAAGGCAAACTCCATTCATTACCGCCATACGGACCAAGTACGTATGTGGGATGATGGTGTTGAGTGCCGTTTGGTACACGGCCTGATCACACCTGGTACTTTGCAGGGCAACAGTTACATTTCCGGCTTGCTCAAAGCTGGTGTCTGCGCTCTGTCTGTGGCGTTACATAAAAACAATATTGAGATGCTCCACTGTTGCCCTAGCCTGAAAATTTTCCAGATCTGTCAGACAGTAAAACATCTTGTCTTGATTTGGCGAGCGACTGCCACACCACCAATTACTAGCCTCTATGATTCATGAACCCCGGCAAGAATCTGAAGCAGCACCGAATGACGTACCCGCAACTATAATCCACGCCCACTTAGACTCGGTACCCAGCCACGTTAGGGCCTTTGCTCTTATCAGAGATTGCAGCCCCTTCACTAAATTTTTCACCCTGAGTGCAAATGATCTACAAAGTCAATTAGTTAGAATTCCTACTTAACTGTGCATGTATAATACTGTGCGTGTATAATTTCGTTATTTGCTATCCTTCCTGGTGTTGCAATATTAACGAACAGCAATAAAAGTAATTATTTGAGAAATAATTGCTGCGTTGCCAATAACTATCTTAGTAGCAAGATTCGTGAGGAAATAGGATAAAAAGGTTACGAATTTTCTAATATGGCAAATAAAATTGGAAAGCAAGAAGACTTGAAACAAATAACACTTGGTTGTTAGCTATTAATTTTGTTGCAGTTTTCGGTATATGTGTTGAGCAGTTTAGTCTTTCATGCAAGTTATTCTGTTTTATTTTCTTGTTTACAATGCAGTTATGCACAACAGCCTCATTAGCAAGTGTAAGCATCGTCGATGACAAAAAACTCACACTACGATATACACTACTGCTAGTGAAAATACTGTAAGTAGCTTATTATAGCATTTTAATGAGGTATTAGAGAACACCTAAGCGGATCAAGGACACACCTCAGAAAAAGCGATCTATATTAGATACTGGAAGGGCACTACAGGAAGCCTCTTTTGTAAGGTAAATATCATGGCAAGCGTAGTCCGTAATATTTTATCCGCTTTCGCCGGAGTTGACGACCTCGTAACAAGATGGAACGCGCCACATCTTCTGCAGCTCGTTAAAAGGCACGAAGCGGCAACGGTAACTGGGTGGGTAGATGGGTGGGGGGGGGGGGGAGGGAAGGGGCTGTGGGAGGAGTGAGAGGGAAGAATCTCAAAGGGCGGCTGCAGGCCGCTTCCCAGGAGTTCGGTGACGCAGCCTGCAAGCTCTGGGCTCCAGTTTCATCGCCAGCATCGCCATTAATTTCTTGAGGTTCTTCACAAGGATCGTTGTGCAAATTTTTCTGCTTCTTGAGGACTGGGTGTTTAACAGAATAAAAGTCGTTGGTCCCACGTTGATGTTACCTGACCTCTGACTCTCGACTTTATCATGCAATGCAATATCTGTAGAAACAAAAGGATTAAATTTTTGTCAGCCGAGTGAAGACATCTTACAATTAATTCACATGGTACATTATTATATAATATTTCATAAAATATGAAAGGAGACAGTATAAAAATGCAACAAATGAAGCAGGTGAAAGGGAATACAGACGTCCAAAAATTCAGACCTACAGGATGTGCAAAATGACTACGCGGGAATGGCTAGAACACAAATGTGAGGATGTAGAAGCATGTATGATTACAGGTGAGATACATATTGCCTACATCACTTGTATGAACTACCTGTATGGATACCAGGAACTCAAATGGAAAAAACAGTCCTAAGCAAAGATGGGGAAGGAGTGTATAGAGGGTCTACACAAGGGAAATGTACTTGAGGACGATATTATGGAAATGCAAGAGGATTTAGAATACGATGAGAAGGGAGATGTGAAACTGCGTAAAGAATCTACCACTTAAGTTGAAAAAAAAGGCTCCGGGAGTACATAATATTCTATTAGAGCTACTGACAGCCTTAGGAGAGCCAACCCCAATACTCTTCCATCTGATGAGCAAGATGTATGAGAGGCGATATAGACTCTGACTTCAAGAAGAATATAATAATTCCAATTCCAAAGAAAGCAGGTACTGACAGGTGTGAAAATTACCGAACTATCAGTTTAATAAGTCACGGCTGCAAAATACAAAAACGAATCTTTTACAGAAAAATGGATAAACTGGTAGAAGCCGACTTCGGAGAAGATCAGTTTGGATTCCAGAGAAATGTAGCAACACGCGAGGCAATACTGGATCTACGATTTCTCATAGAAGATAGATTAATGAAAGACAAACCCACGTCTATATTTGTAGACTTAGAGAAAGCTGTTAGACCTCAGTTTCTTCTGGCGTATACAATTTTCAAACAACTTACTGGAATTCAGCCACGTAATGTTTACAGCGACCGCGAGATATTTCGATGGGAGTACACCCTGCCATTTTCAAGATACGAACTGCAACGGACAGGCGATGTAAAAGCAAATTTAAAACTTCGGTTCTTGGAGTAATTCAGGAAAGATAACACACACACACTGAACACTAGTGTCAACAAAGATGACCAAAATCAGAGGTGTCGATACTGAAAGACTACGAACCAGCCGGTCAGGTAACATTGACTCTATTCCTCTACTTTTTGACAAGGGAGAGAGCAGCATTCCAAGCTGGCTTGGCTCTTGTGCGTGAAAGGATTCGTTTTACTCGTCGACGTTTGGATTCTGTTTCCAAAGAATTGTTTCCTATCCATTAATGGTTGTTTCGAAATTGTCTGATTTCACATGGGATTAGTTGGACAGTGCCTCATGGATTCAAGCTGATTGGGAATACAATTCTGCCACTCCTCGACATTTAGCAAAGTTGCAACGTTTCCATGGCTCGGAGTCTGATTTTACATCTCGAAGTTCTGTGATAAATCTCTCAGAGAAATCCTTTGAGGACGTAACCTTATCCGTGATGGGGAAGGGTTTAAATTTTGCACCTATACCGAAGACTTTGCCTGTAGTTAATTTTATTAGTTCAATTGAGCAGGCAGTTTGCAGACTATCTCCTGACGCTGCAGAAGAGATTAGGAGGGATGTTGTCGTGTGTTGATTAGGGCTCGTCCACCCGAGAGTAATGTAACAGCAGCAGAGAGGGCTGCTTCACGCTCTCTAAAAACTGATCCTGACATTGTTATTTTACCTGCGGACAAGGGTAATGCCACCGTTGTTTTAAAGGAACAGGATTATGTACGAAAGAAGCAATGTTTATTATCTGGTTCAGCTTATCGCAGGATCGATGCTGACCCCACGAAAAGTGATGAGAGACAGACCAATATCCTCCTGAAGAAAAGTGGTTTGTCGCAAGACACTATCAAGAGCCTTAACACTTATAGTGCTGTTCCCCCTAGGTTATATGGCCTTCCGACGGTAAACAAGGAAGGGGCTCCTTTCCGTTCTATAGTGAGCAACAGCGGCGCTCCGACATATCGTGTAGTCAAGAATCTTGCTTCTCTGTTAAGCCCACAGTTTGGTCGGTGTGAGCATCATATCATTTTGGAGGGAATGCGGCTTAATGACTCTGATATTTTAGTAAGTTTTGATGTGGTTTCTCTGTTCACCCATTTCCCCTGTCTCATTCGTTGCGGTCAATTGAGGTTAGGTTTGGTGTTGAATTAACTAATCTCTTTCGACTTGTGTTGCATCCACTTACATTTTATTCAATGACCAGTATTACAAGCAGACAGATGGAACTGCAATGGCCAGCCCGTTGTCTCCTGTGATTACAAATTTGTTTACGGAAGATTTCGAGGAACGTGCATTGAAGTCGGTGACTTTGAAACCTGCCTGTTCCTTTAGATATGCTGACGATACTTTTGTTGTTTGGCCTCATGCTGGGGAGAATTTGAATGGCTTTTTTTAGAACATCTGAACTCGATACATCCTCCCGCCGGAGGTTCGAGTCCTCCCTCAGGCATGGGTATGTGTGTTGTTCTTAGCAAAGGTTAGTTTAAGTTGGTTTAAGTAGTGTGTAAATATAAGGACCGATAACCTAAGCAGTTTGGTCCCTTATGAATTGAATCCCATCCAACCGAACATTCGTTTTACGATGGAGATGGAAGAGGATTATTGCCTTCCCTTTCTTGACGTTTTAGTTAGGAGGAAGGTTGATGGATCATTCGGAGATGCAGTTTGCCGGAAACATACTCACAATGACTTGTATTTACAGGCTGAGAATTGTCACCATCCGGCTCAGCGTGAAGGGGTACTTCGTACCTTGGTACACAGGGCTCATGTTATTTCCGACAATGAGACATTGCCAGCCGAGCTGGCCCATCTTGAAGTTACATTTCGTCAGAATAGTTATAGTGAAAGACTGAACTTGGATGGCGGTATCGACCAACTGTACATCGGGTGACTGATGATAATGCTGAGTCGACACCTAAGTCTACTGACATTTTGCCTTCTGCAGGAAGCACTTCAAACAAGTTCTGTCGCATTTTACGGAAATGCGATGTGAACTGTGTTTTCCGACCTCCATCTAAAATTAGAGTGCTTTTGGGTTTGTTAAGGATGACCTTGGCTTGCGTAAGGCGAGTGTATATTGCATTTCTTGTAGCTGTGGCATGGCGTACCTTGGTCAGATAATGAGCACCTTGGAGGAACTATGTAGTAAACATAAATGGCACAAACGAATACAGCAGCCAAGTAGATTTGTTATTGCCGAGCATTGTTTGGATACTGGTCACCCTGTGTTATATAACAATACCGAGATATTGGCATGCACGTCCAGCTGTTGCGACAGTGTTATTAAGGAAGCTGTTAAGATTAAATTATCGAGCAACATTGTAAACAGGGATGGAGGTTTTGTTTAAACTCTGCTTAGAATCCTGCTCTTTCCCTTGTCAAAAAACAGAGGGACAGAGGCGATGTTACCTCTCCTGCTAGTTAATAGTTTTTCACTGTCGATACCTCTGACTTTGGTTATCTTTGATGGCACTAGAGTTCAGTGTGTGTTATCTTCCCTGAATTACTCCAAGAACCAAGGTTTTAAATTTGCTTGTACATAGCCTGTCCGTTGCAGTTTGTGCCTTGAAAATGGCGGGGTGTATCGCTGCCGAAATATAGGCTGTCGCTGTAAGTATTACCTGGCTGAATTCTCGGAAGTTCTTTGAAAATTAAAGAAAGCTTTTGACAATGTTTACTGGAATAATTTCTTTCAAATTATAAAGGAGGTAGAGGTAAAATGGAGTGAAAGGCTATTACAATTTATACAGAAACCAGACGGCAGCGAAGGACTTGGAGGTCAGTTGAATGGAATGAACAGAATCTTGAAAGGAGGAGATAAGATGAACATCCACAAAAACAAATCGATGAGAATGGAATGTAATCGAATTAAATCAAGTGATGGTGAAGGAGCTAGATTAGGAAATGAGACACTTAAAGTAGTAAATGAGTTTTCATATTTGCGAAGCAAAATAGCTGATGACGGTGCAAGTAGGGAGGATATAAAATGTAGACTTGCAATGGTAAGAAAAGCATTTCTGGACAAAAGAAATTTGTTAACATCGAGTATAGACCTAAATGTCCAGAAGTCCTTTCTAAAAGTATTTGTGTGGAGTTTAGCCATATATGGCAGCGAAACATGGATGATTAACAGTTTAGACAAGAGTAGAAGCTTTTGTAATGTGATGATATAAAAGAATGCTGAAGATTAGGTGGGTAGATCATTTAATTAATGATAAGGTGCTGAATTGAATTGGAGAGAAGAGGAATTTGTGGCACAGCTTGACTAGAAGAAGAATCGATTGATAGGGCACATTCTGATGCATGAAGGGATCACCAATTTAGTACTGGAGGGAAGCGTGGAGGGTAAAAGTCGTAGATGGAGACTAAGAAACGAATACAGTAAACAGATTCAGAGGGTAGGTTGCAGCAGTTACTCGGAGATGAAGAGGCTTGCACAGGATAGAGTAGCATGGAGAGCTGCGTCAAACCACGCTCTGGACAGAGAACGACAACAACAATAGGTCCATTGGATATACATATTTCCGAATGGGGATATATCATATCAAATTAAGCAATTACATACTATATTAAAGAGTTCATTATTTAACAGTTCATCAAAAGGTGTACACAGACGGCAGGGAAGAAATTCTCAAATGCAAAAGTCAGCTATAGAAGGCAGGACTACAGTTTCGAGCGAACAATTACAGATGCATAAAAAAATAGGCCGTATTAGAAAAAATATTTCATAAAATACATAAAAAAATCCATAGAGAAGCAATTCAAAACCATTAGGACCTGATGGAAACAAGAGAGCGACTTACGTTAAATAGTATCTACATTTCATCATCTAAGATGACGGATATTAAAGTAACTAACATTTCACAGAAAATTGTACAATCAATCAGGAGATACTTGTTTGCTGTTTGCATGTTCTCCAGATAAATTACAAGCTGTAGTGAAACAATTGAATATAGAAAATTTAAAAAGAGGCCTACATTTCTGTTATAACAGAACGAAAATATTGTCTAAACAATAAACATATTTTTTGTATTTAGGGAAATTGTGGACAATAATGAATGGACAAGAAAAGAGAGAAGCAAGCCTGTGAACATCCCCTGGGAAATAAATATCGTTTTCAAAGGTAAGCTTTTAGTACACCTGTAAGATGCTGGCTACCCCACCCAGTTTTATACAAGTATGTCTGGAGGAGAACATCAGTGTGTGTAGAACATGTAGTCAGTCGAACAGATGGCACGTGACCCACCTATGTTCTTCACTGAATTTCAAAAAATACCGAAAAATCAAGGCAACATAATGGAGGGTGGGCGGCAGTAGTCATCGTTTGGTTTTAGAACTCTAACAGCAGCTGTGTTTGAGTACTAAATTACGTAAGTGAAGTTCTGCTACAACGCAGACTACTGTTTTTAATGCCTAAACATGTTTCAGTAGCTTTGTGCCGTCATCAGTGGGTACTTTTTCCCAGGTCTTACTTTCCTACAGAATTTGACACGTCTACTCACGAGGGCACTAAAGTTCGGAAACATGTTTTTGCGCTAAAAGAATACTTCCGAACTTAGCAGGTTCGGCGGGTTTCAAACACATTTAGGTTTCAAATAGATTTAGAGCACATATACATTGAAAAAGCGACGCCGTAAGTAAAAGAGAGGTACAAGAGTGGTCTGAATATTAAGGGTAGAAGCATATGAATGACAACATTCGCCGATGTCAATAAAAGTGAAGAAGAATGTTGAATACAATTAACACTAAACCGAAGAAAGAAGAGCAACGAGGAGTAGCAGATGTGTGATTAGCAATAAACTTAATATTAATACCACGAAGTAGAAGGATTTCTAATACTTTAGAAGCAAAAGAAGATATGACGGACAAAGTGAGCAGGACATGGAAGTATTAGAGGCTTTCACAATAAAACAGTTCACGGCGGAACATACCAATCAGCTCAAATAAAATCAGAAAACATGCATAAACGACATAACTGGAGATTTTAATGCATGGAGATGTCTAGAGGAGCATGCATCATGTCTGATAAGCCTTTCAAAATATATTTGAAAATCTGAGGTACATCCTACATTTTTTTATAATTTCTATAGAACTGTTATGCAATATACAGAGCTCTTCTGTGAAATGATGAATATGTTTTGAAAACGGAAATACCCATTCTGTGTATAGCTCACGGACGGCATTTTCTAATTCATTTTGAATGAATTGTTGCTACCATATACAATCCCATGCGTGAGTCTAGATACACGATCAACAGTGTTGAAATTGATAGACACATGGGCAGGGCCGACTTCAAACGTTTTCGGCAAGGATTTTCTATTGCAAATGCTGAGAGTTATCTCTGAACACAGTACCACAGCATGACAGAATAAAATTAATCAAAGAAAAACTGCCTCGCGTGTTTCAGAGGCCAGTGGAGATCATTCTGATGACGAAGACTGAGGGTGTGATACTTCAGAGATGCTGCTCTCTCTCTCTTCCGCTGCTTTTAATTGAAACTATCCAGACCGTGAATTACACAATCTTGAGACAGAAAAAATCCAAGTATTTTATAGTTCTGTGTTAGAATCTGAAAACACATGTTTCCACAAGTGATGCTGTTTCGAATGCGAAAGGCTGTCACTCACTACCAAACTGACTTCCTGCACCAGTTCACTTGTTTCTACGCACCCCTGCAACTAACATCACTATATTCAATGAACATGTTTGCAACAGCGTTTCAGGTGTTTTACTGTCTACCAGTCCCTCCGTTACATAAATGCATTCGATGACGAAGCGTAATTTTGAACAACATGCTACCTTCCAAAGGAAGTGTTTACCAGATAAAGGTTTTCGCTGTGTTTCTTGAGTACAACCCATTTCTCTTTGTCCCTCTCGAAACTTTCATAACTTATTTGCATAGTACAAACCAATTTTCAGATTTTATCAGCTACAACCATGCAGCTAATTGCTTCGAGTGTCTTTCGCTGTTATTAAAACATTCCTTGAATAATAACCGCGTGGCAGATTCATGGCAAGCTTGAGATTCCGTGGACCCATGCTTACTGCTTCCTGTCTGTTAACCGTTATCTGCTACAGTATCTTTATTTGTTTAATTTAATGGCTGTGGTGGATTTAGCCTTCTGTGGTAAAGTTTTTCTTAATAAGTGGTCAGATTTTGCATATGGTTTTAGACACAGTTGCTCTGTAAACGACAAATTACTCGATGTCGCAACCCAAACCGTGTGATTCTGTTACGCTTTCACGAAAGGGGTACACGCTGATGGACAGATGCCGGGTTGCAGCGACTGCTTAGCGCTGATGACGTCTTACTTCGGCTGTTAGGCCTGCCTACCAGAAAGCGTTGACCAGACCTGGCCAAGTGGGTGCCATGCACTGAAGACGGGCTCTTTCGTAAGTCGGTCATACAGTCTGGAGTAGATGCGTACCAGCTAACAGGCTGTGGCAGTGTGGCAGTCCCAGTGTTGGAAGCGTCTGAGCGAGGTGATGAACCAAGATCACAGCGTAAGTTGCGGCGTCTGCAGCTTGCTGGCGCAAATCTGAAGTAGCAAAGTGCATGCGTACAGGGCAGGCGGCAACTCGGCAGCAAGCGAACCATGGATTCCCGCAGAGGCGTCCTATAGTTGTTTGAAGTCAGCTAGCAGATGGCTCGGGCTGGAAGGCACCAGTTCAGTCCCCGGCGGCTTCAGACCAAGGACCCTCTCCTGCAGCTAGCAGAGGTGGCGTGTCGTAGCAATAGGGTGTATGAACCACATCAGGTCGACGACCGTTATGGAGTACCTCTCAGCGTCGGCTGCAGACGATAGGCTCTGCGAAGCCGGAGCGGGCGATGTTTGTGGTCACTCGACCCCAACCTCCTTTGACAGAACATCATTTCTGATTATGTAGGCCCTGCAAGCGGTAAAGCGCCAGGCGTGGTCTTGCCGTGAAACTGGTTACCACTGCGACTGTCTGCCCCTTTATTATGCTATACCAGCAGTGCTCCGGCCCCGCCAGCAACAATGGAACCTGTACATCCGACTCACTCAGTGGTCACGACGAAGGCATGTCAGCACGGCTCCTCTACAGTTTCGTGCATTAGACCACATTGACAGCCTACTGTTCGTTTGGCTGCAGGTGACAGCTGACGAGGCGAAAGACAGTAGCCAACGCATGTATAAACTTCAGTCAACTGAAACAATACAGACGGAAAAAGTGAGTAAACTTTATTATTTCGAATGTAATCGCCGTAACGGTTAACACACTCACCCCATTGTGAAACAAGATGGCCAGTTCCTTCATGGAAAAATATTTGCGCCTTCTGTGGAACCATGATTCTGACGACGCGTACACCTCTTCGTCCAAAGAAAATCGATGACCACGAATGTGTATCTTCAGGGCTCCCAAAAAATGGAAATCGCGTGGGAAGGGATCGGGACTGTATGACGATGTGCAAGGACTTCCCAGCGAACTACTGCAGTGTAAACGAAACAACCTTGACCTTGCCAGTATCAAATGCTTCAAATGGCTCTAAGCACCATGGGACTTAACATCTGAGGTCATCAGTCCCCTAGAACGTAGAACTACTTAAACCTAACTAACCTAAGGACATCACACACATCCATGCCCGAGGCAGGATTCGAACCTGCGACCGTAGCGGTCGCGCGGTTCCGGACTGAAGCTCCTAGAACCGCTTGGCCACACAGGCCGGCTTGGCAGTATCCCTTGGCAGTATCTGGGCGGGCAGTGTCATGCAATAGAACGGTGCCGTCCGTCGACGTTCTTACGCTTTCGGACTTGATGCCGCCCTTCAGCTTTTGCGAAGTGTCCTCGTGCCACTGTACGTTGATTGTGACGCCGTATTTCAGAAAATAAATGAGCAGCTGGTAGTCATAGGAAAAGGTCGTCATGACTTTCCTGGAGCTTCCGTGCACAGCTTTGGATACTTTTCGGTTGTGGTGAATCCATGTGCTTCCATTGTTGGCTCTCTGGGTCAAAATGACGACACCATCTGAAGCGACAACACGGGACAGGAAAGAAAGTTGTGGTCGTCGTTGTGCTTTGGACGAAGAGATGCACACGTGGGTACAGTCATGGTTACGTAGGAAACGGCAAACAGTTTTCGATGAAAGCATTGGCCATCTTGACTCACATTTGGATAAATGTGTTAACAGTAATGGCGACTATTTTTGAAATAATAAACAGGTAACTTACTTTTTCTCTGTTTGTCTCGTTTTCATTTGACTGTCCACTACATCAGTCTAAACTCGATAACATTTCAGATATACAGCTGGACAAGAAACATCAAGTAACTGCTTTTGATACGAAACCACATTGAATTGAAGAGGATGCTAAATCATTACTGTACCTGTAGTATCTCTGCCTCGTTGTCATTATTTTTCAACGTCACCTCTGCATATTCTTTTGTTTCGTAGACCTGCAATGATTTCTACTTCATTTATTTTCTGTTACGTTTCCTTTTTATTTCCGTTTTCCCCCTGGTCAATTAATTTCTGTTCAGAGTATGATTCATGCCACACTACCGCCATACCTTTACGTTTGGCACATTGTTACACCTATTAGACACAATGTTATGAGGAATATAGATATTCGAATGTTGATAGCGCTGACACTATTGCAATATTTATGTCCATTAATAGGACGACTTCCTTATCACTTTTCATGTTATTAAGTGCGAATCATTTTCAGTGCAGAATGTAATGTTAACTGCGAGGAAATTCTGTAACTTTAGCTGCTGACTGCAAAAAAGGTTCAAATAGAGCTGACCTTCCTAGATAAAAAAGTCAATCAATTAAATAAAAGGAAGTAGTAAAATGAATTAAGGGTTACAAATAATGAAGGCAAATATTAGAAAACTACTGCAAGACTTAGATACGGTACAATAACAAGATTGGTTAAGGGTGGAGAAAAAAATGTCTGTCGTCTACTTAAAAAGTTATTGGAGGGTTCATCTCCAATGATATAAGGGATGTGCGGGAAACTTAAGTCAAAATTCTTGAGCGGGTATTATTATACCATTCCGTCGTATCAACTGTGTTAACCTAATCTGGGTAACGATAAATTCACTGACTCTTACGTTTGTTCTGACATTACTTTTCATCTGATAAAGACGTTTGTAATTTGTATACACTTACACCAACAGCGAGCAGGGGCTCATGAAACAAACAAAAATGAAATACTGTAACTTCATTAAGAATCTATATGCACCTCGTTTTATCTATTTGTTGTGGGTTGGCAGGAGAGCCAACACCGGGATACAAGAGGAAGCCGAAAGGCACGCGTTTTAGCTCACGCAGGCTGGCGTGAGGTCTGGAACAGGACAAGGAAAATAGAATTTAGAAAAAACGGACGTAGCTGGTGGAATACTTAACTTTAATCCACAAATGGTGAACGTCGCTCTTGACGATACATTAATCACAAGATCAATAGCAACTGATAATGGCGCCTTGCTAGGTCGTAGCAAATGACGTAGCTGAAGGCTATGCTAACTATCGTCTCGGCAAATGAGAGCGTATTTTGTCAGTGAACCATCGCTAGCAAAGTCGGTTGTACAACTGGGGCGAGTGCTAGGAAGTCTCTCTAGACCTGCCGTGTGGCGGCGCTCGGTCTGCAATCACTGATAGTGGCGACACGCGGGTCCGACGTATACTACCGGACCGCGGGCGATTTAAAGGCTACTACCTAGCAAGTGTGGTGTCTGGCGGTGACACCACAATTTTTGGCCAGCAGAATAGTAGATCTAGGTGGGACACATTCAGTGAATAACTCTTTTGTAAGTCTAATAAGACATTGTGCTGTAAAACACATTGAATATAGAGATCTTTGCGCCCTTGTTGCCACTGTCGAATGGCTCGCTATCCGGGTGCTTCGTCACTCCCTAGGGAAGCTTGTGCCGCCGATGCAGGTCTAAATGATTATGCTATCCTCGACGGAAACCCGTGACGTCGATAAGAGAGACAAGTTGTCAGCTGTGTTTTTGCTTTCCGAGGTGTTAACTGAACTGCCGCGGAGCAACTGGCAACGAAGATTAGGTTCGTTATGACGAATGCTACAATTCATTTACAGTAAAATGCCTGTAAAATTTACACATAGTCTAAATGTTACTGATACATAAACGACTTTTAGGAGTACAGTGCCATTTATCAGTTAACTGTTCCATAGTCTTAATTTCTGGCGAAAGCCACCAAATTCATTAAGAGTGGCTCAATAGTATGCATAACGTTTCCTAGACAGATGCAGCTCGTCCCACCTTCGTTAATACCGTCGAAAGATTTTGCATAACTGGACGTTCTGCCCCAGGGAACTGCCAACTATAGAGCTGCAGAAATAGCACTTCCAGCAGCTGCTACAATAAATCCGCATGCTAGTTGTCGTCACATACGGAGAGAGGCAGGTACCAGTCAAAGAACTGTTTTTCGTACCCATTACCGACATAAATATCAAGTCTTTCACGTTTGTTATGTCAAAAGCTGCATGGTAACGATTTTCCACGTAGTCCTGAATATTGTCAGTGGCTTTACCAAGAATACGGTAGTTCTGTGGAGAAAGAAATGTTTACAGCTGAGATCACATTCACCAATCACGGGAATATAAAATTAAGAAACGTCCACTGCTGATCAATGGAAAACCAACATTGACATCGTCTAGTGTTCTACCAACAACACAATGAAATGACGCTGAATGAGTGGCACGGCGTAGTCGGATATCACGTGAATGACATTCATTTCGTTGATGGTACGTTGAACAGGCAGAAGTACATAAACACATTTGTATTTATTTGTTTATTTTGTGTGTGTGTGTGTGTGGGTGTGTGTGTGTGTGTGTGTGGGTGCGTGTGTGCGCGCGCGCGCGCGCGTGTGTGCATCAAGCGATTACTCCAGGTAGGTTGACAGCAGTCAATTCATCAGTGATGCAGCGTGTAAGAAAGTGTCGTAATGCAAATGCTTCTCAGTTTGAACATACTCTACAAAATTCACCAAGAGAAAAATGACGACAATAGTAGTGTCTACATTGTTTTTATTCACTATCACCGATTTCATTTTTTTCATTAAGAAAACACTTTATTCTTCCGCTGTGCAAATGACACAGCCTACTTAAAATAAAGAGAGAAATAGATCAATTTTCATGTAAAATCGTAACTTTTATCATGCAGATTCTAGTACTTTTGTCTCTAGCGAGCACTCCTTAGTGAATATCACATGTTGAATGGAAATCCGACAGTTTGTTGAACAATGTGTGAGGTAAAAAACTTAATTCTCTCATCTTAATGCCGTTTCAATAATTTTCAAGCAATATAACGTTTTCTTTGCTACGAAATATGTTTCAGCCTTTGTAAAGCGTAACTCACAACCATCACATTCCATTACAACCTGGTGGCGCACGTGTTTCTTGGAAAGTGGCATAAAGTTACGGGAGGAGGGCCATTCAACTGCCGCAGCTCAAATGGTTCAAATGGCTCTGTGCACTATGGGACTTAACATCTGATGTCAACAATCCCCTGCTCTTAGAATTCCTTAAACCTAACTAGCCTAAGAACATCACACACTTGCATGCCCGAGGCAGGATTCGAACCTGCGACCGTAGGGGTCGGGCGGTTCCAGACTGAAGTGCCTAGAATCGCTCGGCCACAACGTCCGGCGCCGCAACAACAGCACAAAAATCACGATAGTAACAAAATGAAACGCGTGCAGCCGTCCTTACGATCTTATTTATTGTGTATTCAAGTACTCGCTGACGCATGTCTTTGGTTGTTGTATTTTGAATGTTTCTCCAGTCAACTGACAGTTGATGGTTCGAGTCCTGGCATCACAGTTATAGATTGCGTAAACCAGTCACTGATGCAGTGTATATATGAATTTTAATAACGCCTTCAGCATCAATAAGGCCTAAATATGGCCCATTGAAGCGCCGAAACTGGTAGCTATATAATAACTAAGATCGTAAGGACGGCTGTAGGCGTTTCATATTCTTTCAGCAGTTCAAATGGCTCTAGGCACTGTGGGACTAAACATCGGAGGTCATTAGTACCCTATTCATAGAACTACTTAAAGCTAGCAGCAGCGCGGTTCCGGACTGAAGCGCCTAGAACCGCACGGCCACAGCGGCCGGCTCTTCCAGCAGTGGACGGCCGTGCAGCTAAAGACCTCCAGTCAGAAGGATGGACGTCCAAAACATCACGATATTCTACATATTTTTATTCTGTGTTTTCTTATTGGACCTACGGAAGTGTCATGTCATTGAATTTGTTCTATGATAACGAAGTGTAGCACATCTGAGACCTAGCAGCTTTGCCTAATATTTGGCGCTGGTCGCGTGGCGGCTCTTCCATTTCGTTGGCCTTCACTGTGGCGTGATAGGTTGCGCGAACCTTTAATGGAGCAGGCTAGGACGGTCATGTGATCGGTCGGTTTGCAGCGAAGCTGAAGAGAGAGTTACGTGCCGACCGGGAATGGTCAGTTCACACGTGTGCCGACAGTGGTGAAGAAACTGCGATAGGGGCCGGCAGCCAGCGCTGGAGAAGGGCATAGTCGTTGCTGGCTCGACGCGAATTCTTTTTTTTTTTCCATCTTAAATTTCAACCCGTAATGGGGGAAGGCGGGCATGTGGATAATTTAGGATCCTTTGGTGCCTTATATTAAGTTATGCTGTTGGGACACCTTATTCAGTGGGGGTTGTACCTTTTCCTGTATTCTTCTTCTATATTGCTAATATTTGTAGATTGCAGTTTATCTGAGTTTCCTACTCGCTCACGCGAATTGTAAGTTGTTCGTTGGAGGATGATATGACGCTGTATTCGCCCATGTGCTAGAGTGAAACCTTCCTAAATATTCAGCAAGCGTCTGTAAATCTGCGTTTCTTTGTGTCTTTGTTTGATTTTTCTAGTCGTCATCTTCTTGTGTTGTTGCTCTTCTGCTTTCGTAGTGTGATTGTTCTTGTTATGTGTGCTATTATATTTGCTGTGGTTGGTGTGTCAGTAGCCATTATGCAGGTTTTAATTACTTTAAGTTGATAGGAATATTTTCTCTTCGAGAATCTGAATTCTGCGTATTTTTCTCCTGACAGTTTTGTGGTGGCAGTTCTGTTTCGGAACCGGTTTGTTCCTATTTTCGCTCTTAGTTGTAGTCATCTTTCACTTATTAGTTTGACATTTGTGTCTAGGTATACCGCGATGTTTGTTATTCTAGGGTTCATCCCAGTGACGATTCAGAGAAGTTGTCTTTCCGTTGCCATAAGCTATAGTGTATTTGTTTGGTTTGCCATGCAGACTTGGGTCGCATATTCCATAACTGTGCGCACAGAGGTTTTGCATGTGTATAGTATGGTGTCATTTTTGGCACTGTTACATCTTCCTTCTAGTAATCGGAGCAGGTTTAGATCCGTTTTTGTTTTGGTTGTGATGTTTTTAGTGTTTGTTCCAACTGAGGTATTTATCCAGGGTGAGTCCTAAGTATTTTGTGTCTCCTTTGATTTTTATTGTTTGTCCTCATAATGTAACAGCTGCGTCAGCGGGATTTTGTTTTTTGTTTTGTACTGCATAGCTGTGTTTAAAAATAATTAGATGCGTTTTGGCGGCGGTCGGTCTTATTTTCCAGTTGGCCAGCCAGCGTTCTAGCTTTTCGGTGTATTCAAACAAGCAAACAAATCCTGGCACAAATTCAAAAAATCACACGGTTGATGTCTATGGTTCTTTACGCATGGACCAGTATGCAGTGTCATCTGCGTAAAGTGCGAGCCCTTCATTTCAGGCGGCGGGAGTGGCCGAGCGGTTCTAGGTGCTTCAGTCTGGAACCGCGCGACCGGTATGGTCGCAGGTTCGCATCCTGCCTCGGGCATGGATGTGTGTGATGTCCTTAGCTTAGTTAGGTTTAAGTAGTTCTAAGTTCTAGGGGACAGATGACCTCAGAAACTACGTCCCATAGGTATCAGAGCCATTTGAACCATTTTTTTGGAAGGCAGCGCGTGGGTCTGCTCCTGTAAACTGAAGGGTAGGCCGAATGTAGGAAGTGAGTAGGAGCTTTGGGTGAAATGCTTCGGTACAGCGTTTAAATTTTAAATCACCTTTACTATAGGAAGAATTAGGATTTGGCTGAGATGAGAAAGTAGGTGCGAAGCCGTACATCAAATTACAAAGGCAATATCTGTAGTGACTCGCCCACTATGAAATAGAAACAATGTTGTTTGGTCGTCTACTCGGAATCAAACTGGATGGAATCCGGAGCGGCGCTCGTAGAGCTGCACAGCACCGGCTAGGGGGCGCTGTCGTCGATGTCGTAGTGCCAACCTAAGAGAGCGCACCTGCGTTGTGGCATCGTAGCTATCGATACCACAGGGGGCTAGTCTCATTCGGATTATATTGATGCCGTCGATTCCCGGAGAGCTGTTTTCCCCTTAAGGACTGCTTGTCCGATTTCTTCTTCTGTTATTTGTGCCGTTAGAGCGGCTTAGTTTTCTGTAGGGGTGATGGTCAAATTCTGAACAATGCGCATTTTCTGATCTACTACCTGTTCTTGTTCAGTGTTGAAGATTGGGTATTTCGGGAAGCTGTGTATCTTTTCAAGTGCATGTCTGAAAATGTTTGCCTTCTTTGAATCACCTGTTATTATTTCGTCTTGGTGGAATAGCAGGGTATCGGTTTTCAGATGTATGCCGGTGACGTTTTTGAATTTGTCCAAGGGTTTGTTTGCGTGTCTCTGGTCAAGGCTTTTAGTGATTTTGTCGCATTTTTCGTTCCGAAACACTCTACATTGTTTTACCACATTATTTAGGCGGTTCAAAAATGGCTCTGAGCACTATGAGAATTAACATCTGAAGTCATCAGTCCCCCTAGAACTTAGAACTACTTAAACCTAACCAACTTAAGGACATCACACACATCCATGCCCAAGGCAGGATTTCGAACCTGCCACCGTAGCGATCGCGCGGTTCCAGACTGAAGCGCCTGGAACCGCTCGGCCACAACGGCCAGCTAGGCGGTTCCATTTGGTTTTGTATGCGCAGTTGTTTGTCTGTTTAAAGAGTTTGAATAGCTCTCTTTCTTCTCTGATAGTGTCGAAAATTCTTTTGATGGCGACGGTTTCGTTGGTTGCGATTTTGATCGCCGGAATTATGTCATCGTTAAAGCTATCGAGTTCTTGTAGTTTTGTTATTTCTTGACAGTGTTGTATGTTCTTAGTTAGGGACTCTTAGTATTTATTTTGGTTGAGGTTCATATTGTCTTTGATGATTATTCTCCTGTTGTAGTGTTTTGTGGATGTCGTGAGTGCTATATAGTCGCCACGTATGCTGGGTTCTGCCCCTGGGCCGACCGGGGTGGCCTAGGCGCTACAGTCTGGAACCACTCGACTGTTACGTTCGCAGGTTCGAATCCTGCCTCGGGCATGGATGTGTGTGATGTCCTTGGGTTAGTTAGGTTTAAGTAGTTCTAAGTTCTAGGGGACTGATGACCTTAGAAGTTAAGTCCCACAGTGCTCAGAGCCATTTGAACCAGCCTGCCCATGGTGGGCTAAGGTGAGTGACTGATTCTCCGCATATGAAGTGGTCGGGGGTTGATGTTTCTAGCTGGCTGATAGGTGTTGGTTTGTTGTAGTCTAGTCCGATTATGCCCCACAGGGGCGGCACAGCTAACTGGGGCTGCGCAGAGCCAGGCCTCCTTGACGTAGGAGGACTGGGGTTGGCGGTGATCACAGTGGAAGCCTTTGCCGTCCATGGACGGTTTAAGTCTGCTTTTTGCGTTCTTATCCTGTTCTCTGGCATCGCGCGGTGTCTTCGGCCTTATCACTGTTGCTGACTGCTGCTGACGGCAACCGTTCTTGGGGGTGAGCTGTTTGCTGTTACAAATACTGTGCTCCGAACTACTAAATTGTCGGACTGTTATTAGTAACCGTACCGTGCTATGGTTACGCTGTCTTACTATCCTCGTTCAGCGGTGAACTAATTACGATCCTGTTATAGTGCTGCACATGTTTAATCCCGTTAGTTGTGCCTGTTCAGGCAAGTGTTAACACTTGTGCCTTCGAAGTGATTTGGTTCAAAATGGTTCAAATGGCTCTGAGCACTATGGGACTCAACTGCTGAGGTCATAAGTCCCCTAGAATTTAGAACTACTTAAACGTAACTAACCTAAGGATAACACACACATCCATTCCCGAGGCAGGATTCGAACCTGCGACCGTAGCGGTCGCGCGGTTCCAGACTGTAGCCCCAGAACCGCTCGGCCACCAGCGGCCGGCAGTGATTTGGTAGTAATCATGGAAAGCACGTACTATTTAAGGTAGTACTGTATGAAATCACCCGGCGGGGTCAGGGATTTTCTCTGCCTCGTGATGGCTGGGTGTTGTGTGCTGTCCTTAGGTTAGTTAGGTTTAAGTAGTTCTAAGTTCTAGGGGACTTATGACCACAGCAGTTGAGTCCCATAGTGCTCAGAGCCATTTGAACCATTTTGTATGAAATCAGAACAAGTTCTGAATACTAGTAATTCTGTCGTTATTCCTAAACTGATTTAATTCGAAAGTGCCATTATAATCACTGTAAGATACCAAAGCTGTCTGCTTCATCTTACGGCAAATTGAAGTCGCTTAGGCTTGTCTGTCATTTTAGTTACCTGGTGCTTCTGTGAACTGTCTTATACAGGGTGGAGAAAAGTTGTTTCACGAAATTTTAACTCTGGATAGCTGACACCAGTAGGAACCAAAATTACTAATGTTGTGTAGATCGACAACGCACCATTTTTAAACTGCAGAAACTTGGCGCCATGCGCTCCGATTGGCCGCAGAAGTGCCCCGAGGCCGGATGCTGTGCCTGCTGGGGACCGTGATGATTCCAAGGCGGCCCACACGCTCGGCGGTTGTGCGCCAGCTTTCTACTCTGTGGGCCTGTGGGCGAATCCGCCGGGGTCCCTACACATCGATTGCAGTTTCATGATGAGACGCACCGGAAACAAACCAGTCAACAGCTGTTACTTCGCATACAGAAAGTCTTTTACAAACTGTGTCGGCCCTGAAAAGGGCCTTTTTTGTAGGTAGGACATTGTTTACTCGAAACAGGTGCTGCCGGCCGTTGTGGCCTAGCTGTTCTACGCGCTTCAGTCCGGAACCGCACTGCTGCTACGGTCGCAGGTTCGAATCCTGCCTCGGGCGTGGATGTGTGTGATGTCCCTAGGTTAGTTAGGTTTAGGTAGTTCTAATTCTAGGGGACTGACGACCTCCGATGTTAAGTCCCATAGTGCTCAGAACCATTTGAACCATTTGAGCAGGTACTCGAACTGGCGATCCTCTGACGCGACACAAGCTTGGTAACGTCGAATGGTGTTTTGCCGAACTCTTTCAGAGATTCCTGGCATTACCCTGATGTCATTGGCGGTATGATGAGTGCGATCCATTAATTCCTCTTCATTTCTAGGTGGTTCAGGTCTGGGTGGGTGAACTAGAACCTTAAAGAATCCCCACAGCACAATTCCGGTGGCGTGAGGTCTGGTGATCGCCGGGGCCATATCCTACGAGCACCTCTGCCAATTACCTCGCCGTCGAAGAGTTCATTTAAAGATCCACGCACAGCACGGCTGTTATGTGCGGGCGTCCCATCATGCTGCAACCACATGCGTAGCCGTTTGTCTAGGGGAACATCTTCCAGCAGGCTGGGTAGAGTTTCTTGCAAAAAGTGAAGGTAATTTGCCCCAGTAAGTTGAGGAGGTAGATGGACCGGCCCAATCAGATGGTCTCCCACAATGCCTGCCCGAATGTTGAACGAAAATCGTTCCTGGTGTCCGTGGACGTGCGTGACGTGAGGATTTCCCCTTGCCGAGTATTGAACGTTTCGAGTGTTATAAAGGCCATCCCGATGGAAGGTGCACTCGTCAGTAAACAACACAATGGCGTGGAGTTGGGATCTCGTGCAACGTGTTTATATCCCCGGCACAGGATTTAAGACAAGGTGGAAACTAAATGGATACTGGCTGTCATCACTCAAAACCTCCCAGACTAGCCAATGAGTGACCCCCATGTCGTGCCCAACAGCTCGAGTACTTGTCGTAGATGCTTCCTCGAAGCGCTCGAGAACAGTCTCTTCAAATGCAGCATCCCATCGTGTTCGAGGTCTTCCAGCATCTCTATGATAGCCCGCTAACGAGCCTGTTTCGCCAATCCGCCTGTGAATTGCTGTAAACGTTTGCGGGTGTGGGTGGCGTCTTGCTGGTTACCGTTCCTCATACAACCGTCGAGCTTCATGCTTATTACCGTCGCCTAGTCCATAAACAAAACCTGTATCTCGTTGTTCTTCAAACGAATACTGTGCTGCCATGCTTACTATATGACTAAACCGTAGGCGACATGTGTGTGTTCCAAAGTGAAACTTACGTGTGAATGCCTCTAACGTACGTGTAGACAAACAGCAAGACCTATTCGACACGTGTGCGTATCACGTCGGGGCAGTGACAGGGCGAGGGACGTTTGTATGTGTGAACCGACAACCATAGCGCAGTCCGTCAACCGACGAACGGCAACAGGGCAATCCCATGGTCAATCGGAGAGGGTGGCGCCGAGTGTCCGTAGTTTAAATATGGTGCGATGTCGACCTATACAACATTAGTAATTTTGGTTCCTACTGGCTTCAGCTATCCAGGGTTAAAATTTAGTGACACAATTTTTCTCCACCCCGTATAATAAAGCACTGATTCGCTGCCTGCTTTAGTTGTAATTAAGTAAGAAAGGCAGAGTATCGGTTTCATTAATTTTCACTTTTCTGGTTGGCAGTTTAATGATAGAATTATGTTGGCCATACGAACCTCAACAGCTGCCAGTGTTGAGATTTAGTCAAAAAAAGAATTCCTTATTTCAGCAGATGGTTAAGTAGAAGGTTCATTGTCCCACTATAGTAATGCTTCATAAGATAGTGGCTTAACAAGTACTATCACACTTGACTGTGAATTTGCTCTTTTGTGGTTTTTTTAAATTTAAATATGTGTTGCAAAGTGGAACATATTCTGTCCGTGTCATGTGGTCACTGCCTCAGGCGTTGTCGCCGTCCAGTGCAGTCAGGTAGGCCACGTTCTCTGAAGACAGCCATACTGGAATGGCACCAAAACTGACATGTTGCGCCGGCCGAAGTGGCCGTGTGGTTAAAGGCGCTGCAGTCTTTAACCGCAAGACCGCTACGGTCGCAGGTTCGAATCCTGCCTCGGGCATGGATGTTTGTGATGTCCTTAGGTTAGTTAGGTTTAACTAGTTCTAAGTTCTAGGGGACTAATGACCTCAGCAGTTGAGTCCCATAGTGCTCAGAGCCATTTGAATCATTTGACATGTTGCAAATTGTCAACAAAGCGCTGTCTCTTTAAATTAAGATATGTGATTCTGGTGGGCCCATCCTGCCGAAGGTTTGGTTAAATAATTTTTTAACTGGTTTTCTTAAAGTTCCCTTTTTCCTAGAGATTGGTTGAATCTTGGATGTTCATTTTGCTTATCATACATGAAATAATTATCGGACTTAAATTCTAAACCTAGTTTCAAATATCATTCTACTTGCGATACCTCCCGTCCCCCCCGATCCCCTCCAGTTCGCATTAAAAATGTCTTGTACTGCCTGTTAACTTGTTTTGAACTGAAGCATATATTTTCAGCTTAAGTTTTTATGCATATTATTTTTTTAAATTTTTGTGGGATAACCGCTGACTGTTGTAATCTGGATGTCGAAGTTTCTCCCATTGTGAAAATAGTGCTATTTTCGGTAATAAATCATATGGTTACATTGTATTCTCAATTAGGTTTGGACATTCCGCTCCAGCAGTCTATGGCCTGCTACCACCTATCAATATTTCAATTTAAAAAACAAATTTGATAAGTATATCTCTCTTATTAATGACGCTGTGAGATTTTGTTGCATGACATCCCGGTCACTGTCCGCCAAGAAGAAAGTAGTTTAAAATGTCTTTAACGTTCGGAAAGTATTTTGAAGTGGCAAAGTAATACGCCTCACCCTGTACATTTCCTAGTTTCCGAGCTACAGAAATTGCGTACCTTGCTTCAGATATATTCGAAGTTCTCATTTCCTTTGACAGATCTAGTTCACGAATTTTTTAAGCCCCGATAGACTGAAATACGGAACTGGCTGCGAGTTATACAGTAAAAAGTTAAAAAGTTATTACCTGATCCTTCACTGTCCTCAAAGCTAGTGCAGCTCGTGCTGTCAAGTTAAATTTCCAACCTTGTAAATACGTGATCCTAACAAGGAAGTAGAGCACACAGATTTAAGTCAGTCAGTGATACGCGTGTTCATCCATGCAAACATACACACACACACACACACACACACACACACACACACACACACACACACACACATATACGAGAAAAGGAAAGAGAGAGAAACAGTTTCGCTCTCTGATGCTATCACAAATTCTCATCTAATCAGTAATTAACATTTTCGTTGTGAACGAAGCGGTGAATCAGAAACTTGCATGGGCAAGAGATCTGCATTAATCCATCATAATATGCACGCTTGATGCTGCCTGGTCGGCTTATTGACAACGACAGCTTCGCTAATCTTGTCTGTTTTTGCTAATTGCTGAGATAGGCAAACGTATTATGTACCTGTGCTTTATCGAGGACAAATGACATCAAATCAACGTGCGTCCAGCAGTTCTGCCAAAACTTTTCTGAATGACTGAGATTGTTTATTACATTGCTACATCTATGTTGTCCAGTAGCGTAAGATCATGAACTCGATAATAATTTTATCTATGGTTGAGTACTGAAAGCTGTTATTTCGCATAATATTTCCAAATAATGATCCAATATACTTTTACGCGTCTAACTGTCAGATCTTGTGCCGGTAATGGTTACTCGTAACTGTACTGTATTAAAAGTTATAAACACAAATATTTTGACAACAGAATAAAAACTGTGAACTCAGTCTGCAGAGTAGCCTTTGAGAGTATAACTATATATTATACTGGATCAATGAATGGAGGGTTCCAGATAATTTTGAGTCCCGTTTTCTGAAAGCATCAGGATTTGCTTTATTAATTCATACAGCGTGACAACTGTAAATATACGTCAGGCCAGAACTCGAACAGGTACCTTCTGCTTACTGTGGATAGTCGCTTTACTCCTAGCACGTTGCAACAGCCAACTGTTTTCCAGATTTTCCCGTGTATACTGTTGTATATTACTTTAAAAACGTTGTCTAATGAAAAACCCAAGTTTCTAAGACACTATTTTCGGGAAAAAACCAATTCCAATTATAACCTCGGAATATAAAATGACATATTTAACTTATGTGTGTAGGAACATGTCTGCAGTTCAAATTGAAATCCAAATGCAACAATACACTATTTAGCCGCTAGACTAGCCAAATAAAATGGTGCAGCCCATTGCCATAGTGTGGCATCCTGCAGTAAACCGTTTTCTGCATTTGAAGGGAAATACGCTGCCACTAATCACGGTGAGTTCTTGCGAGTGTGTGGCACCAGCATTAAATTACTGGAAGAGGGTGGGGAGACTCAATAGACAGGATGTAGATCACAAGGGGGCCTAAACGGGAGATCCACTTGAAAAAAAGTTGAAAAAATTAGTATCTAAGACCACTTTTTCGAGCACTCTAGATGCCTCAGTGGCACTTAAAACTCCTAATGCTTGCCAATTTTAGCCTGGCTTAAAATTTATTTTACGGTTACATAGTACAAAAAGTAATACAACGTTAATATTTAAGTTTATCGGCAGTGAATGCATGATTGTTCTGTATTGTATCCTAAACAAAACGGCTCTTCTTTCCATATATAAAAGCTTTGTTCAGGAAAATTTCTGTTTCGTTAGATGAGTGAAAGAGTAACAGATGAAAACGTCTACATTTTTAATTCTGTATTAGTTTGATTAAAAACCATTTTTAGAAAGTGGAAATAATCCGCTAGAAAACACGTTGTATTTCGTAGTTTGAAGTACAGAACTAAACTATTATACATAGAAAAAGAAACAATATTACCCTGCAAAAATTCACATTGTGTAGTAAGCCGGCGACAGGCTGGCGACGAACTGTGCGTAGACTGCAAACTATAAGCTACCACCCACAAACGTACGGTGCACTGCAGCGAACGCATAGGACGTTAACTGAGATGCTCAGACATTAAGTAAACAAAGATCAAACAGACTGGTACGCATGGGTGAAATTCGCAGTTTTCATTTTCAACCCAATATCGGCGTTGCACCAACAGGCTACACGCCGTTTGAATTAATCCTCAGCAGAAAATGCAACCCACCGCGACTTCTTCAAAGTAAGCCGGCGAATGCTCTCTATAACTAGAATGGGTTGCGTTGCAGGAATACACCGAGGATGAAAAAAATCAAATGTTCAAATGTATGTGAATGCCTAAGGAACCAAACTGACGGGGTCATTAGGCCCTAGACGTATTACTTATTGTTACACTAAGTCACGCTAAGAACAACATGTGGTGTCACCGCCGGACACCACACTTGCTAGGTGGTAGCCTTTAAATCGGCCGCGGTCCGGTAGTATACGTCGGACCCGCGTGTCGCCACTATCAGTGATTGCAGACCGAGCGCCGCCACACGGCAGGTCTAGAGAGTCTTCCTAGCACTCGCCCCGGTTGTACAGCCGACTTTGCTAGCGATGGTTCACTGACAAATTACGCTCTCACTTGCCGAGACGATAGTTAGCATAGCCTTCAGCTACGTCATTTGCTACGACCTAGCAAGGCGCCATTACCAGTTACTATTGATGCTGTAAAACATGTACCGTCACGAGCGATGTTCACCAATTATGGATTAAAGTTAAGTATTCCACCAGCTACGTACTTTTTTTACTAGACTCAACTCCTTTAACTGTTCCAGACCTCACGCCAGCCTGCGTGAGCTTAAACGCGTGCCTTTCGGCTTCCTCCTAGTGGATTGGCGGTCTTGCCAGTCCACAACACAACACACACGCCCATGCCCGAGGGAGGACTCGAACCTCCGGCGGGAGGGGCCGCGCGCTCCGTGATAGGGCGCCTCAAGTGGCGCGGCCACTCCGCGCGGCCCAGGATGCAATTGTTACACAAAGAGGCCAAAAACGCCACTCAGGAGAGCAACGAAAGGAATCAAATTCAGTCACGATAGAGCGCAGAATCCCAAGATGTTTTTAGTGAACGACTGAGTGCTACGATGTGATGGCGTAAGAAAGGGTAGATCGAGGAGATTGGACAGCCAATGGAGTATCCTATCATGTAGTCGCTGTGGAAGGACCCAACGTGACAGTTAGGATAAAAGTACAGAAACAAGCAAAAGTATATGCAAATAGGCTGAAAGAATTCTTTTAATTGTTGTTGGCAGAAGTACGCGACTTTGTGGGATTGCTAATCATAGGTGACCAGCATAGTAGAACAAACAGAGACAGTGAGTGACACACGGTTACAACGATTACAATCTGCACCAGGGATTTATTATGACAACCAAGGGACGGTAGTTTATATAGTACTACTTGGCGTATAGTAACGTGTTTTAATTTGAGGGAATTACACGATAGGTTTGACAAAACTTGCCAACCCACAAACGAAGCGGTTTCGAACTGCATAACGAGGCTACAACCGCGAGGTTGGTGACAGTCGAATACGAACATGCACAGCAAGCCGTAACATAGCATGAAAAAAAAAAAAAAAGAGTAAATCGAAAGAGCTGATAGGGCAGTTAACTAGACTTGAGACGGGCGGTGTGGCCGAGGGGTTCTAAGGGCTTCAGTTTGGAACCGCGCGACCGCTACGGTCGCAGGTTCGAATCCTGCCTAGGGCATGGATGTGTGTGATGTTCTGAGGTTAGTTAGGTTTAAGTAGTTTTAAGTTCTAGAGGACTGGTGACCTCAGACGTTGAGTCCCATAGTGTTCAGAGCCGTTTGAACCATTTTCTGAACTAGACGTGAAGCCGTCAGACGGAAAAGAGAACTTTTGAATTTTGTAGGAGAAGGAAGTAACATTTTGTTTCGCACGTTAGATGAAGAGGATGCATTGTTTTTCAAGGCTAAGATAGTTGTTCTACAGGAACAGCAACGAGAATTACTAAGGTTATCCAAGGAGCAACTGACAATTGTGACGGCCTCCGTAGCGAGTTTTAAGCAGACAATCAATATGGTTACCAAGACTAAGAAGATAATCGCTGATGAAATCGGAAGTTGAGTAAACACGTGGAAGATTATGAAAATAGTACGAATAAGAAGGTACAGCAGGAATTAATTCTTATAACGGTAACTGAACAAAATCAAATGGTTCAAATGGCTCTGAGCACTATGGGACTTAACATCTATGGTCATCAGACCCCCAGAACTTAGAACTACTTAAACCTAACTAACCTAAGGACAGCACACAACACCCAGTCAGCACGAAGCAGAGAAAATCCCTGACCCCGCCGGGAATCGAACACGGGAACCCGGGCGTGGGAAGCGAGAACGCTACCGCACGACCACGAGATGCGGACTGTAACTGAACAGTTGGTGCAATTAACAGCAATACTTAGCTAATTAGAAAGAGAATATGATTTGCTAATTTCGGCCATAGTGAGTGCACAGAAAGGCTTATTAGAGCCTTACTTAATAAAGCCTGTTCAAGTGGTGCCGTATTGAGAATGAATTAAAGATGACAAGAAAGGCTAAAGGTGTCCAATCGCACTGACTGAGGATCAGTGTTACCAACTTCTACGTATTGAAGATACAGTCGTATTTTTACCCGGCAGTATTTTAAATTATGTTCTAAATGTATCGTTAGTGGATATCAATGAGTTTACGATGTACACTGGTGTCCAAAATCAAAGCAACAAAACCGCTATTTCCCCGTTCTGTGTCTAAATCACGATATAATCATACAAACTATAAACAGATGTCCATACGATCGTATGCTTCATGGAAGATAGTATTTCGGTCAACGAAAAACCACGCTAACGGTGACGTCAGGCACCTATCAAACAGGGTAGTGCTGTCTGGGTAGTCTACATCCACAATTGCTATATACACAGTATACACAGTCAGAGACAGTGAAGTATGGCACAGAGAAGACACCTACCAGACTCTCTGAGGTGGAGACCATAGGAATAATGTAATCAGGACAGTCGCAAACTCATGTGGCCCGATAGCTTAATGTGAATCGTTCTGTTCTAACCGGATGTGACTAAAGTTTATAGAGACCTAAACTGTATCACGAAGACCAGGACAGGGCCTACCACGTGTGACATCAAAAACGAGAGAACCGTTATGTGGCTGTAAGGGCTCGACGGTATAGCCTTATACTGCGCAGCAACTGGCATCTGTCCTTGCAGCATCCACTGGACATGTTGTATCGAGGCAAACGGAGAAAGTAAGGCTTCGACAGAGTGGACTTTATTGTTGGAGACTTGCTGTGTGGATGCCTCTGGCGCATATTCACAAAAGTGAACGTCTAGAGTGGAGTCGTCAACACGCCACCTGGGCAGTCGAATTGTGGGCTAATGTTCTTTTCACAGACGGGTCCCTATTTGGTCTGGAGAATGGTTCTCCACGGGATCACATCTGAAGGTAACGTGGAACACGATTTCGAGAACCGAGCATAACGGAAAGAGGCCGATATCGAGGAGGATCGCTAATGCTATGGGCAGGGATTATGTTGATCACTCGAACATCTCTTGGTGAAATTGTAGGGGTGATTCGGAAAGGTTTAACTGCTGACAGGTATGGTGACGAGGTCTTGTGGCCTCATGTACGATTATAGCGAGGTGCTGTGCACGCAGTCGTCTTACTGATGGACGATAACGTTCGACCTCATAGAGCACTAGTGGTTGATGTTTTCTTGAAAACGGAAGATACTGCGTGCATGGCGTGGCCTGATCGCTCTCCCGACTTTAATCCCATAGAGCAAGTCTGAGATGCACTAGGGAGGCGGATTGCATTACGTCACCACTTTCAAAGACATGCGAGCTGCTCCGCATTGCCTCAACAAGACATTGATGAAGTTTTTCACGGCATGCTCCGTCGTTGCCAGGCCTGTATTGCAGACAGAGGTGGTCACAGCCCTTACTGAGCATATTAACCAGTTGCCGAAATGTTTGTGTGAATCTGTTAAGTTGTAAAAAACGAAGACCATTTTCGCCTACTATTATGCACGTTGCACCTATTTACGTTCTGTACTCTTTATGATGTTTGCAGTCTGCTATAACATGTTTATGCTATTCTGTGCTAAAACAAACACAAACTTGCAAAATTTCCGTTTCTTACTTTAATTTTTGACAACAGTGTGTAAGATATGGCCGTAGCTCGCAAAAGTTGATGCAACTGAGAAACTGTTTATCTATCTTACACCCACAATCCAATTCCGAATAATCTATGAAGCAAAGAGGCAGCATGGGCAGCTGTCTCTTAAACAATTAAAATGTAAACCTATTAGTAATAAGCACCAGATCTGTAAACAAAGTTTTGTACTGATGTCTACCTAGGATCATGGGCGATGTGAAGCACGCATGCTGCAACCAGTTAGAGACTTACGTAAAGTTTGCAATCTAAAGTATGTAATTTTGAACGAAGGTATCTGGACACGGATTCAAGACAATGAATGGGTATTCACTGCTCTCAAAGATGAAGGATTAACAGTTCTGTGTAATGAATTATAGCCGTCCGACGTTATAGTACGTGGTACTGGCAAATTAACATTTCTAGAAAAAAGCAAGGGCTATGGAGCCCACATACTACTCGATCAGAACATACAATAAGTACCACTATAAGTTATGTAGATATAGTACCTCCCTTAAATAAAGAAATAAACTGTTGTATTATGGAAGATCGAAAACACAAAATATCGTAAATTCCCATAACGTTACCTTCAGGGCACACTGTTCGCCAGCTGGACGATTTGAAATCCGCTGGACACAAGACTCATGAGTTAAAAAATGAAATAGATTGTCACCAACGAACGTACTTCAAGGGATTTTGGATGAGTGCATATCCCACGTGGGGATACTCGGGATCCGTTATGTGAATGGTATTTATAATGTCGTGTTGCCTGTGTATTTATTACAGATGTTGTCGGAATTGTGTTGAGAAACTGTGTCAAATAGCACTTACAGATCGTTGTGCTAGAATATTTGTAACAAATATAACGTTGTAAATGAACGTGCACCAATGCCACATGTCAGATATACCCCAGCTCATCAAACTAATGTGGACTATGAGGAGAAGCAGCTTATGACGACAGGTCAAACCAGTATTATCCATCAAGGGAGAAAAGACTAAGGAGGGCTACCAGTCCTCTGCTGAGGAGAAATAGGGAGACTGAATCTCTGTCCCCAATAACAAATTCCCCACAATTACATACTGACAAACGACAGCAAGTATTGAAAAATTATACGTTGCAATTTCAGGATGTTGACTTATTTCTTGTATATGTGTATGTTGTATATGAAGAGTAAGACCAGTATTACGTTTTGGTCAGCTGTAAAGATGTATGCGTTGTTGTACAGTTCTGTTGACAGTAAAAAAATGGATGTAATAAAAGTAATTAATGATCCAGTGGCACTGCTGATGATGAGACCAGAAACTTTTTTAGTTCCTGAGAACTGGATCTATAAAATTTTGCCCGAGGAATGAGAGGGTCGCCGCCTCCAGTGCCAAGGGAGAAAATACGGAATTACACCCAAGTTGTAGCTAGGAACCGTCTAGGGAAGACGGCGGAAGCTTTGGCGCAGTCGTTTATTCAAACAGCTACACGCTCATGACGGACGGTACTCAGACTATACACACACGGAGACGGACTACGGTCAGCCAGCGCGTGACCTAGGTCCCGTACAGCAGCGCGTCGTAGTGTGACAACTGCATCACGAGTGCCGGCCGTTGTGGCCGAGTGGTTCTAGGCGCTTCAGTCCGGAACCGCGCTGTTGCTACGGTGGCAGGTTAGAATCCTGCCTCGAACTTGGGTGTGTGTGATGTCCTTAGGATGGTTAGGTTTAAGTAGTTCTAAGTCTAGGGGACTGATGACCTCAGATGTTAAGCCTCATAGTGCTCACAACTATTTGAATTTATTTTTTTTTTTTTTTTTTTTTTTTTTTTTTTTTTTTTTTTTTTTTTTGCATCACGAGTTGCAGCAAATATGGTAATGTACACTCCCTTGTCGGCGATGAGAGGGAATGTTCCACCAACTTTGTGAGCGCACCCTCTCCCTACCCAAGAGACCCCTTGTTGGCCTTTGCTCGGTAGTCCTCTACTTCTTCCACCTTTTGGTTCTCTTTATTGTTCTTCCTTTGTTGTTTTTTTTATTGTGTTAGATATACTTAGGTTTTCCAGCATCTGCCTTTGGCTTTCTACTTTTGACGACCACTTCTGGTTTTCCACTTAATGGATCCATGAACTGATGACCTTGCAGTTTATTTCCTTTCACTCCAAATCAACCAACCAAACCCCTGATCCCTCCGTGTAAAACTCCCTCAGCCCCTCTCTCTCTGTCCGTCTCCTCCTTCCTCATCCATTATGTCTAGTTCGATCTGAATGTTAAGTAGAGTATCGTGTAAAAATTTGAAGTAAATCCGTCAATATATTTTCGAGACTTTTGCTTACATCGTTTCCCTTTTATATATTACATATATATTTATAAATGTCATGCATTACAGAAATATGTCCCAACGCTCGTTAGAGCATCGTGTAGAAAATGGAAGTAAAATAGTGAAGAACTTTTCGAGATTTGTGGTAACAAAGCTTCCCTTTTTATATATTACAGCTGTGTGTATGTGTGTTTGTGTCTGTGTGTATGTGTGTGTGTGTGTGTGTGTGTGTGTGTGTGTGTGTATTTGTTACATATATTACAAAAATATGTATCGTATGTACCTACGTCCGGCCGAATATTGGAATATCGTGTAAATTTTTTTTTAAGTAAATCGATCAAGAACTTTTCGGTATTTGTGGTAACTATGCTACCTCTTTTATATCACATATATTTAGGTTAAATAGAAAAATACTGTAACTATAGGCAAAATTTCGATATTGCATATTACACTCAAAATTATCGTTTTCAACACAAATACAAGACTTATGCCTTAGAATGAAAATTCTTGTAGAAAATTTCTATTTTGGAATTATCGTTTAGACCGTCTTACGCATTCTAAAAGTACTTTCTGACGTAATTAACAAACTGAAACGCGCATATGGGTGACGTAGTTCGCCTAAATAACAAAGTTTCGAGTGCCATAAACGTGCTGCAAGAATAATATCTGCTGTTCAACCAAGATGATCCTCTAACCATCTGTTTAAAGAGTTTGGATTTTGACTGCTGCTTCACAGTATATTATTTGCCAGTTCAGTTTTTTGCAAGCATCCTACTGCAGTTCGAAAGAAACATTGTACGTTATTACAGTACCAGAAGAAATAAATGACATTCATTGTACCTACACAACGATATAGAATGTCTGACAGACAGCTAAGTTAAATCTGAGAAAAGAAGTTACTCCTGTCAATCCCATCTACTCCTTAGAATTTCTATTTGTATTCAGAAGGTGGTGTGAGGGAACCATTCATTTACACCTGTAAAAAATTTGTAAATTATCTGCAGTAACCATATATAGATATGAACGTGTAATCTGAATCCAAAATGGCACCTTCCACATGATTAATACAACTGCTCGAAGGAACATGAAACTAAAATGATGCAAACTAGCAAAAGCTCTTAAATTACACGAAACAAATTAGTCTACCACATATATTTTAGATACACATGTGAAACACGATAGTAAAGATGTCAGAGCGACCAGCTAATTAACGGCATTTATCACCATATGAATCGAAAGCTGAAAATTTATGCTCGGTATAGGCCCTCAACCTAGATGTTATTGACGAGAGATGGCGTTAGTATGGAAATCTTCACGCACATACTTTTTCGAACCTAATTCTAATTTCTTTCGATGATTCCACGTAATGACAGGAACAGAACAACTGTCACCTGATTTGCATTTGGATACCAATAATCTAGACTGTCTCATGACGTCTAGTCTACAGAATGGCAGGTTATTATCAAATTATATGCTGTGACGAAAAAATATTGCAGGAAATACACTACTGGCCATTAAAATTGCTACACCAAGAAGAAATGCAGATGATAAACGGGTATTCATTGGACAAATATATCATACTAGAACTGACATGTGATTACATTTTCACGCAATTTGGGTGCATAGATCCTGAGAAAACGGCACCCAGAACAACCACCTCTGACCTTGATACGCCTAGGCATTGTGTCAAACAGAGCTTGGATGGCGTGTACAGGTACAGCTGCCCATGCAGCTTCAACACGATGCCAAAGTTCTTCAAGAGTAGTGACTGGCGTATTGTGACGCGCCAGTTGCTCGGTCACCATTGACCAGACGTTTTCAGTTGGTGAGAGACCTGGAGAATGTGCTGGCCAAGGCAGCAGTCGAACATTTTCTGTATCCAGAAAGGCCCGTACAGGACCTGCAACATGCGGTCGTGCATTATCCTGCTGAAATGTAGGGTTTCGCAGGGATAGAATGAAGGGTAGAGCCACGGGTCGTAACACATCTGAAATGTAACGTCCACTGTTCAAAGTGCCGTCAATGCGAACAAGAGGTGACCGAGACGTGTAACCAATGGCACCCCATATCATCACGCCGGGTCATACGCCAGTATGGCGGTAACGAATACACGCTTCCAATGTGCGACCATCGTGACGCTGTAAACAGAATCTGGATTCTTCTCAAAAAATGACGTTTTGCCATTCGTGCACCCAGCTTCGTCGTTGAGTACACCATCGCCGGCACTCCTGTCTGTGATGCAGCGTCAAGGGTAACCGCAGCCATGGTCTCCGATCTGATAGTCCATGCTGCTGCAAACTTCGTCGAACTGTTCGTGCAGATGGTTGTTGTCTTGCAAATGTCCCCATCTGTCGACTCAGGGATCGAGACGTGGCTGCACGATCCGTTACAGCCATGCGGATAAGATACCTGTCATCTCGACTGCTAGTGATACGAGGCCGTTGGGATCCAGCACGGCGTTCCGTATTACCCTCCTGAACCCACCGATTCCATATTCTGCTAACAGTCATTGGATCTCGACCAACGCGATCAGCAATGCCGCGATACGATAAACTGCAATCGCGATAGGCTACAATCCGACCTATATCAAAGTCGGAAACGTGATAGTACGCATATATCCACCTTACACGAGGCATCACAACAACGTTTCGCTAGGTAACGCCGGTCAACTGCTGTTTGTGTATGGGAAATCTGTTGGAAACTTTCCTCATGTCAGCATGTTGTAGGTGTCGACACCGGCGCAAACCTTGTCTGAATGCTCTGGAAAGCTAATCATTTGCATATCACAACATCTTCTTCCTGCAGGTTAAATTTCGCATCTGTAGCACGTCATCCTCGTGGTGTAACAATTTTAATGGCCAGTAGTGTAAGTGAATGGTTGACGTCTGTGTAACAAAAATGAATACCACATAAAGACACATATGTATGACTCTATATATCCCGAAGCCTTCAGCATAGAACCCGTCGGCGGTGATCCCCCGCGGGTGTTCCTCAGTTCGACGCCGCCTGCCGACGTCGTACGAGGCCCTCACAGTTTCGGAGCTCCCGACGCCGGCCTAGCTTCACTGTCCCTGGGAGATGAATAATTCATCAGCGTCTCAGGCTCGGAGGAACAGCGGCTGTCAGACAGTGGTTTCCCACGACGTCACAGCTGCTGCAAATTTATCTCTACGATTTCTCAACGTTAACGTATTTTACAGACGTTATTTTAACTCCAGAACCTCTTTCGTACGTGTCGTTTGAAAAGCACGTAAGTTCTCTTTCTGGACTTTTCGCTCAGTAGCAGTGTGCAACGATACTTTGTCTAGACCGAATGTGACTATGTGCTGATGTTCGATAGTCACGTGCCTTTCTTAGTTAATCAACAACAATTGGTCTGTGTTCCAAAACGATCACCAAACTTCTTCTGAATATTCTGCCGCCAATAGCAAATAAATATTAGTAAAAGATTAGGTAAACATACAGACTAAACTTGCAGCTAATATTATGATTTCAACTTTGCATATAGCCTAACTGCCATATACACAGTTCAATTCTGCAGACGAATTCATCTTTCGATGTGGATTGCTACTTTGTTTATACCATTATTGGAAAGCAACCTGAAACCAATCGTATTGTATAATTTTATGACTTTTATTCTGTTCTACTAAAGTGGAAGATGATCACGATGGCGAGTGTTTGATTTTTCTGATTTTTGTATTACAAAAACACCGGACTTTAGTTGTATTGATGAATTAACCAGAAAATCATACGATCTCTTCTTCACACACTTCCAATGGCAGTTTCGCTTATGTAATGTCATAGCTATACGGAAAATGTCGAATTCATTGACACTTACCAGAAACATTGCGTTATCTTAATTTCTGAAAATCTTAGAAACTGCCCTACTAGGACCATTATTTACACATATTTCCCGTGGTCTAGGGGTAGCACGTCCTAAGCCAAGGTTTGGAAACTCCCCACCATTTAAATTTTGATTAATAATCGGAATCGACTGCCAAAGACTTCCGACAGAAGAAGTCACCCTCATACTGCCAACGGCCTTGTCAAAGATGGCGGAGGAGCGGACAGAGGTTCAGAACATTATCTTGTATTTGGTTTGGGAAACTTCCCATAAAGAAGAACTAGAAAATGATCAACGGCACGAGGATGCAGAAGGGAATGGAAACCACTCTATTAAGACAAATGCCATGTATCCACAGGACGTGTGGCTTGTAATTGGCAAAAGATTCCGAAATAGTCCCCGATTCAGATCTCCGGGACGGGACTGCCAAGGAGCAAGTGATCACGAGAAAAAGATTGAATAACCAACGAAAGGATACCGTTCTACGAGTCTGGTGCGTGGAATGTCAGAAGCTTGAACTTGGTACCGAAGTTAGAAAATCTGAAAAGGGGAATGCAAAGGCTCAATCTAGATATGATAGGGGTCCGTGAAGTGAAATGGAAAGAAGACAAGGACTTGTGGTCACATGAATATAGGGTAATATCAACAGCAGCAGAATGGTATATTAGCAGTAGGATTCGTTATGAATGGCAAGGTAGGGCATAACTATGAATAGTTCAGTGATAGGGTTATCAGAATCGACAGCAAACCAACACCAGCAACAATATTACACTTATACATGCCGACGTCGCATCTGAAGATGAAGAAAGAGAAAAAGTATGTGAGGATATTGAAGGGGTAATACAGTACGTAAAGGGAGATGGAAATCTAACAGTCTTGAGGGACTAGAATGCAGTTGTACGGGAAGGGGTAGAAGAAATCGTTATAGGAGACCGAGCTTGGGACAAAAAATGAGAGAGGAGGAAGAGTAACTGAGTTCTATAACAAGCTTCAACTAGTAATAGCGAAGAGTCTGTTTAAGAATCACAAGAGGAGGACATGTAATTTGGAAAGGGCGGATGCCGGAAGATTTCATTTGGATTATATCATGGTCAGGCAAATATTCCGAAAACAGATACTGGACTGTAAGAGTTGCGCAGAAGCAGATGTAGTCTCAGATCGCAATGTAGTAGTGCGAAGAGTAGGCTGAAGTTAAAGACATTAGTCAGAAGCAATAAATATGCAAATAAATGGGACACAGAAGTAATAAGGACAAACGAGATACACTTAAAGTTCTCTATAGCTGTAGATACAGGAATAAGAAATGGCTTAGTAGGCAGTACAGTTGAAGAGGAATGGACATTCCAGGAAAGGGCAATCACGAAAGTTGGAAAGAAAAAACATAGGTTCATAGGAGATAACTGCAAAGAAACCATGGGTAACAGAAGAAATTCTTCAGCTTATTGATAAAAGAACGAATTACAAAGACTTGGGAATACAGAATTGAGACTGAGACATGAAAAAAATATGAAGACGAAAAGTGGATAAATCCAAAAAGGAATGATTGTCGGAAGGACTGATTCAACATATAGGAAAACCAAAACAACCTTCGTTGAAATTAAAAACGAGGGTGGTAACGTTAAGAGTGCAACAGTAATTCCTCTGTCAAATGAAGAGGAGAGAGCGGCCAGGCGGAAAGAGAACATTGAAGGCCTCTGTGAGGGGGAAGATTTGTGTAGAGGTAGGGGATCCAGTATTAGAATGAGAATGTTAGAGAGATTTGGAGGGCTTAAAATGTAATAAGGTATAAGGGATGGACAAGATTGCTTCAGAATTTTTAAAATCATTGGGGAAATGGAAACGAAACGGCAATTCACGTAGGTGTGTAGAATGTATGAGTCTAGAGACAAACCATCTGACTTTCGGAAAAATATCTTGTATCCAAATTTCTGAAGAGACTAATGTAGAGAAGAATGGAAAAGAAGTGACGATTAGTTTGGTTTAGGAAAGGTAAAGGCACCAGAGAGACAATTCTGACGTTGCCGTTGATAATGAAAGCAAGAGTAAACAAAAATCAAGACACATTCATAGGATTTGTCGACCTGGAAAAAGCGTTTGACAATGTAAAATTGCTCGAAATTCTGCCAAAAATAGGTTTCCGCTATGGGGAGAGGCGGGTAATATACAATATTTACAACAACCAAGAGGGAATAATAAGGCTGGACGACCAAGAACGAAGTGCTCGGATTAAAAAGGGTGTAAGGCAGAGATGCAGTCTTTCGCCCCTAATGATCAATCTGTAAGTCTAAGAAGCAATGATGGAAATAAAAGAAAGGTTCAGGAGTGGGATTAAAATTCAAGGTGAAAGGATATCAATGATACGATTCGCTGATGACATTGCTATCCTGAGCGAAGATAAAGCAGAATTACATGATCTGCTGAATGGAATGCACAAAAGATTGAGTACTGAATATGGATTGAGAGTAAATTGAAAAAAGACGAAAGTAATGAGAATCAGCAGAAATGAGAACAGTGAGAAACTGAACATCAAGACTGATGGTCACGAAGTAGATGCAGTTGAGGAATTCTGCTACCTTGGCAGCAAAATAACCAATGACAGACGGAGTAAAGTTGACATCAAAAGAAAATTAGCAATGCCAATAATGGAATTCCTGGGCAAGACAGGTCTATTAGGATCAAACATAGGCCTTTAATTGAGGAAGCAATTCCTGAAAATGTACGCTTGGAGCACTGATGACTCGATAAAAACATCCCTTTGCTAAATGGAAGCTGATAAATTCACTACTCTTTTGTACTAAAAACAAACCTCTTAAACTTCCTGGCAGATTAAAACTGTGTGCCCGATCGAGACTCGAACTCGGGACCTTTGCCTTTCGCGGGCAAGTGCTCTACCATCTGAGCTACCGAAGCACGACTCACGGCCGGTCCTCACAGCTTTACTTCTGCCAGTATCTCGTCTCCTACACAGGAAGTTTCATATCAGCGCATACTCCGATGCAGAGTGAAAATCTCATTCTGAAAACCTGTTAAACTTCCATTATTGTAATTAGAATGAAACATATGTGGTGACGCATGACGAACTCCTCATGTTTGATACCCTAAAGCAAAGTTCTTCTACCGCAAGTTCTTTGCCTTCCTTGAGAGGTGGTTGTATGGACCAAAACACTGAAGAAATAATTGCTCTTCAGATTTACCAGTTCACAGTTTTATATAAATAATAGAAACAGAACAAGGAAACATTGATGATGACACCATCAGCAACGCACTTAAGTACACACTGGACAGTATGACAATGGAAAACTAAAAGATAGACTTCAAAGTAACGTAACACTTTGAAGTGTCATCTTCTAATGCTTTTCACAGAGTTTTTAAACCACATATTTATGTTCAAATAGCAAGAAAATACGTGTCTTCTTAAGTTTTCTACTACTGAATTGCCCAAAATTACACTACTCTGTGAATAGGAAATTAATTCTGTATAATGATCATAAAATTTTAACATGGCGCTTTAATAGGATGTAGAAATAAAACTACAGATATATCAGTGTTTTCCCAGTGACTTCTCCACCCATCACCTCCTCGCTCCCTATCTGCCCATTTCCTCCTCCCACCTCTCAGCTACATTTTCTTCCCTTCTTCTGTCCATCTCCTCCTCTCCCCTCCGTCTTCCTACTTCGTCCTCCTCTCTTTCTGTACATCTCTTTCACACCATTCCTCTCTGACCATCTTCTCGTCCGCCTCACTCCCTGCACGACCCTTCCCGCTCCCTCTCTCCCTTCCCATCCCCTCCTGACCCCTTTCTCCCAATCCATCTCTTCCTGCCATCTCTCTCTCTCTCTCTCTCTCTCTCTCTCTCTCCTCTCTCTCTCTCCCCCTCTATCTCAGTCTTTCCCAGGCATGCCCATCTGCTTGAGTAGCCCCTGCAAAAGAGGCCGATCAAACAAGCAGGTATTACTCCAACATCATGCCTCTTGTGCAGTGCAGCCTATATGTCATGGGCTTGGAAACTCTTTGCGTTCCTTGACCCGTGGGCTGCCATGCAAAGCAGGCCAATCAACAAAGCAAGCTGATACTACTAGAACACAACTCGCCTATTGTGTTGAGCAGCCTATACATCACGGGGGACAAAACTGTTCCTAAACACATCAGATGAATTCGCAATTGCGAATAATGACTACCATCAGCTGTTGAATGGAATGGCTGTGGTCGCTGCAGTGGTCGTCATCGGAACGACACCAGCACTACAATCTCGTAAAACTGTTTCTTGTCCATGATGCGTAGGCTGCCCTGCGAATCAGGTCCGTAAGGTGGGCACATGCTATTGTGACACAGCACACTCATCATTCAGAGCAACCTATAAGACAGGGGCTTAAAATATGCGTGTCTGTATCTTTGTAAATATTAGAGCTAAGGCATGATAAATCTCCCTCTATTGGTCCTCTCAGGGCAAGAGGTTCGACTGCCAAATTTGGTCCACTTTAGTCTAGGCTCATCGGAGGTGGTCTTACACGTACATACATACAAACATCGGCGGAGAAACCCTGCGTTACTCAGGTATTTATTTACAGCTGCCCGTCCACTGGGTGTTGTGTGCTGTCCTTAGGTTAGTTAGGTTTAAGTAGTTCTAAGTTCTAGGGGACTGATTACCATAGATGTTAAGTCCCATAGTGCTCAGAGCCATTTTTCGCCTGTCCACACACATAATATGCAGTGCCTGGCCATATGCTTAATATTTATTACATCTTATATCCTGAATTATGTTTCGTAGAGTTATATGATTTTGTAGGTACATTCAGAAGCATCTGTGCATAGTGTTTGCAAAATATGTAACGACTGGATTATAACCAACAATGTGGTGCTTTTTTTTTAATTTCACTGTTTATCATGTCATATCTCCTCTACGAGGGGAAGATTTTCTGATGTGATAGCAAAAGAAACAGAAGTCGATTCAGAAGGGATGGGGAATCCAGTATTAGAATTAGGATGTAAGAGAGCTTTGGAGGACTTAAGATCAAATAAGGCAGAGGGGATGGGTAACATTCATCAGAATTTCTAAATTCATTGGGGGAAGTGGCAACAAAATGCTTATTCACGTTGGTGTGTAGAATATATGAGTCTGGCGACATACCATCTGACTTTCGGAAAAATATCATCCACACAATTCCCAAGACTGCAAGAGCTGACATGTGCGAGAATTATCGCACACATAGCTTAACAGTTCGTGCGTCCAATTTGCTGACAAGAATAATTACAGAAAAATGGAAAAGAAAATTGAGGATATGTTGGATGACGATAAGTTTGGCTTTATGAAAGGTAAAAGCATCAGAGAGGCAATTCTGATGTTGCAGTTAATAATGAAAGCAAGACAAATGAAAAGTCGGGTCACGTTCATTGGATTTGTCGACTTGTAAAAAGCGTTAGGCAGTGTCAAATGGTGCAAGTTGTTCGTAATTCTGAGAAAAACGGAAGTAAGCTACAGGGACGGACAGGTAGTCTACAATACGTACAAGCGCCAAGGGGGAATAATAAGAGCGGACGACAAAGAACTATGTGCTCGGATTACAAGGATGTAGTTTTTCTCCCATACTGTTCAATCTGCAGGGATGTAGTTTTTCGCCTCTACTGTTCAATCGGTACATCGAAGAAGCTGTGATGGAAATAATAGAATGGTTCACTTGTGGAACTGAAATTTATGGTGCAAGATTATCAGTGATACGATTCGCTGATGATATGACTATCCTGAGTGAGAGTGAAGAAGAATAAAGTGATTTGCTGAATGGAGGGAACAGTTTAATGAGTACAGAATATGGATTGAGAGTAAACCGAAGAAAGACGATAGTAATGAGAAGTAGCAGAACTGAGAACAGCGAGAAACTTAACGTCAGGATTGGTGGTCACAGAGTAGATGAAGTTAAGGAATTCTACTACATAGGCAGCAAAATAACCAGTAGCGGACGGAGCAAAGAGGACTCAAAAGCAGACTAGCACTGGCAAAAAGTGTACTTTTGGACAAGAGAACTCTGCTAGTATCAAACATAGGCCTTAATTTGAGGAAAAAATTTCTGAGAATGTACTTTTGGACCCCAGAATAGTATAGTAGTAAATATGAACTACGGGAAAACCGGAACACAATTTAATCGAAGCATTTGAGGTGTGGTGCTACAAACAAATGTTGAAAACTAGGTGGACTGTTAAGGTAAGGAATGAGGAGGTTCTGCGCAGAATCAGAGAAGAAAGGAATATGTGGAAAACACTGACAAGGAGAAGGGAGAGTTTGATCGGATATCTGTTAAGACATCGGGAAATGACTTTCATGGTAGCAGAGGGAGCTGTAGAGGGCAATAACTGTAGAGGAAGACTGTAGAGGAAGACAGAGATTGTAATACATCCAACAAATAATTGAGGACGTAGGTTGCAAGTGCTAGTCTGAAATGAAGATGTTGGCACAGGAGAGGAATTCGTGGCGGGTAGCATCAAACCAGTCATAAGACTGACGACTTAAAAAAAAAAATAACCTGAGCTCTCTGTCATACAACGATATAAGATTGTAGGTACATTTAGTGGCATATGTGGATTCTCTCTGCGAAATTTATTGAGAATAGATTTAGTAGCAATGAAATAATAAGTTTAAACATCATGCGTGATGCGGCAGTTTTATAACGCATCTCATTGTTTGTGACGCCATATCTCGTGAACTATGTGTCATACAACAATACAATTTTGGACTTACATTAAGTGCCACATGTACATACTGTCTTTAAATTTTTTTACAAGTACTGTTAGAAATAAAGACGTAATAAATTATTACTTCATGCTTCTTGCGGTACTTTCACTATATTAACATCACGATCATCACGATAGCAGTAAGCGATAACGGTTTTTCCTTCCATCATTTTAGAGGGTATCTCAGGGAGAAAAATTTTGTAAGGGTTTGAATTTATGTGTTAAGTTTGTTACAAGTCAATTGCTGCTCTCATTCTCAAATACTGGATTAATACAATCTGAGAATTCACATGTCGCTGTCTAAGCTTCTTTTTCAACCACATTCCCACCCTTTTAATAGGTAAGTCGTTCCTACCCCGACAGCGATTCTCACCTGACAGTGAAAAAAAATATGCCTGGCAATACTGGGAATGGAACATGGGTCCTCCGCATGGGAGCCAGTCGCGTTGATTACTTATCTACGGAGGTGAAGAGACAAATAATATTTTAATAGTCATTTTTATACTTTCTTTAAGATTGCAGTTACGATACTTAAGCTGAAATCTGAAGATATGGATCAGAAACCTACCTATGGTGACATGATGTGGGTAGTTAGAGCTTGAGCGACATATAGTCATGTAATAAATATCAAAGTCCCATCCTTGTATATGCAAGTATAAATCGTACTTTGCCTGAAGATGGTGAGACGCTATGTCGTGTGGAAGGTAGATTGAATAACTGTGCCATTAAGCTTCAAATGGTTCAAATGGCTCTGAGCACCATGGGACTTAACTGCTGTGGTCATCAGTCCCCTAGAACTTAGAACTACTTAAACCTAACTAACCTAAGGACATCACACACATCCATGCCCGAGGAAGGATTCGAAACTGCGACCGTAGCGGTCACGCGGTTCCAGACAGTAGCGCCTAGAACCGCACAGCCACTCCGGCCGGCTGCCATTAAGCCTCTTCACTTTCATAGCGCCCACATGGCACTGTTATTGTACGCTTCATCAGTTCATTTTCTAGTACAACGTACCATTTAGCTTCGTGTGTCTTCTTCTTGCAACACAGAAACGCAGTAACATTCATCCGAGACTCTATGTTCACTACTCAAAAGATGGAATCTTCTTTTTTTTTTTAACACACAAGATTTCAGGATGCCGTATTACACTACCGACCATTGGCTACAACACAATTCTTACCGGCTGACAACTAGGACGCCAATCGACTGTACAGTAGCCCCGACTCGACTGCCTATGGAGTTCGGTAGTGCCGACTCGACTGACTGGCCTGTCTTATCGCACACTCACTTCCCACTGTCCACGATTTCCTTTGCTGCCTTTACGCCTGCCTAAAGTAAACGGACAGCTCTTTGCTTTTCCTTCACTAACGTCACATTAATTGCACTACCTCTACACCCTACACATGGACCAATAAATTTACGTTGTGTTTTGCCGTGACCTTCGATTCGAAGACTGGTTTCATGAAGCCCTTCAAGCTAGTCTATCCTGCGCAGTCCTCGGGTCTTGGTGGAGTGGTCAGCACTGCTGCCTCTAGACCGCATGGCTCCGGGATCAGTTCCCAGACGGGTTCGACGTTGTCTTCACTGAGGGAATGGGTAACTGTGTCGTCCTCACAAATTCGTCTCATCTCCTTCACAGAGACGTGCTAGTCGCCCAAGCGGCGTCAGATAGAATTCCTTACAATTGGCGGACTCACCAGTGTGCGCAACGTGCAACTTAATAGATAATGAAGAACATCGGTTTGTGTGCTCCGGCTTTAAAGATGTCCGGACCTTCGTTCGACAGAAGATGGTAACCATCACAAGGACTTTCCCAGTTCCATTACTCCAGACGATTTTCTGTAACTAGACTGAATTCTGAACCCTAATATGAAACGGAGATCGGTTCACTGGTTAAAGGGACATCCAGTCCATTATTTAATATCAGACGCTACCAAAAGAAGGGAAGAGTTCTGTATGTACATTGCATCCTAGCTCAATCTACTTTCAAACACAAGAGATTACACAAAAACCTACGCTAAATGCCTAGAAGTAACTCTAAGATAAAAAGATTACATTTGATCAGGAATTAAGAATAAGCAAGAAAAGAAATCAGGAAAAAATTTCACTCTTTTCACTCTCCCAGAGAAGAAGTACTTCCCATTCATTTTCTCTTATTATATGTTTCAACTTCATTTCTGTATTTTAAGGATGTGAAGATGCATTGATTTATTTTAATCATATACAAACGTATATACCTCAGCTTTAGTGGGCACTTGATTTTTATCTGAAAAGAAACTTATTTAGCACGCCAAAATTTCGAGCGCGATGGATACGCCATTACGCAAGAGACACAGCAATAATAAATAAGGAAAATAAAAAATAAGAAAGGCATCGCCCCATTCTCGTAGGTGGTGCTTTCAGAGTTATGAAAAGCTGCACTTATATAACACAACCAGATAAATAGAACAACAAGACAATCACAAGAAGTTGTGGACGAACTGCAAAAGTAAATTGCGAGATGAGGAACTCTGAAGCAGTCGGTGATCCGAAAGACTAATAAAACTGGAAAAAAAAGTTTTCTCTGCTGTAAGCAGTAATATCCATAGTAATGAAATAAACTAAAGCTTCGATCAGGGGCTGGGTGTTTGTTTTCCTCATATTTTCAACTCATCTTCAACACAAAGACGCTCTAGTCACAAAAGTCGCGTCAAATAGAAATTCTTACAGCAGACGACTGAACAGTTCCAAATGGTGTCTGCCGATCATTTCATTTCGCAATCGTCTTCATCTCTGAGTAATTACTGTAACCTACAACCATTTCACCTGTTAACTGAGCCGGCCGCGGTGGTCGTGCGGTTCTAGGCGCTCCAGTCCGGAGCCGCGCTGCTGCTACGGTCGCAGGTTCGAATCCTGCCTCGGGCATGGGTGTGTGTGACGTCCTTAGGTTAGTTAGGCTTAAGTAGTTCTGAGTTCTAGGGGACTGATGACCACAGCAGTTGAGTCCCATAGTGCTCAGAGCCATTTGAACCATTTTGTTAACTGAATTCACGCCTAGGTCTCCCTCAACAAGATTTGGCCCTCACTGAATATACCTCAATGCCTCGGGATGTGTTCTGTCAACCGATCCCTTGTTTTAGTCACGTGGTGCCATAAATTTCTTTTCTCCTCTGTTCAATTCTGTATCTACTCACTAGTTATTCGAGCTGCCTATCTAATCTCCAGCATTCTCCTGTAGCACTACATTTGTAAAGGTTCTGTTCTCTTCTTGTCTACATTAGCCGCAACTGTGTCGTAAGTCATCAAAGAAACTAGCATTTCAGTGCTATAATTTCTTCTTCTCACACATTGTTAATAATACTTTCTGCTAAAATCATTTGTAGGGAACTTTCTACATGATCCATGTTTTATATTAACGAATTTTTTCCTCTAGTCTCTTATCACTCAAGACTGAGTGTAAGCTTTCTTCCGTCAAAACAAAATGGCTTTCTGGCCCTTCTTCATATTTGTGATCTTCCTTTTTATTATTTCTTGCTTCCATGCTCATTTATTAGTTTGTTATACTGCTCTAATTAGCTTTCCAGTGACATTCGAGTGGTTTCTCAGAGTTTAGATTTCGATTCCGTCTGCAGTAGATCATCCCTCTTTCAGCTCTTTGAAATATTAGTCTAAAACTGTCTACTATCGAGTCTCTGTAAGAAGATCAGTGTTAGTTACAGTGAGCTGGGCGCAGCAACTTCGCGCACCTGCTGTAACCAATCACATTACGTGATTTTGTAAATGTCTACATAACAGCGCTTCAGAGTTGCCGGAGTGCCATAGACTGCTATTACTTTCGCCACAGCGGTTGACACTTCGCAGGTGAAAGCTGGCGACAGTGTTGCCAGCTGTCAGGGATTAACTTACGCTGACTCTAAATAGACTTCATATTTTTCGTAGCTTTACAAATCCTTGAGCTCTAAGTGACTGTAGTTTACACGAAACGTACGTTGTTAGCTACGTAGGCCTGCAGGCCCAAATACTTTGTTTGCTGAATCCCCTAACCCTGTCATGTAGTACCTACGCTGCAAGTTGTAAGCTTCACCTCTTCTCTTCTCACATGGTAAAATTCTCATCCCCTCCAGACTTGCGGGCTGCTAGGGGAGAGAGCTCATAAACTATACTTTTTGGTGGTGTCCCGTGCTGCCAGGATCAGGAAATGTCAGTGGGTGCTGCAGGTTAAGAAAGAAGTCGTCAGACACAAAGTTTCCGTCTCACAGTCATTAACATTTTGTAGATCTTGTGAATACACTGAAAACCTTACACTTAGAACAGATCATAATAGGACATCTAGAACATTTTGCTTAATAAGCGCGCCACATCAGCGCGAGCTGTCCAATATATTTTCCCGGTTCGTTCATATTGTAGTGTCTGCAAATCAGCTGCACAAAGTCTCATTAAATTCGCATTCCCCTCTGTTAATTTCCTCTTGGCATTAACTTTATTTGCTCTTTACTCTTAATAAAAAATTGAATTACATTATTATTCGACAGTCATTTCACTCAGCAACTTTTATGCAAAGGAGATGAATATTAAAAGCAAGACATATTTCATTCTCATTTTACCCACCGTTTTTCTAGGACTTTGGGCGTCCATACAAATGTCGCCATAGATTTTACTAAATAGCAGCACCCCTTGCCCATGTGTCCAGAGCTGCCACTTTGCAGAGGAGTGCTGAAAGTAATGCCTCCGAAATCATTATGCGAAAACTCACAGATTTTTAAATAAAACAAACAGTATATACGTACTTCTTCTTTATTCTTCGTGTCTAGGTACTTGCAGTCCTCTGACGATAGAGGGCGCCGAATTGTAGTGTGTAACACGACGGTCTGTAACGTAACTATGTCGGGGCGCGCGAATCAGCGTGCTGTAATCAGCTTTCGAATTCGATGAGTTTGTCCGCACGTGGAGCATCCTCATCTTCAGCATGGAAATACAAGAACACACACGAACATTGTGACATCTGCAGTAGTCCGACGCCTTGGATTCATTGTCGTCGATCATCCTCCATACAGTCCCGACTTGGCCCCATCCAATTTTCTTCAGTTTCCAAAACTTGAAGAACAACTTCAAGGACTTCACTCTCCTAGTGACGAAGCGATGCAAGCAAAGGTGACGTTGTGGCTCAGTCAACAAAGCCACACTACATTGACGGTATTAACAAACTGATCTCTCTTCGGGAGAAATGTGTTCGCCACCAAGGTGACTACACTGAGAGATAAATGTATATACCTGAACAACAAAAATTGTAGAAAGTTAATAACGTTTGTTTTGTTCTTAAAAAAAGCTTTAAGAGTTTTGGCATAAAGATTCGGTGGCACTACTTTTCAGAACGCCCTAGTGAAAACTGTGATTCAGTTTGAAAAATACTAATTTTTGTGCATCGGATCAGTTAAATGTAATATGAATGTAGATAGATACTCCTGATGTATAGAACATTAATGGATTAATAATTAATCTCTGTTCACATAATTAACACCATGGAACATAAGAGAACACAGACAAATGCACGAGATGAGGAACAAGTACTTTATGTTTGCCAGTTTCTTTTTATCCTCTCCGCCAGGATCGTTGAGTCGGTAGACGACCACAATGGAATTCTCGAATAATAATATTTATGTATACGGTAACAGTACTGGGTGACATGCATCTGACATGATGGGTACGAAACTTTTTACATTTCGTCTGGTGCCTGTATGACGAAGATTTGGTTCAAATGGTCCAAATGGCTCTGAGCACTATGGGACTTAACTTCTGAGGTCATCAGTCCCCTAGAACTTAGAACTACTTAAACCTAACTAACCTAAGGACATCACACACATTCATGCCCGAGGCAGGATTCGAACCTGCGACCGTAGCGGTCGCGCGGTTCCAGACTGTAGCGCCTCTAACCGCTCGGCCACTTCGGCCGGCTGACGAAGATTTGCAAATAGTTGGCACCGTCAGAAATGCCTGAAGACAACCGACATGGTGGCTTTATTATTTGTAGGTATTACATTGCAAGCACTTGTAGAAGGAATAACCGATCTCACACAATCAAAAACAGTCCTCATTACAAATGCGTAAAAAAACTAGTTTTTTTATGCAAAACATTTATATTTTGTTTGGGTATGCTTACACATTTTTTTTCCTTTCCTCCATAACGTTCTTTTCATCCTTTCTCGTAGTTCTTCTTTCCTTCTAATCGTGATTTGTGATTTTATATCATAATAGCTAAAGGTAACATTTTTATACATTGTCATTGATTGCAAAATGTTAGGTTATGTTGGAACGATGAGAAAAAAAATTATACATAGTGATTCGTCGACAAAACGATATGTACACCATCAGAATAGACGGTTACAATTTCGAAAGCATCCTTGAGTCAACGTTGTCGAATATAAGTGAGATGGAGGAGGAAATTTGACAAAGAAGAATAAATGCGATCCGGGTGTGCTACTGTTAAAACCACCTATACGTGTCACGCATTGTATCCAAGGAAAGTAAGATAAAGCTGTACATGTCGCTAGTGCGATGGGCTGTATGGTATGGTTGTGATACATGGGCAACTACATAGTCAATGGAAGAGCGCATCCTCACACTTGAGAGAATGATTTTAAGGAAAATGTATGGTCCGGTATGCAATACAGTCATTGGATGACGGGAGAAAAGGCATAATGAAGGTCTGTATCGGCGATTTAGGAAATCTAATACTGGGAGAGTGAATGCAAGAAGAAGACTACAGTGGACAGGACATGTTTCTGGAACAGACGGTACCTCCCTAGCAGAGTATTAGTACATCAGCCATGCGGAAAGCCAGAACTTTAGTGGCCCTGAAAGAAGCAGATCAAACAGCGATCATTGAGGATGCCTGAGATAGAGTTCAGTCGGTAAATGTAATTTTTTCAAACAATGGAAACTGCAGGCAGTAATGTCACCAATGTAGGAAAAAATAGACTTAGCCGAAAGGAGACACGTTAAGTTGCAGACAAGCTCAGTTAAAAGACACTTACACAAAGCCACACTCTTAATCAGCAAAAGAGAAACACACACCACACATTCACAGAAAACAACTCACCTCACGCCCACGTGACTGCGAACTCCAGCAGCTCGGGCCCGAGCTGCCTGAGTTGGCAGTCATGTGTGCGTGTACTCACAGGTAACGGGGCCCACAGGTGTCAGTAGACTTTTGGATAGTGGCAGCCAGTCTACCTTCATCAACAGGTCGCTGATCGACAATTTAAAACTTAAGCTGTTGCAAATCAGCCAGTAGCAGTCGACGCGTTTAAGACTTTATTCACTGCGTCACATTATAACAGTATTTATTTATGGTTCATTTAAATTTTTATAATATTTTTTGCTTTAAAATTTTCTCGTATTGGTACTATGTTTTGTGTATATGTAAAATATAGTGTACTATACTGAAGGTTGAAGTTCTTTGCATTGTATGCGGGTAATGTATGTAAAATACAATGTGTATTACTTATTACGTTAAATAATTTTCTGATGACCTTCGTGTTTAAAAATATTTGTGTGTATAAATTGATCTTGTTGATGTAAATTTGACAATCTTAGAAATGGTCAAGCTTAGCAGTAATGTAAGGAATAGGTGTTATATAAAAACCAGTGGGCTTTTGTTTAAAAAGAAAATGGCTCTGGGGAGTGGAAAAGGTGGCAAAGGCGAATTGGCGCGCTACCTAGAGCAAGCGCGGAAAGTGAGACACACAGTCTGTAGGCAGCAGTGATTAAGACAACACCTTTGTGGAGCAGGAAAAGCTTTGCCTGCAAATTCGCGCAAAATGCCTCGGATGATGACAGCAAACGGCTTACGGCATAGCTGCAAGTTGCTGGGCTACTGTATGTAGAACTGACTGACGCCAAGAAGAGAAATTGAGCCCATACAGCAGACCTGCAGGCCGTACTGTAGCTGGTTTAGCCGCCATAATTGTTCCTCACAACCAAACCTACAGCCACCAGATAAGACTTTTTTATAGTAAATTTACTTTCGTACAGCGTGAACCATTAATTTCAACTGCGTTTTAATAATCATTCTTATACTTTAAAGAAAGTGGTTCACCCTGTTATTTTCATCCTAATCATACACCTATATAGGGTTCCTTCCTTGTGTATGATCAATCTGAGTATCTTTTTTACAGACTTATGAAGTGGCAAGTTAATATAAAGAGGCACCATTTCAACTGTTTTTGTGTTTTCATAAGTATTGAAAAGTGTTTTAGTAAAAGCATGCTTAACTAAAATTCAATCAGAGTGTAGCCAAGTTACTAGAATCTGGTAAATAACTATACTGAGTTAGTTCAAAGAATAATAGCTTTTGAAAATAAAATCCAGTAAGACAGACGTTTTCTTGAAGTGATATGTTCAGTAGAAAAAGTGTGTGCTGTTGTATCTAAGTAACTTAGTATTTAAGTTTGTTGATTATAGAAAACGATTTTCTATAGTTCCCACGTGGTCAATTTTTTTTACCTTCCCTGAAGTTATCTACTGGGGTTTTTCTCTTTTAAAAACTTAATGTATAAGGGTGCGGTGGTCAAAAAAAGAAATTCCAATTCCTGCACCAACATTGTTTACGTTGAGTAATATTTATTTAAAGAACCAAATTAAACGGTAGGAAGAAAGTGGGCAATAATTCATACTTCTGCTTTTGCAATACTTCACGTTTCATTGCCTGGATAGGCTGGCGCCCATTAGTACTTGTTTTGAACCACTAAATGAACTTGGAACTGAGTTGTCCTAGCTTAAATATAATATTATTCATTCTACGTTTCTAGTAAACCGCTGGGTAAAATCATAGGAAAAGAATTGAATAGTTTGATTTAGTTATCCATTAGACACAAGACACCGTCAAATCCTGTAAAAAGGGTAATTCTATTGATTAGCTTTTCCTATTAACGGGACTGTCGTCCCATAGTGCACTTTATTTGGAAATTAAACTAAATATTTGTAAAAAGGTTTTACGTGGCTTTCTCCGTAACAGGACTATTTGTTCTGCTGAGGTATAATATACGTGACAACATTGACAGGTTTTTTCTATTTAGGTAAAAGCATACTAAATTACAATAGTAGAGGTTGGGTTATAACATTCTCGTCGCCCGGCCCGCCTGACATTGAGAAGCTCATACAACAGTGCTCACATTTGAGTTGTCGTATTCGAGAGTTTTTATTCATTTTGGAGTCATCCATCGTTACCTCAAGAGTTCAAAAGACAACACATAAGTGATTTACAGCGGGCCGATGCTGCAGATGGATGCGATAATCTTACAATTGAGGTAACCATTCGAGGCGATCAACCGTGGAAAATTGTTCAATGCTGCGGTGCCCCTACCGCGGAGCGCCGGCGGCCGAATGTCTCTGGCCGAATGTCTGCCAACCGTAGAATTCAAACGCCTGCGGCTCTGTTCGAACAGTGGCAGGACCAAGATGTCAGCGAGTAGACCGTCAGAGGGCGACGCCGGTGGCGGCCGCGCCAAAATCTCAATCGTTGCGTGCTGCTAGCATCAACGTGTGCCCATCGGGACAATGTCGTGTTTTCGTGATCCAGGCAGTCAGAAAGATGTTGTACCCCACACGTCGGTAACTTAAACTCACGAAGGGGCAGTAGAAGGCAGTGACATCGCCAGCTGTGGAACCGATGAACTTCACCAGAGCCGTCGTCGTCCAGCCCGCCGTCCGCCACCGCTCTTCAACCAAGACGTTGCGCCCCCGGGGACTGGACGCTGCCAGCTCGACGTTTTCGTGATTGTAGCTAGGAACATTAACTTTTCCGTTACTCATGCTCGACACAGAGTTAGCGCTCACAACGAGCGCTTCATAGTAGCTTGTCGAAACTGTAACTTATGTTCTACCAATTATATCGTCCAGCAAGGGACTTGATTAACTGTTTCACAATTATTAACGTTTTGTAAGGCTATGCTGCTTACTACAGTGTTCAAGAATAGTTCGTCTTGCCATAACAAATTTCCTGAATAAGTATTTCATTTCTATGGCGTTAATTGATTAGTCTTGGAAGACACTTCAACAAGCATTTTTTATGTCTGACATAATTTGATACATGCAATATAAACTGCAAAAATGGTTATTGACATCATTATGTTGAATGCGCCCACTTCCGAGCCTTTAGCTAATTATTAATTTTAGCTAAAGGCTCGGAAGTGTGCGCATTCAACATAATGATGTCAATAACCATTTTTGCAGTTTATATTCCATGTATTAATTATGTCAGACATAGTATTAAGGGGAGCGGGAACGATCCATCTTCTCCATGTTAATTTTAGCAAATAGAAGGAACATTTTTTTTAACGATTAAACATATTGCTCTGAAATTTGGACTACATGTTCATTGAACATTTCACTACAATGTCATAATGCCATATTAAGAAATATTTATTGGTTTTTGTTTTACAATTTTTTTTAAACAGATGCTTATTTTTTTCTATGAAATTTTGCACTTTTGCTTCTACAATTCTAGAATCATACAATATTTTTTTACAATTTGTTACAAAAATGAAGGAAAAGAAGTAAACAATATTGCATATAAATTTCATTTATATACTGTTAGCATTTTTTGAGAAAATGTTTCTCAAAGGTAAAAATTATAAAGTTACAGGAAGTGGCTTCTAAAGTTTTTAAATACATTCCTGCGCCATATGATGGATTATCGGCATCCTCTTCTTTTTCCAGTGTTAGTTTCCTTTTCACTGGTATTTTCTTCCCTTTTGCTGAATGTTGTAGGCTTTTGTCTCTTCTTCCTGCAACTCTTAGTCTTTCTTCATCAATTAGGAACATTGTGGAAATGGTGTTGTGTCCTGGTTGGAAACCTAAACGTTTCAGCACATCACATTTGATAATGTTTCCTTCATTGTATGTTGGCACTGCATCATACTCTCCAAAATGCAATGTTTCTATCTGTACAAACACTCCTTTGAGAATCCTAATCCAAATTAAACTATTTACACTTTCATTTGGATTTTGTGTTTTTCCCTGTAAACACTATTCCAATAAACTTGGCTGTGATAAATCTCTGAATATGGGCTTAATTACATCAATTACAGCATTTGGAAAACTGTTTTGTTGTGGCGTAACAAGCTAGCTACGCCACATTGAGAAGGGAGCCGAAAGGCACGCGTACACACACGCCGACTGGCGTCAAGTCTGGAACAGGATACGTTATGACTGCTATAAAGAAAATACGTAGCTTTGGAATATACTTAACTTTTAATCACTCCTTGTGATACATCTCTCTTGACTGTACAAATGAGACTCGTAAGATACATGCACTGTTACAATTGGCGCCTTGCTAGGTCGTAGCCATGGACTTAGCAGAAGGCTATTCTAACTGTCTCTCGGCAAATGAGAGGAAAGGCTTCGTCCGTATAGTCGCTAGCAATGTCGTCCGTCTAACTGGGGCGAGTGCTCGTCCGTATCTCGAGACCTGCCTTGTGGTGGCGCTAGGTCTGCGATCAGACAGTGGCGACACGCGGGTCCGCAATGTACTAAATGGACCGCGGCCGATTTAAGCTACCACCTAGCAAGTGTGGTGTCTTGCGGTGACACCACATGTTTTATGGGCATATCCTTTTCTGATTGGTACTTATACCATGAGCCATCACCTGTGCGGCACAGTGCATGTTGTGCGTGCTCATTTGTTGATGCAGTATGAAAAAATAATGCCCATACTGCTCTCCTAATATGTTCAATGCTTCTTGTATTTTGGCTAATTGCACACCCATAATATCTCTGCAATCTATCAATTGCTTCATCTGTCAATCTTCCTCTTCCTCCAAAGGTCTTACCATCACTAAACTTCTGGGATCCTAATGTCTGCCTTAGTTTGCGCTTCTGCACATGTGCAGTTCACTCCTGTTTTTTAACGTGAATTTCATTGCCATAAGGTTTGAGTTCCTCTACAGCTTTATATCCCTTGGAATCACCATCTCCTAGATAGTTAGTGTATCGTACATTATACCACTCCTGTGATCTGGAAAAAATTGATTTCCCTCCCTCTACTTCCATTGCTCCACTCGTGCCGTGAAAATTTGCATCACAACTTTCACTATGTTCGTCCTTGGTATTGCCCTTACATCTACAATGTTTTGAGAGAATAGCAACATCAATTACTTCGCAGCTGTCTCCACTGGTAGCTGTCACAACTCCATTTTGAGATTGATGACCTCTACGTTGCCATAATCCATCTAAAACAACAGTTAAATCTCTACAATTCACATTATCTGTCACAGCTTCTTCAACTGCTTTCTTCATTGTTGTTTGAGCAGTATCTTCAACAGAAGATCCCACCTATTTATTATAAAATCCAGACTTGGTGGGTGGTTCTGGCAAGTTCATAATTCCACACAACATTGTCCCTGCAGCACTGCCCTTGCCAATGCAACGCAAGCCATTCACTAGCCTAACATTTACATCATACACCTTCTTTCCACTATTACCAATACGAGGAATACTGTTAGAATTAGAAAACGAAATTTCTGCAGCACATTTGTTACACTTCAATAACATTTTAGATGCTAAACCATTGTGTGAAGTTATTTTCATTTCCAGTCCTATTTCTTTGCAAACTTGGCATAATACGTTATCTTTTAAAATATTAGAGAGCATGGAACTGTTAATTATTCCATTCACATCATTACTGTCACTTCCATAGTTTTCAAATTTTTCTTTGCTCTCACAATGTTTCTTGCTGACATCATTACTGTCACTTCCACAGTTTTCAAATTTTTCTTTGCTCTCACAATGTTTCTTGCTGAAAGAAGTTCTATCACATTCATTTGTAGTAATCGGTGAAGCAGTCTGAGCATCATCTCCATTCGAAACAACAAAAGATTTCTTCTTCCACTCATTGTGCCTTTTCTTAAACACTCGATTGCTGAAACGGGGCATATTGATATCCACAAACCAAATACGTAAAACAGGTACGAGCAAAATTTGTCAAATACGCAATATTGAACATCTAAACAACACAAAGCAAGCTCCACAAGTCAACACACACGGTATAGAGTTTATGTTTACCGATACGAGCAGTCACATGTCACAGAGATAAAGGCATACAACGTTGGAAAACAAAACAATGTCTAATTCCGCAAAGACACCCTGCTTGCAGTCAGCGAGCGGCGCCGTCAGAGGTGACACATCAAGTCGCTATAATCGTTTACACGGCACATCAACTTTGCAGCGATAAAAAAAAAAACACACTTAGAAAGGTGAAACTTGATTTATTTTATTGAGAAAACTCCAAATAATTTTATAATGAAAAAAAAAACAAAAAAGGTTAATTTTGTTATTTTCATCGTTCCGGCAAAATTAACCTTTTTTTTTTTTGTTATTTTCATCGTTCCGGCTAATTGAAATGGCCTGGGAGTCGGGACAGGTTCCATCAGACTGGACAAAAGCAGTAATCACACCAATCTTAATCATGGAAACAGAAAAGATTGTAACAACTGCAGAGGTATCTCTTTAATCAGCGTTGTGAGTAAAATCTTCTCAGGTATTGTTGAAAGGAAAGTGCGAGTATTAGTTGAGGACCAATTGGATGAAAATCAGTGTGGGTTTAGGCCTCTTAGAGGTTGTCAGGACCAGATCTTTAGCTTACGGCAAATAATGGAGAAGTGTTATGAGTGGAACAGGGAATTGTATCTATGCTTTATAGATCTAGAAAAGGCATATGACCGGGTTCCTAGGAGGAAGTTATTGTCTGTTCTACGAGATTATGGAATAGGAGGCAAACTTTTGCAAGCAATTAAAGGTCTTTACATGGATAGTCTGGCAGCAGTTAGAGTTGACAACAAATTGAGTTCATGGTTCAGAGTAGTTTCAGGGGTAAGCCAAGGCTGCAACCTGTCTCCACTGTTGTTCATATTATTTATGGATCATGTGTTGAAAACAATAGACTGGTTGGGTGAGATTAAGATATGTGAACACAATGCGGATGACTTAGTTGTGATGGCAGATTCGATTGAAAGTTTGCAAAGTAATATTTCAGAGCTAGATTTAGAAATGTGAGGACTATGGTAAGACGATTATCATCTCCAAAACGAAAGTAATGTCAGTGGGAAAGAAATATAAACGGATTGAGTGCCAAATAGGAGGAACAAAGTTAGAATAGGTGGACGGTTTCAAGTACTTAGGATGCATATTCTCACAGGATGGCAACATAGAGAAATAACTGGAACCGAGGTGTAGCAAAGCTAATGCAGTGAGCGCTCGTCTACGATCTACTCTCTTCTGCAAGAAGGAAGTCAGTACCAAGACTAAGTTATCTGTGCACCGTTCAATATTTCGACCAACTTTGCTGTATGGGATCGAAAGCTGGGTGGATTCAGGTTACCTTATCAACAAGGTTGAGGTTACGGATATGAAAGTAGCTAGGATGATTGCAGGTACTAGTAGATGGGAACAATGGCAGGAGGGTGTCCACAATGAGGAAATCAAAGAAAAACTTGGAATGAACTCTATAGATGTAGCAGTCAGGGCAAACAGGCTTAGATGGTGGGGTCATGTTACACGCATGGGAGAAGCAAGGTTACCCAAGAGACTCATGGGCTCAGCAGTAGAGGGTAGGAGGAGTCGGGGCAGACCAAGAAGAAGATACCTGGATTCGGTTAAGAAATTTTGAAGTAATAGGTTTAACATCAGAAGAGGCACCAATGTTAGCACTGAGTAGGGGATCATGGAGGAATTTTATAAGGGGGCTATGCTCCAGACTGAACGCTGAAAGGCATAATCAGTCTTAAATGATGATGATGATGATCATCATCATCATCGTTCCGGCTCACCTTAAAGACATTGCACCGATACCCATATCCCCATCATTGGCCTTGCAGCCTTCGGTATTAGAGTGGACCCTCAGTGGAAGCCGCCCAAGGATTTCCATAATTCAAGCCGTCATTATTCTTATTAACATTCCATTCACTCAAACACCTGACAATGCAGTCGGAAACAACTGAGGATTAGAGACAATAGAATACGCTACGATCAAGACAGACCAATGAGTAAAAAGAATCCAGCACTTCATGAGGAATTTCATACATCCCATTCTATCGAGGATCAGCGAAGTGTAATCTGCCTCTCACGAAAATTGGGAACCATTCTTCGAAATATTTGTAGTGCTGGAAAACGATGCCTCACTTGCACAGGCGTGTAGAAAAGAATAACGTCCTCAGTGCCATAAAAGAGACACTGATGTCAAATTAAATCTTAAATGAACATATCCAAATGACTCCACAACGAAGTACAGCAGACACCCTTTGCTTGCCTCATCAAATAGAGACGAGAAAGTGACAAGAAAGCGGCAAGCAGTGAATCGCATTTGACGCATCTTCGCACGAAAAGAGATCTTACTTACCTAATGGTGAATTGGGAACAACGTCTACCTTCTTCCCAAAATATCTGTAGTAACCATGCGTTTTCAAATGTAACATTTTTCCGTCGTTGCAGATGTTAACCAGACGCTTTTTAAGTTACTTCCACATCCAGATGACGAAGACCTGGAGAGATTTTTCTGGTATAGTGACCTTAATCTCGAATAATTACGGAGAAAATGAAGCAAGCAGCACCCGAAGAAAACCTACTTATTGGTGCAAACGACTTCGTTTGGGCTTAAATAGAGTCTGTTTCTACCTTCACCTGCACTGAGGCAATTGTCAGGCATGTATCAATCGTAGTTTTCCACTGCAAGAGACCTATTACAACATAACACTAATGTGGACGACTTTCCAGCTGGACCTGAGAAGGAAAATGGTGAAATAACCCTTTGCTATGAGCCTACCTCACTCGTGTGTCAAATCAAGCTGCCGATCTCGAAAAGGCCGACTAACTCTCAGCAACTGGTCGAAATATGGAAATCAGAAGGACGAGACGTCACGAGAACTTCTCATGTGTTCGGAGTTCAGTAAGATACAGTAGATGATACATTTTGTGCGGATCAACATAAAGTCATCGATAATATATCACAGACAACAGCAACTTAAAGAAGCAGAGAACAAGCAACTGCTAGTTTTATGATCCTCCTGGGCTTAGTATTCCCAGCATTTATAATAGGAAAAATTTTGTTTCAAGATACCTGTATATTTGGACAAAGGTTGGATGAACTTCTGCCTCAAATCTAGCCACCCCGTGGAACACTTGGATCCCAACCCTTACCTGGCTGTCACACACTTATATACAAAGATTGAACAAGATCTCTGAAGAGGGAAGCACTTGTACCCATGTTTTTTTATGATGCTTCAGAGCCAGCTTATTGTACGCTCTTTGTATGTCAGATGCAATGTAAGTATTGTGTCCCATGTCCGGAATGTGTAGCAAAAGCAGACTAGCACCTGTGAAGAGGGTTACGCTGCAACTGGAACTGCTGCCAGCATTAAAGGGGACTGGACTTCTAGTTACTACCGCAAGGCTACGAACTAACACATAAGAAGAAGAACAACTTTTTGGACTGAGTCCATGGTGACATTTTCTTGGCTAAAGCGTAATCCCAATACTTGGAACACTTTTGTACGCAAAAATAGGTCACGGAAATTCAAAAGAACGCCTCGCCATCCGAGTGGAAGGATTGTTGAAGTAGAGACATTCCTGCGGATCACCTGCTAAGAGGAAGAATGCCTCAACCCTGACACGCAGAGGACTTTGGTCAGCATGGCCCACCTTGCTATCACAACAGTCTTGTCACTGGTCAAATGAATATGTCGCGTCTGCTTCTCTGCAGGAAATCAAAAACTCACACTGTGATCCACATGTCCTCCTTACAGATACACCCCAGGTATTAAAACATTAGTTCCCACGGGAAACTACTGCGAGCCACAGCCCACGTGCTCCGACTGAAAAGTAAACTTATTGTTAAAGTGTGAATTTGCACGGTGAATTAGTGGCGGAAGAAATAGCAGCAGTTCGACGTTATTGGAAGAACACTGTACAACGCCTATGATTTTTGTGGAGAAATCAGAGCTTTTAAGGAAAACACGGCAGTACGAAATGGATCGGAAATAAAATGCCCCATTTCTTTGAGAATTCGATGCCTCTAAATTGTCGTATGCATTACGCCAAATTATCTATGGAAGAACTATTTCCGCTTATCCTGGACGGAAACGACTACTTCACGAACATTGCATCGCCTTGGAATTATAATTATTCTTTCAGAGTTGGTTTCTCCTTCTGGGTGCTGCAGCTATGTTGCATGATAAAGCATTGTCATTTTATACATCGGTGCTTCCTACGTGGTGTAAAATAGCGCGCGGTGTCGCCTTCCGGAGGGACGACGGTTCAAATTCACGTCCAGCCATCCAGATTTAACCTCGATTACCCTAAATCGCTCCAGGTAAATGTCGAGAAAGTCCCTCCGCAAGGGCACGGCCGATTTTCTTTCCTATCTCCAATCAAACCGAGCTTGTGCTCCATCTCTAACGACCTCGATATCGACGGGACGTTAAACCCTAATCTCCAAAGTAAGATTTCACAACTATACGCCATATTGTACTGTTTTTCCTGTGCTCTGAATAGAGTAATTTAACTTCAGCACGTCTGTGATGCATCAACTGATCGATTCTTGTTGACAGTAGAAAGATTTATTGGGAGACGTGACATTCTATAGTGACAATTCCTAACCGTTTCCAGGCAGTCAACAAGAAAATAACTGAACTCGGACAGCCATGTCTTATAATAAGACCCACCAATACCTCTTTCAGTAAGGCATAATTTGGAAGTTTACAGTCCCGGTTACGGCTTGGTTGGGGAAGATTCTGGGAGATAATGTTTGGCATAACCAAATGATGTCTCCGAAAAGTACCCGGACGCTCCAGTACGGACGAAGGAGAGTTCGTTAATATCTAAGACCCCCTGAAATCTAGGCCCATCTCTTACATTCTTGAAGTCGAAGTGCTCACTCCAGCACACTTCCTCGTGGGAGAGACTTACGACTTTGCCAAGAGGTCCTGAGTCATCAATCGTAACAGACTTGACGAGAGAGATAGCAAAAGTTTTCTGGATGCATTCGAGTAAGGAGTATCTCATGCTCTTGTGCAACATCCACCGAGTCAACCGCTCAAATGTGGGATCGGTGGAGATCCGAATCAGTAACTTCGGCAAGAAGTTAGTTCTTCTACAACGTAAGTAGAAGAAGGCAAGAGTGCAGGAGCTGAAAGAAGGCACGGTCTCATCCACACCATACTTGTAACTGCCGACGGATGAAACTCCACATGACCTATGCAGCTGGTCCTACTTCTGAAGACAGACCAGGACGTGGAGTATCGCTAAACTACGATTCTGAATGTGTTGTACCTCTGCTTTGCTAACGACAGATGTTACGTAACTTCCATGATGTAAAAGATCTGTCCAAATAAAATTGTATGTTATTTGACGATACAATAATTTCTATTTGTTCCCGTAAAGGACGTCTTCGAAATTAAAACAGAGAAGCAGAACGAAGAAGACGAAACATCGAGACACAGAACAGACACGAGAGCCTCGGATGAGAGAAGACTTTACAGACAGTGCAAAATGAAGACCAGCCAAAAGATAAATTACAGCTCGACTTTTACTTAAAACGTAGCAAAAAAAATTAAAATCGTCGACAATCTAACTGAGAGCCTGCATTGAAGACTGTCGGCTCGATGGAAGACTTCAGAAAAATATGGCCAGGACACTAACCAGTGTTCCGTACGTACTACGACACGACGCAAGAAACGAAGAAAGTGGCTATCAAAACATTTACCGCCCACAATAAAAGAATTTGAGATAAACATCGACTTAAGATGACAAGGGCTCGATGTACAGGAAGGAAACGTAGTCGTAAGTATACAGGAACTAGACAACTCAGCCTACTCACAGTCTTTGCTGTAACATCACCGTATTCAACGACGCTCGACACAATTTATGAGCCGGCCGGAGTGGCCGACAGGTTCTAGGCGCTACAGTCTGCAACCGCGCAACCGTGACAGTCACAGGTTCGAATCTTGCCTCGGGTACTGATGTGTGTGATGTCCTTAGGTTAGTTAGGTTTAAGTATTTCTAAGTACTAGGGGACCTCAGATTTTTAGTCCCATAGTGCTCAGAGCCATTTGAACCATCTGGATCGCTATCGGGCCATGTGAACCATTTGAACAATTTATGATGTAAGCTATACTCTCCAGTGCAAGGTGCGAATCGAAAACTACGAGCTGTGAGTTGAACCAGCACAGAGCAAATGTTACCAGCAGTAGAGAAATACTACCACTGGTGTCTGCAAGGGCGAGGAGGAGAGGGCAGAGTGGCACTTGCCACCTACTGAAATCTGGAGTACAAAATTCTCACGCAAGCTGTACGTGGAAAATTATTCTATTTCTTTGGCGCGGCTGTGATTTCGACGTTATCCTATATTCGAGGCGGATGTGGATATTTACATAAAAATGCGCAGATGTAGTCCCCAAACTATTCTCTGTTGCTTCCTCAGACAATCAAAGCCGAGCTCCAGAAATGGATAATTGCGGCACTTGCGATTTCAAGCATCTATCTCTAACATGAGATCAGCATCGTTGAGTATCTCTGTCTAACAGTCGTGCCCAATTTCCACGAGAGAATCCCAACCTCTCGGTGAACAAACCAATCACAAATACAGCTTATTATTTGTTTGTTGTCGAAGCGGACGTTTCACGGCTTGCTGACGCCACATTCAGTTTTATAATTGCTCAACGATTATAGTAGACTCCGGAGAACACGATATTACTATACCATATGTGTGTTCACCTCTCATTTAACTACGGCGCAAATACATTAGTCAAAAGAAGAAATACTTACTTCTGCAGTAGTAGAGAAGAAAAAAAATAAAAAAAGTCAGGATCCAAGATTTCTCGTCTTCAAGAAATGGCAACACAGCGCAAAATGCAGTGATAAAATTGCGAATTCAGCTGTATAGTTGTAATACCTGTACCATAGTGTCAAACTGCTGAACGAAGCTGTTGTGAGTAGATTTTACCAGGCGCTCTGGGATATCTTCCACCGACATCTCCTCCAATGTTGACCATAGTTACACTTTACCCAAACGACCCAACAATGTGTAAGTGTGTTGCTGCTTTTACCAGCTAATGCTTCTAGAACGAAGAGCGTAAATTTTAGAAAGCTTTAACTATACCCATCAAGTTTTAAAAATAAAAGGCATGTAAATAATACAATAAATCTGTTTACATGATGAAAGGCGATTTTTTTTTACAAACGGTTTTACAGGTAGCTTAAGTTCGATAAGTGACTATATGTTTATTTCTTGTTTCCTGACTTTAAAGAGTATCAATCAGTGGCCTTTTTTTGACGGTTATTTTTATTAATATTCAATAGAAATGTTTCAAGCTTTACAATATCGGAAATGGCAATTCTAGAACCCTGTCCCCTCTTACTCTGCGGACGTCCACGCATACTACCGCTGTTCGAAAATGGCACCACTATACCGTCGCTTGGGGAAATACAAGAGGACGCAGTTTGTCTGTGATGTGCCGTTGTGTGATCAGGGTTCCCTCAATAACCACTACTGAACTGAAGTCATACCTGATGACAGACCCTATAATGACGCCGAGACTAACACCGCTGTCCCTCTCCAAAACACTGAAAGCATGGGATCTCTCCCACACTCGCCGACAATAGTCGTCTAGCGTAGTGAAGAACCACGAATAATCGCTGAACACAACGCGACCTCATTCATCAACAGTCTATGCTTCCCAGCCTCGCCACCACTCCAGACACTACCGTTTGTGTTGTGATGCTAACGACAATCTATGCATGCGACAGCAATTAGCTAGTGCGGCTGCTGCTAGTCTAGGATCAGTGGTCCGGGATGACTCAGAGAGTTACAGAGAGTCCATTACTCATTCTTGGAGTCACACTGTGCTTGGTGCACAGCACTGTTTGCTCCCTTGAGACGGTCAGAAATGGTCGGTCAGAACTTTGACATGCTTCCTCTCATGTCACCATGCAGTCCAACATCATCCACTATCACATCCGCTTGCCCTACAAATCTGGATACCGCACGATTCAACAAGCCGGCCAAATCGAACCCCTCTGTAAGGCCTCTTTCAAACTCTGTCCTGTCTCACACGAGTATGCGTCCGTCACAGTGCCCACTCACCTTTTGACCCTCCCCCCCCCCCCCCCCCCCGCCCCCATATACTCCAGCAGGCCTGCTAACGACACTAAACACGACAAACACTGAGGTGACAACAGAGAATTAAAACGTCAATCATTTTCATAGCCACTGATGGTGCGTACGTGTACGACGTCGCATTGACCATGTAGTCTGGGTGCTTCACTTTTTATGTCGGACAGTGTATTTTCCTGAAGTTTTATGTGCTGTAACACTACACGAACTACATTACAGGACGTAAATATGTAAGTGTGTTGCTGCTTTTAACAGCTAATGCTTCTAGTACGAAGAGCGTAAATTTACTGTCGAGTAAAGCTTCCTTGCGTATTAAACAGGTCGCTGCTTAATACTATTACACGGGTAACTCCAGCATCAGCCGTTGTAGTAAAATTTTGATGCATATATCTACACTGAAGGAACTTTTTCAGGGCAGCATAGTTCTAGCAAAGTTATAACACGCAGTTCCATTGTTTATTTGATAGTGACTTCCCCAACTCGCTCAGAAGAAAGCGTGTTTTTAAACTGGGCCTTGATAAACAAGTTTATGACTTACGCGAAACTCAGAAACTTCTGGGAACTGTCTCAGCAATCAAATGTAGCCCCGAACAGACATCAAGAGACCACATCGTCCGCAACGGTAGGAAAATAGTGGTCACTGGAATTTTTCGATACAGAGCTATCTACTTTTTCATACTGATGTTAACATCCGACCTCTGGGCAAGACGATTCGCTGATATCTCCTACACGGTGCTCCACTGGCTGATATACTGCGAGAGACAAATCTTCTGACCCGGTATCACTAATCGACGGTAAAGTACAAGTCGTGAGGTAACGATTTACTATTTTGTCTGTTTTAGAAGCCTCAGGCGACAAGACTACCCGACGGAAGGCCCTAGCCACACGAAATTTCCATTTTTCATAATGAAGCAATTTCAAACTAACATGATTCACAACTTCTGTTTATTTTAATGCACAGCTAGCCACAAGACAAAGTTAAATACATTTTCCAGCAACATAATGCATCGTAAATCAGTCAGTGAAACGATCCATGCTTTAATTTAGAACAGTTTGTATAAAAATTTCTGTGACTAATAAAGACTCCCAATAATTCTTCTAAGGTAACCTACTTAATTCTTACTTCTTCTATAAATCAACACTCAAACTATTGTGGTGGATGGCTGAGTATCAATTTGGGACATACCTGTAGTATTAAAATTGAAAGAAACCTACTATCATGAATTCTGTAAGTTTTTCGTCAAACTTCTGCGAATTTTGGAATTCATAACCGTTCCAATCAGCTGCATCTACCGAAAATTTCCGAAAATAAAAGGAGTTTTAAACATCCAAATCCCGCAAGCCGCCTTATACCATTTAGCGAAGAGTATTTTGTGTAACGCTGTCCCTTCTCCCATTTAGTGTTCCAACCGCAGTTGGCGCACGGGAAGAGTGTTTGTTCGTACGACCTGGTGTGAATTCTAATGTCTGTAATTTTAGCTTCGTGACCGTTTCATTGAAATACAATATACTGGAACTTTTTCCAGTCCATGGCGCTGTAGTACAGCAACCTTTAGCAAAAATATGAAAGACCAAACAGTCTTGATTGCAGAACAGGACTTTTAATTTTATTTATCCTCAAATGACGCGTTTCGTCTTATACAAGGCATCTTCAGATTGGCGCAGCATTCTATGTTCTTAACACCATATTTTGCCAGTAAGCTGTTCTATTTTTTCTTGCTAATCCAATTTTGCTAAATCGAGATCATGCCATTTTTATGAAAGGTCGTATCTTTTCTCGTAGGCCAATCTGAAGATGCCTTGTATACGGTGAAACGCGTCATTCGATGATAAATAAAATAAAAAATCCACTTTTGCAATCAACACTGTTTGTTCTTTTATACGAATATATTGGCTGACTTATCTCAGAACGAACACTATCTTGCTTTAACAGTGAGCCACTTCATGTTACATAACGCCATCTGTAGCGTCTGCTGCTGGATTTTGATGAATATCTCCCTGTCACTTCCGTGCTCATTTAAACGTATCTGTGACGGAAGCCTCTGCTCTTTTTTGGATATTCTCTATTTTCTTTACTAATCTTATCTGGTAAATGTTCCGGACTGATGATCAGTATTGAAGCATCGATCAAACCAAGGTTCTGTAAGCTACCTCCGTCTTACGTTTCACTTTAAATCACTCGTTACTCAAGCTACCAGTTACTGCTCGACAATCGTGTATTCATTATCCTGAGAAAATTAACCCTACAAGAAGTCATTCAAATGCTTCTCACGTTGTATCCACAACGAAAGCTCACAGGACTTTTTTATCAGAAAAGAGAGACTTGCGATCTTTGACAGTAAATACTCCAATTTGCAGAGTACTTAGTACTGTACTTTGCAAGCGGACTATTGATCTCTTATTTTTATTGCTCATCAACCTATCGAAGAATAAATTACGACGCAGAATATTGTTTTGCACTTTCTAAATAAGTTCTCTACGACTGACATTTTAACATATACTATAGTTCTTTAGCGTCCTAGAAACACTATTACGCAAAACTACAAAAATTTGCCAAATGTGGATACATAGGATGGACCAAAACTATAAATGTAAATATTTGAGTTTTAAAAGACTCAAAATGCATTGAATGACAAGTATCTTGTAGAGGATAACTAGGATAGTACTTAGTATGGTAGTCTCATTAGCGGAAAACTGCTAGTCACTGATGAGGAATAACAACCAGCAACCACAAGTGTTATTCCTCTATGAAGTCACTTCCTGTTCTTACCAACCAGTGGTAAACGAATGTTGGAAAGTTGCTGTATAAAAAGAAGCTCTTTTGAACACATTGCTTCCAGGGGCCAATCGTCTGTGATTGGTAATATGGAGCAGATCTGTAAACAGTACAATTTGTTTGTGGTATTGCTGTTGACAAAACTGATACAAAGTTTGACATAGTAGGTCGATGACAGGTTTTTGAACAAGGATCACTTTTCGTGTCTAAGATATAAATGGTAAACCAAATGAGCTGGTATGGCAGAATACATCCCTGGCAAATATAGTAGTCTACAGATCCTCTCTAGAATACTTCCTGTTATTTATGAGAAATCTAAATGTATTATTGAGCTACCTGTTAGACAAGAAGGAATAATTAGTAATTTGTGGAGAGTTAAATGTAGATTTAGTTCAATGCAGATTTCTCAAAAGATATATACAGGAAAAATGAACTGGAATCATAATTTGTGAGTTTCAGTCTAATTTTTGTAACCAGTTTTCCAACTTGTTTTCAGAAAGATAGTAGCACACTGATTAGTAACGTTTCCATACACAGTGCTCAGGCTGAAAAAATTAATATGTACCCAGTTGTTAATGGACTACCTGATCATGATACACAGCTAACGGAAATAGAGAATTTGGCTCCTTACAACCCTGACTCAGGTTCATACAAACCAGTGAGGCTTATTAATCAGTTCAGGATACAATGTTTTAACAGTAAATGGTATGGGATAAAGTATGTACAGAAAAGACGCTAATGTCATACTGAATGTATTCCATAGTAAATTTGTGTCAATGTTTGCAAGTTTCTTTCCTAAAAAGTTATGCAGAAGACCAATTAAAAGAAAGTAGGCTGTGGATGACTAAGGAAATAAAATTCTCATGTAAGAGGAAGAGAGAAATTTATGTAACACGGGCCAAAATAAGTCAATATCCGATACCACTCGCATGCTACGAAAAGTGTTGTGGTATTGTAAGGAAAGTCACACACTGAGGGAAATAAGTAGTTCAGTTAATAACATTAAAACTGTACAGAATATTGTCAAATGGGAGATCGGGCAGGCAGTTGGTGTACAAGATATAACAGTTAAACTAAGTGAGAATGTTGTGACTGGTAATTGACAAGGTGCTAGTACTTTTATCAACCACTTTCTAAATGTAGCTGCAAAATTAGGATTCAATAGCTCAATTGAAGAAACAACATAATGTAATCCCACAAATTTTTAGCGACTAGAAGTAGCATGACCATCCTTCACTGAAATTAATAGATTTTGCCGGCCGCGGTGGTCTAGCGGTTCTAGGCGCTCAGTCCGGAGCCGCGCGACTGCTACGGTCGCAGGTTCGAATCCTGCCTCGGGCATGGGTGTGTGTGATGTCCTTAGGTTGGTTAGGTTTATGTAGTTCTAAGTTCTAGGGGACTGATGACCATAGATGTTAAGTCCCATAGTGCTCAGAGACATTTTAATCATTTAATAGATTTCCAAAACTTCTAAAAAACAAAGCTCAAGTAGTGTTGATCGAATTTCAAATATAATTCTGGTAAGTTGATCCAACTTAATAAGTAATGTCCTAAGTTCCTAAGTGATATATGCAATGTGTCATTGGTACAGGGAATTTTTCCAGACAGGTTAAAATAGGCCATTGTTAAATCGCTTCATAAGGAAGGTAACAAGACAGACTTAAACAATTCACTTACTGGCATCTTTTTCCAAAATATTTGAAAAATTAATGTACTCATGAGTAGTCTCGCACTTAAGAAATAAATTACTTAGCTAATCAGAGTTTGGATGCCAGAAGGGTTGCTTGAATGAGGATGTTACATATATACACGCACTCATCAAGCAGTAAAATCCTTATACAATAAAGTACCGCCATTTGGTTTTTTTGTCTTTTAAATGTATTTTATTGTGTACGTCATGTTACTCTCCTGGAAACACCCAGTTTTATGGAACTGATAGTTTTATGCACAGCTGGTTTGAGTCACACTTAACAAACACGAAGGAAAAGGTTATCTTGAATGCCTCAAACAATGTGAGAGGGGTAGAAAATTTTAGTACTGAGAAGAAATCACTAAAGGAGTCCCACAGGGTTCAGTTTTGGGTCCACTCCTGTTCCTTACATATGTGAATGACTTTTCACTTAACATTTAACAATCAGGATTGGTACCTTTTGCAGATGACATTAGTGTTATAACAAATCCCATTAGCAGAAAGTAACACAAAACATTGTTAATTGTGGTTTACAAAGAATTAGTGATCTGCTCTCTGAAAATATATTCCTAATCTTGTGTTAAGTGTGTGTGTCGACATCTTCATGCTGTTGGCCAATAGCTATGGGTCCCCAGAATACAGACGTTTTCCCTCATTGTGTGCAAGCAAACCCATGTCCCTACAGCAATTTCAGTTTTATAATTGGATTGCTTGGGCGACATGATTTGCTCACTGTCTGCATGTATGCCTAGGTCTCATGTGCTCAATTCAGAAGATCCTTGCATGGAGCAAAGCAGACTTTAAAAAGTCTGTTTGGTATAAAAATCTGTCAGAGAAATGCATTTACAACTTTCTGCGTCAAGAATGGAAAGGCATGGTAAACAAGAAGAATACTGTTGAACAAATAATGGTAATAGAAGAGAATGACAAGAAGATGTATTGCCTGATTTAGGTCTGCCAAACAACATGTTGCATTTGCTGGAGTTATGTACCTTTATTAAAATGTTTGTCCAGCCCCTAGCATGCTAGAGGTGGTTGTGAGCTGTGCTTGAAATACATGCCAGAAAGTGTTCCTCGATGTCTATCTGATGGGCAACACGAAGCTGTTTCAGGCACTAATGCCCATATCACAGCAACAACCATCTACATCAAGTTAATTTAGACAACCATGCAATCAGGAGGAATATTGCATGGAAAAGGTTGGCTATTTCTTTAATTTTCAATTGTTAAATTGATAACATGTATATATATATTACAAAACTGTTTTTCACTTATTTTCAGCCATGCCAATCAATAACAATACACATCTGCTTGCAGTCTGTAAAGTGCCAGAAATGATACCTTGTTGAAATCCCAGCAGTGGTGTACTGCGTTAATATGGGGTGAGTCCGGATTCACACATATGAAGTACACACAGCAGCATGGGTTTGAACTTTGTAAGATAAATAGATAGAATACATAAACAATCTTTGTTGTTGTCGATCACATTTGTTAATATATGAGATAAACAGACGTGAAAGTATATACAGGCATTTACTGCTTATCAAAGAGTGTATGTGATGTACTTCCCCAATGCAACACAGCCATCATGTGGGTTTTGAGAAAGCTGACGTGTGTCTAACAATACTGTAGCTGCTGTGATCTTTCTATTTTTGATATATGTGTTCTCCCCCAGCCAGAGTGTCTGCAAAGTATGTACTTTACTCCAGTGTGACATTACATCATCATGATGGCACACATACACATCAATTAAACTGCATATTCATTGCATATGCCACACATATATTTCAATTACACTGCACATTCATTGCATACGCTATACATAAGCTACACATTCTCTACACATACGCCATAAATACACTAAAGGGAAAGAACTTGTAACACCAAAAAATAATTATTATAGAGTAATGATAACATATTTAAGGGATTAAAATTAGAAGATCAAACGTTGGTTTAAGTGTGAGATAAGCCATCGCAAATGTAAAATGTTGGTACATTGAAATGGAAATGCAGTGTAGCTAGGGCCTCCCATCACGTAGACCGTATGCTGGGTGCAAGTCTTTCGACTTGACGCCACTTCGGCGACTTGAGTGTCGATGGGGATGAAAGGACAGCAAAACAGCCAGTCCCTGAGTGGAGAAAATCTCCGATCCAGCTGAAAATCGAACCTGGGCCGTTAGGTATGACATTCCATCGTGGTGACCACTCAGATACCAGGGCGCACGCTGGTACATTAATAATCGGTGTACCCGCAAGAATTTTGAATGCAAGCATGCAAAACATGTGAACATGCACGCATTGTATTGTACAGGTGTCAGATGTCAGTTTGTGGACTGGAGTTCCATGCCTCTTGCATTTAGTCAGTCAGTACTGTTAATATTTTTTGTGGATGATGCTAGAGTTGTCGTCCGATGATGTACCATATGTGCTCGACTGGAGACAAATCTGGTGATCCATAGGCCCGGGCAACATGTGACTCTCTGTACAGCACGTTATGTTACAAAAGCGTTATGTGGGCGATCGTTATCCTGTTGGAAAACACCCCCTGGAATGCTCTTCATGAATGGCACAGGACAACAGGTCGAATCACCACATTGACATACAAATTTGCAGTCAGGGTGCATGGGATAGCCACGAGAAAGCTCCCGCTGTCATATGAAATCGCACCGCGGACCATAACATCAAGTGTAGGATTAGTGCTTCTAGCATGCAGATAGGTTAGTTGCAGACCCTCTACCGGCCCTTCTAAAACATGGTCCTTTCTGCCACGAGGCAGAACCAACTTTCGTCAGAAAACACTATAGGCCCCCACCCTGCCCTCAAGTGATCTCTCGTTTGACACCGCTTAAGTCGCAAATGGCGGTGGTTTGGGGTCAGTGAAATGCACGCTAAACGGCGTCTGTTTCGGAACTATCCTTGAATTAACTGATTCATAACAGCTCGTTGTGTCACTGTGGTGCCAGCTGCTGCTCACACTGCTGCTGCAGATGCAGTACGATACGCCAGAGCCAAATGCGGAAAATTACGGTCTTGCCTTTCGATGTGCCATATGATCGCACGGAGTCCGGTCTTCTTGCGGCCGTACATTCTCGTGACACCGCTGCCAGCAATAATGTACAGAGGCTACATTCCTGACAACTCTTTCTGCATTTTCGCAGAAGGAGCATCCAGCTTCTCGTAGCGCTGTTACACGACCTCTTTGAAATTCGGTGAGGTCTTGATAACGGCGTATTTTTCGCCTTAATACATTCTTATCTAACATCTATTCGACATGGTGCAATCGGAAAAGCAACTAACGCTTACGATAGTTACAGCGTGTACTTAAGGCAAGCCTGATTTGCTGCCTTATAGTGGAGTACTCTTATGTAATTGGCGCTAAATCTGAAAAAAAACATCATCTTTAACTTTCGTTTATGTTGCAAAACTTCTTCTTGGTGTTGCATTTTTTTTTTTTTTTTTTTTTTTGCTTTGACAGTATAAAGTAATAACCTTGTAGCATAATCTGCAAAATCTCAGTCAAGCAGCACCATTGACAAACTGGCAGGACGTCAGGTCCGGAAACTGGCAACACTGGCTGTAAAAACGGTAAATTGATAGGATGCCAAATCCCGAAGTTGGTAACAGTGGAACAATAGGCCAAAATGCAAATGTACCAGCCGAAAACAACTGAACAGTCCATGTGTAAATGCGTTCATTCTTGCAGATATTTACATTAAAATATTCGAGTGCTTTGTATTATTGGTTGATGAACCACTGGCGACCTTATGCTAGAATATAGCTTCGTAAAGTATTTGTTTGACATACATGTCAACTTGGAAGCTCGCATTTTTACAAGTTTCAGCCTGTCTCTGCACACAATCATTTCCACTGGATCGGTGATGGTTAAAAGTAATGACTCAGCAGGTTTTCAAGCCCCAGCATGTCAGGAATTGTGGCAGATGAACATTCTATCTGTTGTCGTGGGTAAATCAGCACCTATTCCACTGAGTAAGTTTTATATTAAAGCAGCAAGATAAACACACTTTTTCGTCACATTACCGTGAAATAAGTATATTGCTAAATGATGCTGATGTCCTATAACCAATGTTATTTCATAGGCCTTAAGAAATAAAAGCACTCTATCTAATTGAAACTTATACCTACCGGTCTATTGTCTTAATTATTTAGCGAGAAAATCGAGACACTGTCGTGTTGTAGGCGAAGTCACATCTTGCAGCATATGGTTGATTTGATTTATGGGTATACCCATTGATTTATAACTACAGTGTTTGTCGTACACATACGATGGAAGACATTAATTGAAAAATGTCATTCCTGTGGCTTTTTCAGATACTGTAATACTGCTGTAATAATACACCGGAAAATGCATTAGCATGTTCACATGCTCTGCTTGTCAAATGTGCTCAGCTGATAAAAGTAGTGGCTGCCTTTAACACGATTACGGGCACTGCCACTATTAGAAAGAAAGACCAACCTCTGCTGCTTACCGAAGCAAGACAGCCAACGTGTGAGTACTGAGAATGCTGAATGTTTTGAATAAGGATACCGTAGCTGCCCCGGCCGATATAGCTGCGCTGAAGCCGCTTATCTTAATTGAGTGGCTCAGCAGTCAGCTTCTGACGGACGCACCATGAACCCTCAGTGAGCAGCGGCGCGTGGCTGTAGAGGCATATAATATCCCAGGCGCATCGGGCATGCCGCTTTTCTCACTACTTGACACGCTCCCCGCTAAGTTGTCACAATTTCGTCTTCTGCCGTAAGTGAAGCGCGAAGTCAGCACCGATTGAAATCTGAAACACCAATGGATTCGCGTAATTTCGTGGAAAAAGATCTAACCGCTCAAGCATACAGCAGCGTCGTGAATTAGTTAAAGCATGAACACAGTATCCCTATACAAAGTAATAACGAGCGCTTCATTTACAGAGTTTATAGCGTTAATTTTTTATACTGAAAAGCAATATTAAGTTATTACTTATTATTAAGTAGTATTTAAAGTTACATATATACACTACTGGCCATTAAAATTCCTACACCAAGAAGAAATGCAGATGATAAACGGGTATTCATGGGACAAATATATTATACAAGAACTGACATGTGATTACATTTTCAGGCAATTTGGGTGAATAGATCCTGAGAAATCAGTACCCAGAACAACCACATCTGGCCGTAATAACAGCCTTGATACGCCTGGGCTTTAAGTCAAACAGTCCGCCCCCGGTAGCTGAGTGGTCAGCGCGACAGACTGTCAATCCTAAGGGCCCGGATTCGATTCCCGGCTGGGTCGGAGATCTTCTCCACTCAAGGACTTGGTGATGAGTTGTCCTAATCATCTTCATTTCATCCCCAGCGACTCGCAAGTCGCCGAAGTGGCATCAAGTCGAAAGACTTGCACCTGGCGAACGGTCTACCCGACGGGAGGCCCTCGTCACACGACATTATTATTGAGTCAAACAGAGCTTGGATGGCGTGTACAGGTACGGCTGCCTATGTAGCTTCAACACGATACCACAGTTCATCAAGAGTAGTGACTGGCGTATTGTGACGAGCCAATTGCTCGGCCACTATTCACCAGACGTTTTCAATTGGTGAGAGATCTGGAGAAAGTGCTGGCCAGAGCAGCAGTCGAACATTTTCAGTATCCAGAAAGACCCGTACAGGACCCGCAACATGCGGCCGGGCATTATCCTGCTGAAATGTAGGGTTTCGCAGGGATCGAATGAAGGGTAGAGCCACGGGTCGTAACACATCTGAAATGTAACGTCCGCTGTTCAAAGTGCCGTCAATGCGAACAAGAGATGACAGAGACGTGTAACCAATGGCACCCCATACCATCACGCTTCCAGTGTGCGTTCGCCGCGATGTCGCCAAACACGGATGCGACCATCATTATGCTGTAAACAGAACCTGGATTCATAAAAAAAAAAATGACGTTTTGCCATTCATGCACCCAGGTTTGTCGTTGAGTACACCATCGCAGGCGCTCCTGTCTGTGATGCAGCGTCAAGGGTAACCGCAGCCATGGTCTCCGAGCTGATAGTCCATGCTACTGCAGTCCGCAGCTCGTGGTCGTGCGGTAGCGTTCTCGCTTTCCACGCCCGGGTTCCCGGGTTCTATTCCCGGCGGGGTCAGGGATTTTCTCTGCATCGTGATGACTGTGTGTTGTGTGGTTTCCTTAGGTTAGCTAGTTTTAAGTAGTTCTAGGGGACTGATGCCCATCGATGTTAAGTCCCATAGTGCTCAGAGCCATTTGAACCTTTTTATCCATGATACTGCAAACGTCGTCGAACTATTCGTGCAGATGGTTGTTGTCTTGCAAAC